>NC_135237.1:185849527-186151127 GCF_051348905.1 Ranitomeya variabilis
TTCATTGTCACATTACACAATCTTTCCAATCCACTGCAGAAAATAACATCCACCCTTATCGCCCCAAATGAAAAGTAATCAATGAAAAAATGTATGTACAAAGTATACACCAAGTGAGCCTATGTAAAAAAAGATAGCAATAGCGCGCCGCAGCACCAAATTCCTATGTAGAGATGAATATATTGATCATCCTAGGTGCCACAACATATTGTAAAAAATAGGCTTACCTGAAAATGGGTGGAAAGGGAGGAAGCTGGATAGGAACCCCGACGCGTGTTTCGCAGCACCGCCATGCTGCTTTCTCAAGGGGATAACAATTGGATCACTTCAGGACATTCAAATACCCCAGCGACCCCGATCACGTGTTCAATGACAGCCAACCAGTGTGGCGCATTTGGCGCGTGCGCATTGTGATGGCCAGGTCCTTGAGCCATTTTGCTGAACCTCCAGTGGTGCCCAGCGCGCTGCCTTGGGTGAAATTCCCCGGAGCGGAAGCACAGAGCACAGAGATGCCCACCCACAAGCAGAAGCCGGCCATTCACAACGCAATGCTCACGGCCACAATAAGAAGATCGCAATGGTGTGAATATCATGACTGCACATATAGAAAGAAATGTACCATGAGAATTATAGGTATGTACATCATAAGAGATAATGTTTTTCACCCGTGTAAAGCAGAGAAAATAAACTTTTTATGCAAATATAACACAAATCAAAAAAGAGGGGCTCGGGTGCATAGTAGTCCATTCATTTTGTGCATACTGTCCTCCATCATAGATCGAAATATGGCATATCCTCATCCATAGTCTTTGGCTGTGATCCCAAATGATAAGAATGGTAATTTGTTTCATAATTCCACAAAGGGCAGATGAAGGCCATGTTAGGCCCCGAAATCAAGAAGTTACTGATAATAAAGAAAGAATAAAAAAACTAATTAAGAACAAGATAAAAACATAAACAAATAAATGCAGCAAAGAACAATGGGGCTCAAAGTAATGAAAACAAAAAAACTAACAAAAGGAAGAAATCTACATAAAGGAGATATCTATATATATAATCGTCTAAGGGGCACTTCCGTCTGTTTGTCTGTCTGTTTGTCTGTCACGGAAATCCCAAGTCGCTGATTGGTCGCGGCCAGCGGCTGTGACCAATCAGCGACGGGCACAGTCCGGCCGCGAAATGGCTGCTCCCTACTCCCTGCAATCAGTGCCCCCTCCATATTCCCCCCCTAGTCAGGGCCTGCTGCCCACATAGCATTTTAGCAATCCGTTAAACTGACTGTGTTACACCGCAGCATAATGCGGTGTAACGCAGTCTGTTAAATTAACACTGTGTGACCGCTAAGTCATCTGGGTAATTTCGCAATGCATCACTGGGAACGGAAGCTGGCGGCAGCCTCGCCGCTTGCGTGCATCGGTGGACGCCGGAGGTTGAGTATATAACTATTTTTTATTTTAATTCTTTTTTTAACAGAGATATGGGGCCCACACTGCTGTACCCTATGTGGGCTATGTTATATACTGCGTGACTGACAAATACTACGTGGGCAGTGTTATTTACTGTGTGGGCTGTGTTATATACTTCATGGCTGCTATATACTATGTGGCTGCTATATACTACATGGCTGTGCTATATACTATGTGGCTGCTACATACTATGTGGCTGCTGTATACTACGTGGCTGTGCTGTATACTACGTGGCTGTGCTATATAATACGTGGCTCTGCTATATACTACGTGGCTGTCTGTGTTATATAGTACATGGGCTGTGTTATATACTATGTGGCTGTGCTATATTCTACATGGCTGTGCTATATACTACGTGGCTGTGCTATATACTACATGGCTGCTATATACTATGTGGCTGTGCTATATACTATGTGGCTGCTATATACTACGTGGCTGCTATATACTATGTGGCTGCTATATACTATGTGGCTGCTATATACTACGTGGCTCTGCTATATATTACGTGGCTCTGCTATATATTACGTGGCTGTGCTATATACTACATGGCTGTGCTATATACTACTGGCTGTGCTATATACTACGTGACTGCTATATACTACGTGGCTGTGCTATATTCTATGTGGCTGCTATATACTATGTGGCTCTGCTATATATTACGTGGCTGTGCTATGCACTGTGTTCCAAATTATTATGCAAATAATATTTCCTCATATTTTCTCTAAATTACCTATCTGAATTGCAGTCATTGTTATTTTCCAGTCATCTACTAGTCTAGTATAATTGCAATGTTTTGGAACAAACTGCCTATGAAAACAGTATCTTTAAAAAAAAAAAATAAATAAACACTCAAAATGCATGTTCCAAATTATTATGCACAGCAGAGTTTTCAACCTTTTTTTTTATTTTGAACAAAAAAATGGTCAATTGTGAAGTTATAAGCATTATCAGCTTATTACAAAATGAAATCAAACAGTTTTCAAGTGAAAACTTTATTCTAGGTGATGTTACATTTGCACATAGGACCCCTTGTTCGAAAGAAGCTTCTAAACTCTCTCGTCCATTGAATTTGTCAGTTTTTGGATGGTTTCTGCTTCAATTGTTTTGCATGTGGACAGAATCCCCTCCCAGAGCTGTTGCTTAGATGTGAACTGCCTCCCGCCATCATAGACACTCCTTTTGATGATGCTCCAGAGGTTCTCAATGGGGTTGAGGTCAGGGGAAGATGGTGGCCACACCATAAGTTTGTCCTCTTTTATGCCCATAGCAGCCAGAGATGCAGATGTGTTTTTTGCAGCATGAGAAGGTGCATTATCATGCATGAAAATGATCTTGCTGCGGAAAGCACGGTTCTTCCTCTTGAACCATGGCAGGAAGTGTTGTTTTAGAAACTCCACATAGATTATGGAGTTCATCTTTACCCCTTCAGGGATCATAAAGGGGCCAACAATCTCTCTCCCCATGATTCCAGCCCAAAACATTACTCCACCTCCTCCTTGTTGGCGCCTTAGCCGTGTTTTCATGGGGTGTCCATCAACCAGCCATCCTCCACTCCATCCATCTGGACCATCGAGCATTGCACGGCACTCATCGGTGAACACAACAGTTTGGAAGTCAGTCTTCATGTACCGTTTGGCCCACTGGAGCCGTTTCTGCTTGTGTGCAGTGGATAGAGGTGGTCGACAGGATGGCTTACGCACAGCTGCAAACCTCTGAAGGACCCTGCATCTTGTTGTTCTGGGGACATTGGAGGCACCAGCATTTTCAAAAACTTGTCTGCTGCTATGACAAGGCATTTTTGCAGCTGCTCTTTTAACCTTACGCAATTGCCTGTTGGAAAGAGTCCTCAATTTTTCCTTATCAGCACGCACACGTGTGTGCGGGGAATCAGCTACATACTTCTTGATTGTGCGATGATCACGATGAAGTGTCTTGGCAATGTTGATTGTACTCATGCCTTGACCTAAATACTCCACAATTTGTTGTTTCTCAGCAGCCGACACATCTTTTTTCTTTCCCATTTTGGCAAAAAATGTAGGCTGCCTAATAATGTGGAACAGCTTTCTTAAGTAGTCTTACCTTTATTTGGACACACCTGCCAAACTAATTTACACAGGTATCTGCAATTGCTTTCAGTGATATAAAGAGCCCTGACACACATCACCATCAATGAGTTTAAATGACAAACAAAAAAATTCTAACCGTATCACTAGGGTTGAGTGACTTTTCCTTTTTTGAGGTCGAGTCGGGTTTCACGAAACCCGACTTTCTCAAAAGTCGAGTCGAGTGAAATCGGACGATCTTCTTGAAAAGTCGGGGTCGGGGATCGGCCGAAACACGAAACCCAATGCAAGGTAATGGAAAATCTATATATTTTTATATTTACTTCAGCGCGATATATGTGAAAATCCGGTAATTCAATTGCCGGCTTTTCATTTCTCCTGCCAAAACCCGACATGATATGAGACATGTGCAAAATTTCGGCACTGTAGCTATTAAATTTAAGGGTTAAATCGCGGAAAAAATTGGCGTGGGCTCCCGCGCAATTTTCTCCGCCAGAGTGGTAAAGCCAGTGACTGAGGGAAGATATTAATAGCCTAGAGAGGGTCCATGGTTATTGGCCCCCCCTGGCTACAAACATCTGCCCCCAGCCACCCCAGAAAAGGCACATCTGGAAGATGCGCCAATTCTGGCACTTGGCCACTCTCTTCCCACTCCCGTGTAGCAGTGGGATATTGGGTAATGAAGGGTTAATGCCACCTTGCTATTGTAAGGTGACATTAAGCCAGATTAATAATGGAGAGGCGTCAATTATGACACCTATCCATTATTAATCCAATTGTATGAAAGGGTTAAAAAAACCACACACATTATTAAAAAGTATTTTAATGAAATAAACACACCGGCTGTTTTAATATTTTATTGCTCTCTCAATCCACCTGAAGACCCTCTTGCGGGAGCCCACGCCAATTTTTTCCGCGATTTAACCCTTAAATTTAATAGCTACAGCGCCGAAATTTTGCACATACACACTACTAACATTAGTAGTGTGGAATATGCAAAAAAAAAGGGGGATATGACATGGTTTACTGTATGTAAACCATGTCTCATATCATGTCGGGGTTAGGCAGGAGAAATGAAAAGCCGGCAATTGAATTACCAGCTTTTCACATATATCGCGCCGAAGTAAATATAAATATAAATATATATATATAAATATATATATATATATATGTGTCTCAATTACATATATATATATATATATATATATATATATATACAGTATATATATATATATATATATATATATATATATATATATATATATATATAACAAACGAAACCCGACTTTGGAGCGAAGATCGCCGACGGCCGACCCGATCCCACAGTGAGATCGGGTCGGGTTTCATGAAACCCGACTTTCCCAAAAGTCGGCGACTTTTGAAATTGGCCAATCTGTTTCGCTCAACCCTACTTATCACTCCTAAACTCTTCGTGCATAATAATTTGGAACACAGTGTATACTATGTGGCTGTGCTATATACTATGGGCTGTGCTATATACTACGTGGCTGCTATATACTATGTGGCTGTCTGTTATATAGTATGTGGGCTGTGTTATATACTACGTGGCTGTGCTATATACTACGTGGCTGTTATATACTACATGGCTATGCTATATACTACGTGGCTGCTATATACTACGTGGCTGCTATATACTAGGTGGCTGTGCTATATACTACGTGGCTGTGCTATATACTACGTGGCTGCTATATACAACGTGGCTCTGCTATATACTACGTGGCTGTGCTATATACTAAGTGGCTGTGCTATATGCTACATATTACCTGGCTGTTCTATATACTACGTGGCTGTGTTATATACTACGTGGCTGTACTATATCCTGCACCCCAAACCCCCGACATCCCACGCCCCGAACCCCCGACATCCTGCAACCAGTCAGCGACAGGCGCAGTCAAGCCGTGAATTGACGTGGGATTTAAACCTCATTTTGCTGATTGGTCGCGGCCGGCCGGGTGCAATATTGGCGCGGGATTTAAACACCGCTTCGGCCATTGGTTGTGCCCGGCCAGCCGCGACCAATCAGCGACAGGCGCAGTCATGCCGCGAATTGGCACCTGATTTGAACCACGCTTTGCTGATCGGCAAGCCGGGGGCGACCAATCAGCGATATTGGCGCGGAATTTAACCCCCACTCACAGCGCGACGTACATACATACATATCCTAGAATACCCGATGCGTTAACACCATCTAGTTAAAGATAAGGGACAAAACGCAAAGATTCATTAAGGCCCTTCTGAGATCTGTGCCAAAAGATTTTGATTGTCACCTCCCCTAATGCCCATATGAAGTGCATCAATCCCCCTTATCCGAAGCAACCTTTCATCAAAATTGTGGTATAGCCTAAAATGGTGGGGAATCATTTTTAAATCAACAGTGTCTGATGCCATCCTGGCCACGCCAATGTCCCGCACATGCTCCTGGACACAAACTCTAAGTTCTCGGGTAGTAAGTCCAATGTATACCTTAGGGCATGGACATGTAGCATAATATATCACGTTCACAGTGCCACAGGTTATACGTTGTCTTATTTGGAATTCTTTAGAGCCATCGGTAGAAACAAAATTGGAGCAGCTCAGGACTTTGGCACAGGCAAGACTGTGCCCACACGGGAAGGAACCAGGGCGAGGACCACTTGTACCCAAAAATTTTTTGGAGCAGGAATATAATGGCTCCTAACTAGGGTTGAGCGAAACGGATCGGTCATTTTCATAAGTCGCCGACTTTTGGCAAAGTCGGGTTTCATGAAACCCGATCCAATCCCAGCGTGGGATCGGCCATGCGGTACACGATCTTCGCGCCAAAGTCGCGCTTCCTATGACGCTTAAAGCGCCATTTCTCAGACAATGAAGGTGCACGCAGAGTGTGGGCAGCATGATGACATAGGTCCTGGTCCCCACCATCTTAGAGAAGGGCATGGCAGTGATTTGCTTGCTTTCTGCGGCGTCACAGAGGATATAAAGGGGCGTTCCTGCCGACCGCCATCTTACTGCTGCTGATCTGAGCATAGGGAGAGGATGCTGCCGCTTCATCAGAAGCAGGGATAGCGTTAGACAGGGTAAATTAACCCCAAAACCGCTTGTGCTGTAGCGATTTCCACTGTCCAACACCACCTTTTCTTTGCAGGGACAGTGGAGGCTAGATTTCTGTGCAACAGCTCTGTAGGTTATAAGGCTCCCTGATAGCTGCGTTGCTGTGTGTACCCCGCTGTACAAACCAACTGCTTTTTTCAAAGCACAAATCCTGTTTCTCCTTCCTTTCTGCACAGCTATCTTGCTTGTTTGTCCACACTTTTGACTTTTGTGTGCAGCACTCCTTTTTATTGCTGCCTGCCATACTTTAATATAATATTATATATATACTCTAATACAGTGGCCCAGAGTTATTCATTAGTCTCCCTGAAAAAAAAAGGGGCAGATTAAGATTTGCAAATCTGCATCAGTGCCAGTCCTGTGTGTGGCATCTGTCTTTAATTTTCTGCCACAGAAAACCTACTGTATAACAGTGGGCCTGATTTCTTCACAATTCTCCCTGAAAAAAAAAAAAAGTGGGAGATTAAGATTGGCAAATCTGCATCAGTGCCAGTCCTGTGTGTGGCATCTGTCTTTGTTTTTCTGCCACAGAAAACCTACCGTATAACAGTGGGCCTGATTTCTTCACAATTCTCCCAGAAAAAATAAAACAAGTGGGAGATTAAGATTGGCAAATCTGCATCAGTGCCAGTCCTGTGTGGCATCTGTCTTTCTTTTTCTGCCACAGAAAACCTACTGTATAACAGTGGGCCTGATTTCTTCACAACTCTCCCAGAAAAAATAAAACAAGTGGGAGATTAAGATTGGCAAATCTGCATCAGTGCCAGTCCTGTGTATGGCATTTGTCTTTCTTTTTCTGCCACAGAAAACCTACTGTATAACAGTGGGCCTGATTTCTTAACAATTCTCCCAGAAAAAAATAAAACAAGTGGGAGATTAAGATTGGCAAATCTGCATCAGTGCCAGTCCTGTGTGTGGCATCTGTCTTTGTTTTTCTGCCACAGAAAACCTACTGTAACTGTGGGTCTGATTTCTTCACAATTCTCCCAGAAAAAAAAAAGTGGGAGATTAAGAATGGCAAATCTGCATCAGTGCCAGTCCTGTGTGTGGCATCTGTCTTTGTTTTTCTGCTACAGAAAACCTACTGTATAACAGTGGGCCTGATTAAATCACTTGTCTCCCATATCCAAAAAAAAAAATTAAAATAAAGAGAGAATAATCTTGCCAAATCTGTGCATCTGTGCCAGTGCTGTCTGTGGTATCTGTCAGTCATTTTGTGCCACAGGAACTATACTGTGATATAGTGGGCCTGATTAAATCCCTTGTCTCCATTATAAAAAAGAGGGAGATTTCTATTGCCAGTGTGTGCATCTGCGTCAGTCCTGTTAGTGTCATATCTGCCAGCCTCTTTCTGCCAATCAAACAGTGTAGTGTAATACAGTGGGCCTGATTTTTCCCTGCATTCTCCCAAACATAAAAAGGGAGATTTCTATTGCCAGTGTGGGCATCAGCGTCAGTCCTGTTAGTGTCATATCTGCCAGCCTCTTTCTGGCAATCAAACAGTGTAGTGTAATACAGTGGGCCTGATTTTTCCCTGCATTCTCCCACACATAAAGAGGGACATTTCTATTGCCAGTGTGTTTATCTGTGTCAGTCCTGTTAGTGCCATATCTGCCAGCCTCTTTCTGCCAATCAAACTGTGTAGTGTAATACAGTGGGCCTGATTTTTAACTGCATTCTCCCACACATAAAGAGGGACATTTCTATTGCCAGTGTGTGCATCTGCGTCAGTCTTGTTAGTGCCATATCTGCCAGCCTCTTTCTGCCAATCAAACTGTGTAGTGTAATACAGTGGGCCTGATTTTTCCCTGCATTCTCCCAAACATAAAGAGGGAGATTTCTATTGCCAGTGTGTGCATCTGCGTCAGTCCTGTTAGTGTCATATCTGCCAGTCTCTTTCTGCCAATCAAACAGTGTAGTGTAATACAGTGGGCCTGATTTTTCCCTGCATTCTCCCACACATAAAGAGGGACATTTCTATTGCCAGTGTGTTTATCTGTGTCAGTCCTGTTAGTGCCATATCTGCCAGCCTCTTTCTGCCAATCAAACTGTGTAGTGCAATACAGTGGGCCTGATTTTTAACTGCATTCTCCCACACATAAAGAGGGACATTTCTATTGCCAGTGTGTGCATCTGCGTCAGTCTTGTTAGTGCCATATCTGCCAGCCTCTTTCTGCCAATCAAACTGTGTAGTGTAATACAGTGGGCCTGATTTTTCCCTGCATTCTCCCACACAAAGAGGGAGATTTCTATTGCCAGTCTGTTTATCTGCATCAGTCCTGTTAGTGCCATATCTGCCAGCCTCTTTCTGCCAATCAAACTGTGTAGTGTAATACAGTGGGCCTGATTTTTCCCTGCATTCTCCCACACATAAAGAGGGACATTTCTATTGCCAGTGTGTGCATCTGCGTCAGTCCTGTTAGTGCCATATCTGCCAGCCTCTTTCTGCCAATCAAACTGTGTAGTATAATACAGTGGGCCTGATTTTTACCTGCATTCTCCCACACATAAAGAGGGACATTTCTATTGCCAGTGTGTGCATCTGCGTCAGTCCTGTTAGTGTCATATCTGCCAGCCTCTTTCTGCCAATCAGTGTAGTGTAATACAGTGGGCCTGATTTTTCCCTGCATTCTCCCACACATAAAGAGGGAGATTTTTATTGCCAGTGTGTGCATCTGCGTCAGTCCTGTTAGTGTCATATCTGCCAGCCTCTTTCTGCCAATCAAACAGTGTAGTGTAATACAGTGGGCCTGATTTTTCCCTGCATTCTCCCACACATAAAGAGGGACATTTCTATTGCCAGTGTGTTTATCTGCGTCAGTCCTGTTAGTGTCATATCTGCCAGCCTCTTTCTGCCAATCAAACTGTGTAGTGTAATACAGTGGGCCTGATTTTTCTCTGCATTCTCCCATACATAAAGAGGGACATTTCTATTTCCAGTGTGTGCATCTGCGTCAGTCCTGTTAGTGCCATATCTGCCAGCCTCTTACTGCCAATCAAACTGTGTAGTGTAATACAGTGGGCCTGATTTTTCCCTGCATTCTCCCACACAAAAAGAGGGAGATTTCTATTGCCAGTGTGTGCATCTGCGTCAGTCCTGTTAGTGTCATATCTGCCAGCCTCTTTCTGCCAATCAAACAGTGTAGTGTAATACAGTGGGCCTGATTTTTCCCTGCAATCTCTCACACATAAAGAGGGAGATTTCTATTGCCAGTGTGGGCATCAGCGTCAGTCCTGTTAGTGTCATATCTGCCAGCCTCTTTCTGGCAATCAAACAGTGTAGTGTAATACAGTGGGCCTGATTTTTCCCTGCATTCTCCCACACATAAAGAGGGACATTTCTATTGCCAGTGTGTTTATCTGTGTCAGTCCTGTTAGTGCCATATCTGCCAGCCTCTTTCTGCCAATCAAACTGTGTAGTTTAATACAGTGGGCCTGATTTTTCCCTGCATTCTCCCACACAAAGAGGGAGATTTCTATTGCCAGTGTGTTTATCTGCATCAGTCCTGTTAGTGCCATATCTGCCAGCCTCTTTCTGCCAATCAAACTGTGTAGTGTAATACAGTGGGCCTGATTTTTCCCTGCATTCTCCCACACATAAAGAGGGACATTTCTATTGCCAGTGTGTGCATCTGCGTCAGTCCTGTTAGTGCCATATCTGCCAGCCTCTTTCTGCCAATCAAACTGTGTAGTGTAATACAGTGGGCCTGATTTTTACCTGCATTCTCCCACACATAAAGAGGGACATTTCTATTGCCAGTGTGTGCATCTGCGTCAGTCCTGTTAGTGTCATATCTGCCAGCCTCTTTCTGCCAATCAGTGTAGTGTAATACAGTGGGCCTGATTTTTCCCTGCATTCTCCCACACATAAAGAGGGAGATTTTTATTGCCAGTGTGTGCATCTGCGTCAGTCCTGTTAGTGTCATATCTGCCAGCCTCTTTCTGCCAATCAAACAGTGTAGTGTAATACAGTGGGCCTGATTTTTCCCTGCATTCTCCCACACATAAAGAGGGACATTTCTATTGCCAGTGTGTTTATCTGCGTCAGTCCTGTTAGTGTCATATCTGCCAGCCTCTTTCTGCCAATCAAACTGTGTAGTGTAATACAGTGGGCCTGATTTTTCTCTGCATTCTCCCATACATAAAGAGGGACATTTCTATTTCCAGTGTGTGCATCTGCGTCAGTCCTGTTAGTGCCATATCTGCCAGCCTCTTACTGCCAATCAAACTGTGTAGTGTAATACAGTGGGCCTGATTTTTCCCTGCATTCTCCCACACAAAAAGAGGGAGATTTCTATTGCCAGTGTGTGCATCTGCGTCAGTCCTGTTAGTGTCATATCTGCCAGCCTCTTTCTGCCAATCAAACAGTGTAGTGTAATACAGTGGGCCTGATTTTTCCCTGCATTCCCTCACATATAAAGAGGGAGATTTCTGTTGCCAGTGTGGGCATCAGCGTCAGTCCTGTTAGTGTCATATCTGCCAGCCTCTTTCTGGCAATCAAACAGTGTAGTGTAATACAGTGGGCCTGATTTTTCCCTGCATTCTCCCACACATAAAGAGGGAGATTTCTATTGCCAGTGTGTTTATCTGTGTCAGTCCTGTTAGTGCCATATCTGCCAGCCTCTTTCTGCCAATCAAACTGTGTAGTGTAATACAGTGGGCCTGATTTTTAACTGCATTCTCCCACACATAAAGAGGGACATTTCTATTGCCAGTGTGTGCATCTGCGTCAGTCTTGTTAGTGCCATATCTGCCAGCCTCTTTCTGCCAATCAAACTGTGTAGTGTAATACAGTGGGCCTGATTTTTCCCTGCATTCTCCCACACTAAGAGGGAGATTTCTATTGCCAGTGTGTTTATCTGTGTCAGTCCTGTTAGTGCCATATCTGCCAGCCTCTTTCTGCCAATCAAACTGTGTAGTGTAATACAGTGGGCCTGATTTTTCCCTGCATTCTCCCACACAAAAAGAGGGAGATTTCTATTGCCAGTGTGTGCATCTGCGTCAGTCCTGTTAGTGTCATATATGCCAGCCTCTTTCTGCCAATCAGTGTAGTGTAATACAGTGGGCCTGATTTTTCCCTGCATTCTCCCACACATAAAGAGGGAGATTTTTATTGCCAGTGTGTGCATCTGCGTCAGTCCTGTTAGTGTCATATCTGCCAGCCTCTTTCTGCCAATCAAACAGTGTAGTGTAATACAGTGGGCCTGATTTTTCCCCGCATTCTCCCACACATAAAGAGGGACATTTCTATTGCCAGTGTGTTTATCTGCGTCAGTCCTGTTAGTGCCATATCTGCCAGCCTCTTTCTGCCAATCAAACTGTGTAGTATAATACAGTGGGCCTGATTTTTCCCTGCATTCTCCCACACATAAAGAGGGACATTTCTATTTCCAGTGTGTGCATCTGGGTCAGTCCTGTTAGTGCTATATCTCCCAGCCTCTTTCTGCCAATCAAACTGTGTAGTGTAATACAGTGGGCCTGATTTTTCCCTGCATTCTCCCACACATAAAGAGGGACATTTCTATTGCCAGTGTGTGCATCTGCATCAGTCCTGTTAGTGCCATATCTGCCAGCCTCTTTCTGCCAATCAAACTGTGTAGTGTAATACAGTGGGCCTGATTTTTTCCTGCATTCTCCCACGCATAAAAGAGGGAGATTTACATTCACAACAAGTTCACGTTCACCTTCTACCTGGTTTTACAGGACCAGTTGTTAGTTTGGTAACATTTTTCCAAGAATGAGGAAGTCTGGTGGAAGAGGTATTGGCCGTGGGCGTTCATTGCCAGCTGGTAATGATGGTAGTGGTGGTGGTCGTGGAGCATCAGGTGGTCATGGGAAAAGCAATATAGCCCCTAAGTCTCGAGTTGTTGAGCCAGCGTCATCGTCTGGCTACACAAGGCCTCGAAGGCTCCCTTTTCTGGGAATAGGAAAACCGCTTTTGAAGCTGGAGCAGGAGGAACAAGTATTGGCTTTCATTGCTGACTCTGCCTCTAGCTCTTTCGCCTCCTCCTCGGAAAGTGCCAAATGTCAGAGCAGTGCGTCGTCAGTGGATGCTCCTGGTCAGGAACAAGTCGCTTCCTTGTGTCCTTCACCCAGAACAACAGTGAAGGATGCATCAGGCGACACAACAGGTTACTCCATGGAGCTGTTTACACATACCGTGCCTGGGTTAGAAAGGGAAATTGTTAACAGGCCATGCCCATTACAAGATTAATCGGACATGGAGTGCACAGATGCACAGCCACAGCCAGATTATTATGCTGTTCCTTTGACGCAGATCAGAACATTGCCCTCACAGTGTACTGATCCAGAATCTGACCCCAATGAGACTATGGAGCCTGTTGTGAATTCTGCTTTTGGGTTCCCTCCGGTGGTCGTAGGTGGTAATGCAGTTGTCCCTGAGTTGCAGTCCTGGTCAGGTGTTTCTGCTGATTGCAGTTCTGACTGGGGTATTTAGGTGTGTAAGATTCATTAGTCCTTGCCAGTTGTCAATTGTTGTTGGGAGGTGTTGGACCTCTGCCTGTTCCTCCTGCCTTTCTGCCAAATCAGCAAAGATAAGTGTCTGGTTTTGTTTCTGTGGCGCACATGCTGTGTGCTTCATGATTCAGTGCTATTCTTTTGCATTTTCTTGTCCAGCTTAGATTGTGTCAGTATTTTCTCAGTCTTTTTGGATTCTCTGGGGTTGCAGATATTCATTGCACGTCTTTAGTTAGATTGTGGAATTTTTTGTATTATCTGCTGTGGATATTTTTTGAAGGGTTTTAATACTGACCGCCTAGTATTCTGTCCTATCCTTTCCTATTTAGCTAGAGTGGCCTCTTTTGCTAAATCTTGTTTTCTGCCTGCGTGTGTCTTTTCTTCTCCTACTCACAGTCAATATTCGTGGGGGCTGCCTATCCTTTGGGGTTCTGCTCTGAGGCAAGGTAGTATTCCTATTTCCATCTATAGGGGTATTTAGTCCTCCGGCTGTGTCGAGGTGTCTAGGGTTTGTTAGGCACACCCCACGGCTACTTCTAGTTGCGGTGTTAGTTCAGGATCTGCGGTCAGTATAGTTTCCACCTACTCCAGAGAAAGTTTCATGCGGCCCAAGGTCACCGGATCATAACAGTACAACTGGCCAATAAAAAGCTAAATGCATCTCAGAAGAAGGGAAGAAAGGTGTTGAGCCATTTTTTTTTCTGCAGTCTGTTTTGTCTTTTTTTTCCCTCTATATCTATGGGTGGCTGAGGAGTCTTGTGCTAGCATGGATGCTGAGGAATTAGCTTCTCGTGTAGACCAGCTTGCTGCTAGGGTACAGGGTATTTCTGATTATATTGTTCAGACTCCTGTTTTAGAACCGAAGATTCCTACTCCTGATTTGTTTTTTGGTGACAGGTCCAAATTTTTGAGTTTTAAAAACAATTGTAAACAGTTTTTTGCTTTGAGACTTCGATCCTCCGGTGATTCCATTCAGCAGGTTAAAATCGTCATCTCCCTGCTGCGTGGTGATCCACAGGATTGGGCATTTTTCCTGGAATCCTGGGAATCCTGCTTTGCTTAATGTAGACTCCTTTTTTCAGGCTTTAGGATTATTATATGATGAACCGAATTCTGTGGATCAAGCGGAGAAGACCTTGTTGGCCCTGTCTCAAGGTCAAGAGGCGGCAGAATTGTATTGTCAGAAATTCAGAAAATGGTCTGTGTTGACTAAATGGAATGATGATGCTTTGGCGGCAATTTTCAGAAAGGGTCTTTCTGAATCCATTAAAGATGTTATGGTGGGGTTTCCCACGCCTTCCGTTCTGAGTGATTCTATGTCTCTGGCCATTCAGATTGATCGGCGTTTGCGGGAGCGTAGAACTGTGTGCGCTGTGGCATCGTCCTCAGAGCCAATTCCTGAGCCAATGCAGTGTGATAGGATTCTGTCTAGGACAGAACGACAAGGACTCAGACGTCAGAATAGGTTGTGTTATTATTGTGGCGACGCTTCTCATGTCATTTCAGTCTGCCCTAAGCAAACAAAAAGGATTGCTAGTTCATTTACCATCAGTACTGTACAACCTAAATTTCTGTTATCGGTGTCCTTGATCTGCTCATTGTCATCATTTTCTGTCATGGCGTTTGTGGATTCAGGCGCCGCCTTGAACTTAATGGATTTTGAGTTTGCCAGGCGTTGTGGTTTTCCCTTGCAGCCTTTGCAGAACCCTATTCCTTTAAGGGGGATTGATGCTACACCTTTGGCTAAAAATAAGCCTCAGTTTTGGACACAGGTGACCATGCACATGGCGCCAGCCCATCAGGAAGATTGTCGATTTCTGGTGTTGCATAATTTGCATGATGTTATCATGCTGTGTTTTTCCGTGGTTGCAGGTACATAATCCTGTGTTGGATTGGAAGTCTATGTCTGTGACTAGTTGGGGTTGTCAGGGGGTTCATAATGATGTTCCTTTGATGTCAATCTCCTCTTCTTCCTCTTCTGAAATTCCAGAGTTTTTGTCTGATTTTCAAGATGTATTCGATGAGCCCAAGTCCAGTTCCCTTCCACCGCACAGGGACTGTGATTGTGCGATTGACTTGATTCCAGGCAGTAAGTTTCCTAAGGGCCGACTTTTCAATCTGTCTGTGCCTGAACATACCGCCATGCGGAGTTATGTTAAGGAGTCTTTGGAGAAAGGGCATATTCGGCCATCTTCTTCACCGTTGGGAGCGGGATTTTTTTTTGTTGCTAAGAAGGATGGCTCCTTAAGACCTTGTATTGATTATCGCCTCTTGAATAAGATCACGGTCAAGTTTCAATACCCTTTACCTTTGCTTTCTGATTTGTTTGCTAGGATTAAGGGGGCTAGTTGGTTTACTAAGATTGACCTTCGGGGGGCATATAATCTTGTTCGTATTAAACAGGGTGATGAATGGAAAACTGCGTTTAATACGCCCGAAGGCCATTTTGAATACCTTGTGATGCCATTCAGGCTCACTAATGCTCCATCGGTTTTTCAATCCTTCATGCATGATATCTTCCGGACTTATATTGATAAATTCTTGATTGTATATTTGGACGATATTTTGATTTTTTCCGATGATTGGGAGTCTCATGTGGAACAGGTCAGGATGGTATTTCAGATCCTTCGTGACAATGCTTTGTTTGTGAAGGGGTCTAAGTGCCTCTTTGGGGTGCAGAAGGTTTCTTTTTTGGGCTTCATTTTTTCTCCCTCATCTATGGAGATGGATCCGGTTAAGGTTCAGGCCATTTATGATTGGATTCAACCCACATCCATGAAGAGCCTTCAGAAATTTTTGGGTTTTGCAAATTTTTATCGCCGTTTCATTGCTAATTTCTCCAGCGTGGTTAAACCCTTGACCGATTTGACGAAGAAAGGCACTGATGTGGCGAATTTGTCCTCTGCGGCTGTCTCTGCCTTTCAGGATCTTAAACGCCGATTTACTTCTGCTCCGGTGTTGCGCCAACCGGATGTTTCCCTTCCGTTTCAGGTTGAGATTGACGCCTCTGAGATTGGGGCAGGGGCCGTTTTGTCTCAGAGGGATTCTGTGGGTTCCTTGATGAAACCGTGTGCCTTCTTCTCTCGCACGTTTTCGCCTGCTGAATGCAATTATGATGTCGGCAATCGGGAGTTGTTGGCTATGAAGTGGGCGTTTGAGGTGTGGCGACATTGGCTTGAGGGAGCTAAGCATCGTATTGTGGTCCTGACTGATCATAAGAATCTGATTTACCTCGAGTCTGCCAAACGGCTGAGTCCTAGACAGGCTCGATGGTCTTTGTTTTTTTCCCATTTTGATTTCGTGGTTTCGTATCTTCCGGGTTCTAAGAATATTAAGGCTGATGCCCTTTCTAGGAGTTTTTTGCCTGATTCTTCTGAGGTCCTTGAACCGGTCGGCATTCTGAAAGAAGGGGTGGTCCTTTCTGCCATTTCCCCTTATTTACGGCGGGTTCTTCAGGAATTTCAGGCTGACAGACCTGACCGCTGTCCTGTGGGGAAATTGTTTGTTCCTGACAGATGGACTAGTAGAGTGATTTCTGAGGTTCACTGTTCCGTGTTGGCTGGTCATCCTGGTATTTTTGGTACCAGAGATTTGGTTGGTAGGTCCTTTTGGTGGCCTTCCTTGTTGCGTGATGTGCGTTCTTTTGTGCAGTCCTGTGGGACTTTTGCGCGGGCCAAGCCTTGTTGTTCCCGTGCTAGTGGGTTATTTTTGCCATTGGCCGAGTTTGCCCTTAATAATCGGGCTAGTTTAGCTACTTTGGTTTCGCCTTTCTTTTGTAATTTTGGTTTTCATCCTCGTTTTTCTTCTGGGCAGGTTGAGCCTTCTGACTGTCCTGGTGTGGATTCTGTGGTTGACAGGTTGCAGCAGATTTGGGCTCATGTGGTGGACAATTTGGTGTTGTCTCAGGAGGAGGCTCAACATTTTGCTAACCATCGTCTGTGTGTTGGTTCCCGGCTTCGGGTTGGGGATCTGGTTTGGTTGTCTTCCCATCATGTTCCTATGAAGGTTTCTTCCCCTAAGTTTAAGCCTCGGTTTATTGGTCCTTATAGGATTTCTGGGATTATTAATCCGGTGTCTTTTCGATTGGCGCTTCCGGCCTCTTTTGCTATCCATAATGTCTTCCATAGATCTTTATTGTGGAAATATGTGGTGCCTGTTGTTCTCTCTGTTGATCATCCGGCCCCTGTGTTGGTTGATGGGGAGTTGGAGTATGTGGTTGAGAAAATTTTGGATTCTCGTTTTTCGAGGCGGAGGCTTCAGTACCTTGTCAAATGGAAGGGTTATGGCCAGGAGGATAATTCTTGGGTTTTTGCTTCTGATGTCCATGCTGCTGATTTGGTCCGTGCCTTTCATCTGGCTTGTCCTGATCAGCCTGGGGGCGCTGGTGAGGGTTCGGTGACCCCTCCTCAAGGGGGGGTACTGTTGTGAATTCTGCTTTTGGGTTCCCTCCGGTGGTGGTAGGTGGTAATGCAGTTGTCCCTGAGTTGCAGTCCTGGTCAGGTGTTTCTGCTTATTGCAGTTCTGACTGGGGTATTTAGGTGTGCAGGATTCATTAGTCCTTGCCAGTTGTCAATTGTTGTTGGGAGGTGTTGGACCTCTGCCTGTTCCTCCTGCCTTTCTGCCAAATCAGCAAAGATAAGTGTCTGGTTTTGTTTCTGTGGCGCACATGCTGTGTGCTTCATGATTCAGTGCTATTCTTTTGTGTTTTTTTTTGTCCAGCTTAGATTGTGTCAGTATTTTCTCAGTCTTTTTGGATTCTCTGGGGTTGCAGATATTCATTCCACGTCTTTAGTTAGATTGTGGAATTTTTTGTATTATCTGCTGTGGATATTTTTTGAAGGGTTTTAATACTGACCGCCTAGTATTCTGTCCTATCCTTTCCTATTTAGCTAGAGTGGCCTCTTTTGCTAAATCTTGTTTTCTGCCTGCGTGTGTCTTTTCTTCTCCTACTCACAGTCAATATTCGTGGGGGCTGCCTATCCTTTGGGGTTCTGCTCTGAGGCAAGGTAGTATTCCTATTTCCATCTATAGGGGTATTTAGTCCTCCGGCTGTGTCGAGGTGTCTAGGGTTTGTTAGGCACACCCCACGGCTACTTCTAGTTGCGGTGTTAGTTCAGGATCTGCGGTCAGTATAGTTTCCACCTACTCCAGAGAAACTTTCATGCGGCTCCAAGGTCACCGGATCATAACAGGAGCCCCGTCACGAACGCTATAGCACCGGCTTACATGGTGACCCAGAGGAAGGTGCACAGGACATAGAAGAGGAGGTCATAGATGACCCAGTTGTTGACCCCGATTGGCAGCCATTGGGGGAACAGGGTGCAGGCGGCAGTAGCTCTGAAGCGGAGGAGAAGGAGCCGCAGCAGGCATCAACATCGCAACAGGTTCCATCTGGCAGGCCCGTATCTGGCCAAAAACGTGTGGCAAAACCAAAACCAGTTGTAGGACAGTGTGGCCATCCGGTTAAAGTAGCTCAGTGTGCAATGCCTGAAAAGGTATCCGATAGTAGGAAGAGTGCAGTCTCCCATTTTTTGTAACCAAGATCCCAATGATCAGTGCAAAGTCATCTGTAAGAAATGCTCAAGGACCTTCAGCAGAGGTCAGAATGTTAAAAATCTAAATACAAGTTGCATGCGTAGACATTTAACCACCATGCACTTGCAAGCCTGGACAAACTACCAAGCGTCCCTTAACATTGTAGCACCCTCTCACAATGAAGCTATTCAGCAACGCGACATCCCTTCCCTCACTGTAAGCCCACCGTTTACCACACCACCTGCAGGTAATGTGGCGGTTTCGTCGCAAGGCCAAAGCAGTCAGGGAATCACCAGGTTCGTGGTAGGAAAAACTGTATGTAGGGCAACAGCAAGAATACCATCACCAACCCTCTCTCTCTCACCCATGTCCACCAGCACCCCCACTAGTTCCACACTATGCAGCTCTCCAGTCCAGCTCACCCTACATGAGACTCTCGTTAGGAAAAGGAAGTACTCATCTTCGCATCCACGTGCACAGGGTTTGAACGCCCACATTGCTAGACTAATCTCGTTAGAGTTGATGCCCTACCGGTTAGTTGAAAGCGAAGCTTTCAAAGCCCTGATGGACCACGCTGTACCATGCTACGAGCTACCCAGTCGACACTTTTTTTCCTGAAAAGCCATCCCAGCCCTCCACCAGCATGTAAAAGACCGCATTGTCCATGCGCTCAGGCAATCTGTGAGTAGAAAGGTGCACCTGACAACAGATGCATGGACCAGTAGGCATGGCAATGGGGCATTACGTCTCCTTCACAGCACACTGGGTTAATGTGGTGGATGCAGGGTCCACAGGGGACAGTAATATTGGGACAGTTCTGCCTAGCCCACGGTCTAGGAAACAGTTGGCTGTAGGCGTTCGTCACCCCTCCTCCTCCTCGTCCTCCAGCAGAAGCGAGAGCTCATGCACAGACCGCAGTCGCATGACCACTCCATCCACAGCTGCCACTGTTGCACATGAGGTGTCCAATTATGGAACAGCTAGTGGCAAGCGTCAGCAGGCTGTATTGGCAATAAAATGTTTGGGTGACAACAGACACACCGCGGAAGTTCTGTCTGAGTTCTTGCAGCAAGAAACTCAGTCATGGCTGGGCACTGTACATCTTGAGGCAGGCAAGGTAGTGAGTGATAACGGAAATAATTTTATGGCTGCCATAGCCCTTTCACAACTGAAACACATTCCTTGCCTGGCTCACACCTTAAACCTGGTGATGCAGTGCTTCCTGAAAAGTTATCCGGGGTTACCCGACCTGCTGCTGAAAGTGCGCAGACTTTGCTCTCACATCCGCCGTTCGCCCGTACACTTCAGCTGTATGCAGAACCAGGCACTGCTCCTAATAGCCAGTTTCCTACTCCACACTGATGAGGGGCAAAAACCCTGAAACAGCTGTTTGTGGATGGATACCATGCTTGGCATAGGTGGTCTTCCTTTGCCTGGCTATTCATTGCTTGCATTGAGAAACACGTGATGGTGTCTCCGCAGCTTACTTTACATGTGTTTGCATATTTCCCATAAGGGATGAGGGCAGTGTTCTGGATCAATGCGTTGAGAAACACGTGATGGTGTCTCCGCAGTGTTGGATGTTTTGGTCTCCCCGAGGTCATTCATCTGTTCCTTCATAGCCTTTCACCAGGCACTGCTCCTAATAGCCAGTTTCCTACTCCACACTGATAAGGGGAAAAAACCACAAAACAGCTGTTTGTGGATGGATACCATGCTTGGCATAGGTGGTCTTCCTTTATTGGATATTCTCCTTTATTGGATGCTGCCCTTCCCGTGGTTGTTCCTTCCCGGAGAAAGGCCTGGCTATTCATTGCTTGCATTGAGAAACATGTGATGGTGTCTCCGCAGATTACTTTACATGTGTTTGCATATTTCCCATAAGGGATGGGGGCAGTGTTCTGGATCACTGCGTTGAGAAACACGTGATGGTGTCTCCGCAGTGTTGGATGTTTTGGTCTCCCCGAGGTCATTCATCTGTTCTTTCATAGCCTTTCACCAGGCACTGCTCCTAATAGCCAGTTTCCTACTCCACACTGATGAGGGGCAAAACCCCCAAAACAGCTGTTTGTGGATGGATACCATGCTTGGCATAGGTGGTCTTCCTTTATTGGATATTCTCCTTTATTGGATGCTGCCCTTCCCGTGGTTGTTCCTTCCCGGAGAAAGGTCTGGCTATTCTTTGCTTGCATTGAGAAACACGTGATGGTGTCTCCGCAGATTACTTTACATGCGTTTGCATATTTCCCATAAGGGATGGGGGCAGTGTTCTGGATCACTGCGTTGAGAAACACGTGATGGTGTCTCCGCAGTGTTGGATATTTTGGTCTCCCCGAGGTCATTCATCTGTTCCTTCATAGCCTTTCACCAGGCACTGCTCCTAATAGCCAGATTCCTACTCCACACTGATGAGGGGCAAAAACCCCGAAACAGCTGTTTGTGGATGGATACCATGCTTGGCATAGGTGGTCTTCCTTTATTGGATATTCTCCTTTATTGGATGCTGCCCTTCCCGTGGTTGTTCCTTCCCGGAGAAAGGCCTGGCTATTCATTGCTTGCATTGAGAAACACGTGATGGTGTCTCCGCAGCTTACTTTACATGCGTATGCAGAACCATCAGCGGTCTTTGAACCTTCCCCAGCATCGCCTAATCATTGACGTTGCAACAAGGTGGAACTCCACACTGCACATGCTTCATAGACTGTGCGAACAGAGGCGTGCTGTTATGTATTTGTGGGAGGATACACATACACGGGCAGGCAGTTGGATGGCAGACATGGAGTTATCAGCTGTGCAGTGGTCAAAGCTACAACACCTGTGTCAAGTCCTTCAGTGTTTTGAGGAATGCACACGGCTGGTTAGTGCAGACAACGCCGTAATAAGCATGAGCAGCCCCCTAATGCATCTGCTGATGCAAAGTTTGATGCACATAAAGGAGCAGGCGTCTGCAGCCGAGGATGAGGGAAGCCTTGATGACAGTCAGCCATTGTCTGCTCAGGGAAGTCTACAGGACGAGGTGGCGGGCAAAGATGAGGAGGATGAGGAGGATGATGGGGATGAGTATTTTTTGGATGAGGAAGCTTCTCAGGGGGCAATAGAAACTGCTGGCGGTGCGAGGCCGGGTTCAGGGTTTTTGAGGGAGACAAGTGACATTGATTTGCCAGCAAGTGCTCCTCAACCCAGCATATGCACTGACTTGACAACTGGAACATTGGCCCACATGGCGGATTATGCCTTGCATATCCTCAAAAGGGACCCAGGCATTATAAAAATGATGACCGATGACGATTACTGGTTGGCCTGCCTCCTTGATCCTCGCTATAAAGGCAAATTGCAAAATATCATGCCACATGAGAACCTCGAACAGATATTGGCAACCAAACAAGCTACTCTTGTAGACCGTTTGATTCAGGCATTCCCAGCACACAGCGCCGGTGATGGTTCTCACACGAGCTGCAGGGGGCAACAGGGCAGAGGTGTTAGAGGTGCACAAATCAGAAGTGGCGTAGGACAGAGGGGTTTTCTGACCAGGTTGTGGAGTGATTTCGCAATGACCGCAGACACGACAGGTACAGCAGCATCAATTCAAAGTGACAGGAGGGAGACAACATTTGTCCAGTATGGTTACTAACTATTTTTCCTCCATTACCGATGTTCTCCCTCAACCATCATTCCCCTTTGATTACTGGGCATCCAAAATAGACACCTGGCCTGAATTGGCCGAATATGCATTGCAGGAGCTTGCTTGCCCAGCAGCTAGTGTGCTATCAGAAAGAGTATTCAGTGCTGCTGGTTCAATACTGACCGAAAAAAGGACTCGTCTGGCTACCCAAAATGTTGATGATCTAACCTTCATTAAAATGAACCACTCATGGATTTCAAATTATTTTGCCCCACCTTTCCCGGCTGACACCTAGCTTTCCTGTAAAAAGGTCTTGCTTTGGGACTGGTGTTACTGACTGCTCCAATCTCTTAATTTGCAGCTGCTGTTTGTCCAGCATACGACATGTTTACACATCCCTAAATGGCCTAACTCCCCCCACGGGGCCGTGGTCTCGCCAATTGTCGCAAGCACCCGTCAGAGTGCCATTTGTCTGAAGAGGTGGGTGTGCCCACTTTTGGTCGACGGCACTGGCACTGGGTCCCTCATAGTAAAATGAAGTGTCTCTGGTGGTGGTGGCGCGCACCCAACGTCAGACACACCGTTGTAACATGAGGGGCCCTGGGCTTGTACCGCCGGCCAGGAGAGAGTGTCCCTCCCCAGGTCAAACAGTGCTCTACCACTTGCAAAATTATCTGTCGCTGCTCCACCACTGTTTAGTCTATGCGCTGAAATCCTTCAATGGCTGGCACAGACAATCACAATTTGTTGACATGTATGATGCTAGTTAAAATAGTCCGGGGCCCTGTCCGACATTTACACCAGTAAATACTTTGCGCCAAATTACAATGTCTGAAAGTCAGCATAGGAGCACACCCCTTTAGCTAAGTATGCCACCCTTTTTTTTTTTGGGGGGGGGGGTTTGGGATACATTAACATCACTTTAGGTTTTGGGACTCGGAGTACTTACTGTGTCAGACACTCCTTCCAATTGTCCTCCGCTGACCGCACCAATGCTGCCTGTGTACCCCTGTAGCCAAATTTAAGCTGCATAGAGCCTATTTTAGTATTTTGGGCCTAGGAAGTCTGTCTGTGGTCCCTCCTTCCAATTGTCCTCCGCTGACCACACCAATTCTGCCTGTGTACCCCTGCCACCTAATGGAAGCTGCATAGAGCCTATTTTAGTATTTTGGGCCTAGGAAGTCTGTCTGCGGTCCCTCCTTCCAATTGTCCTCCGCTGACCACACCAATGCTGCCTGTGTACCGCTGTAGCCAAATTTAAGCTGCATAGAGCCTATTTTAGTATTTTGGGCCTAGGAAGTCTGTCTGTGGTCCCTCCTTCCAATTGTCCTCCGCTGACCACACCAATGCTGCCTGTGTACCCCTGCCACATAATGGAAGCTGCATAGAGCCTATTTTATTATTTTAGGCCTAGGAAGTCTGTCTGCAGTCCCTCCTTCCAATTGTCCTCCGCTGACCACACCAATGCTGCCTGTGTACCCCTGCCACATAATGGAAGCTGCATAGAGCCTATTTTATTATTTTAGGCCTAGGAAGTCTGTCTGTGGTCCCTCCTTCCAATTGTCCTCCGCTGACCACACCAATGTTGCCTGTGTACCCCTGTAACAAATTTAAAAATGCATAGAGCCAACTTTGTTAGTTAACACATACTACCTTTGTCTGTCTGCGCCACTCAATCACGCTGTCCTCCACTGAAAAAGCTGAGCTTCAACCTTCAGGCTCTCATTAAGTAGTTGTTTATATAAGACAGCAGTTGCCCTACTACTTTGGTTGGGGCCTAGTAACGGTGTCTGCCGCTCCTTGGTGTTCTTCTCCAGGTTTCCTTGTCTGAGCTTCAACCTTCAGGCTCTCATTAGGTAGTTGTTAATGTAACACTGCAGTTGCCCTACTACTTTGGTTGGGGCCTAGTAATGGTGTCTGCCGCTCCTTGGTGTTCTCCTCCAGGTTTCCTTGTCTGAGCTTCAACCTTCAGGCTCTCATTAAGTAGTTGTTAATGTAACACTGCAGTTGCCCTCCTACTTTGGTTGGGGCCTAGTAATGGTGTCTGCCGCTCCTTGGTGTTCTCCTCCAGGTTTCATTGTCTGAGCTTCAACCTTCAGGCTCTCATTAAGTAGTTGTTAATGTAACACTGCAGTTGCCCTACTACTTTGGTTGGGGCCTAGTAACGGTGTCTGCCGCTCCTTGGTGTTCTCCTCCAGGTTTCCTTGTCTGAACTTCAACCTTCAGGCTCTCATTAAGTAGTTGTTAATGTAACACTGCAGTTGGCCTACTAGTTTGGTTGGGGCCTAGTAACGGTGTCTGCCGCTGCTTGGTGTTCTCCTCCACTGAACAAAGCAGTGCCGCCTGTTTCCTACTGTTACCAATTTAAAACTGCATTTAGCCTAGTTACTTATTTGGCCCTACTCACTGTGTCAGCCTCTCATTACAGTTGTCCTCCACTGAACAAAGCAATGCCGCCTGGTTAGTCCTGTTAACAATTTTGAACTGCATTTAGCCCACTTTATTATTTGGGCCTAGAAATGTGGTTCCTCCTCATCCTGCCCATTGCCCAGCCACTGCTAGATGAGTCCGCTGGTACATTGACCCAGACCACTACATTCCCCTTGCACTCTACACAGCCAGAATCTGACCCTGCTGAAAGTCAGGTTCCTCTTCCCGCATACTATACCACCTTACACGGGGACAAAGAGGAAGGTGCAGGTGAAAGTGCAGGTTCCTTCATCAGGTGGAAGGGCATACTTGTTGGCAACGTCACTGGCACAGGGCCCCTCATAGTACGCAAAAGTGTTGCTGCCGGTGGGAGGTGCCCCCGCCGTGCAAACACACCGCCGTACTGTGAGGGGCCCTGTGCCAGTGCCAATGCGAACGAGTGGGCCCCCCTGCTTGCTCAGGATCACAGCACTTTGAAACGTTGAAATACTTACCTCTCCCTGCTCCACCGTCGTGACGTAGTCCACGTTTCCTGGGCCCACTAAAAACTTTAACCAGCCCTACCCCCCACAACTTTAGCCAAATGTCCCCCGATTTCCAATGCCTAACTATTATTATAAAGTAAATTAATATTGACAAGCTTCAGTAACAAGAATGGATGTTTTTTGCCATTAAAATGGGCACTGTAGGTGTTTTCCTGGCCTCCACTCACTGCCTACTATGCTTCCCCATTGACTTGCATTGGGTTTCATGTTTCGGTCGATCCCCGACTTTTCGCGATAATCGGCCGACTTCACTCGACTCGACTTTTGACAAAGTCGGGTTTCGCAAAACCCGACTCGACCTCAAAAAAGTAAAAGTCGCTCAACCCTACTCCTAACCAATAGATTATTAAGATTTTTACATCTCCTAGGAGTCATAAGAGGAGAGCTGCCCAGAGCGGCCACCAGGGAGGGCTCCGTTTCGAGAACAGACCAATGCTTTCTCAAAATGGAGCGCATATTGTTCCATTCATGATTGTAGGTGGAGATGAACTGTATGGGTCCATCACCACCAACAGTATGGCGTCTTGTAGTTGAATGTAACACATCATTGCACGGGGTTTTCCTAGCACGATCATACCCAGCCTTTATGGCTATAGCCATGGGCCATGAATCTATTTTTTAAATCAGTTGCCTGTAGTTCAAAGTTTGCATCGGAGGAGCAGATTCGTCGCATCCTGACTAACTGTCCAACCGGGACAGCCCTAATAGTGGCTGGGTCATGAGCTGAAGAAGCATGCAATAGAGAATTGACAGAGGTAGGCTTCCTAAAGATATCCATCTGAATGCGCCAGCCAGCATCGACCTCCAGGCGGACGTCAAGGAAGTCGACTGTCCTGTTATTAGAAGTATATGTAAGCCAGATGTTAAACGTATTGTCATTAAGAGTTCTCATAAAATTCTCTAGCTGATGGGCCACCCCACAAGAAAATGTCATCGATACAGCGATACCAGCACAGCACATGGGAGGCGTCTGGTGGGCACTCATCTCCAAAAATGAATCTCTCCCAGGTGCAAAGGAAGGGATTGGTGTACGAGGGCGCACAGGCCACACCCATGGCGGTTCCACGCTTCTTTAAGTAGAAATTCTCTTTAAAGACAAAAAATTTGTGGGTGAGCATATAGTTCACCAGCTCGAGGATCAGCTCACCTAAAGGTCAGTCCAGGTCGGAGGCCCCCAGGAAGTGTCCAACAGCATCCAAACCCTGAGAATGGTCAATACAAGTATATAAACTCTCAACATCAACAGTTACAAGGAGAGTATTAGAGTCCACAAGGATGCCATCAACCCATGTCAGGACTTCCATAGTGTCCCTAACATAAGAAGGCAATGTCTCAACCAAGGGTTTGAGGTAATAGTCAAAGAATTGACAAACGGGATCACAAATCCCACCAATCCCTGACACAATAGGACTCCTCGGAGGGTCATGGGCATCCTTGTGGACCTTAGGTAACAAATAAAATGTTGGGATTCTGGGGGACTTGACCATCAGACCATCAAACACCCTCTTGGTGATAATATTTCCCTTGAAAGCCCTTATCAGGATCTGTTGTAACTCCCGCAAATATGAAGCCATGGGATTGGAGTACAACCTGAGGTATGTATTGGGATCTTTACGTTGGTGGAAAGCCTCCCGCTCATGCTTCTCACCTGGCAAGACAACCACATTCCCCCCCTTGTCCGCCGGTTTAAAGACAACGTCTTTCAAGGACTGTAATTGAGTAATGGCTTGACGCTGTTTAAATGTCAGACTGTCATGTGTATGTCTAGAGGAGAGCTTTTTAAAATCCTCACTCACCAACTTAGTACATTTTTCTACCACCGGACACAGGGACAAGGGGGGGAACCTGGTAGATCTGGGCAGAACGGAAGGTGGGAACTTACTTGTATGTTGTGTTTTTTGTTCATCAAGTAAATCCTGCAAATCACGGAGTGTCTCCCTATCAATATCACTCATTGCTTCAGTGGTGTATTTTCTGGTATGGAGCTTTTTAAGGATTAATTTGCGGGAGAAAAGGTGTAGGTCCTTCAGGGCTTCAAAATAATTAAAGGAATTAGTGCAAAAGAAGTTCAAGCCCTTACTCAGAACCTCCAACTGTATGTCCATAAGAATGTGGGATGAAAGATTCAGTACCCAAAGACCCCCCTGCATGCCAGTCTGGGCAGTCCTTCCTCTCTGTGTTTTATTTTTGGTATATTGTCTAGTTACAATTATTTTACTAGAAGACTCAGAGGTAGAGTTCTGCCATCTATAGCCTCTGGATTCTTGTTTGTCTTGAACGTCTCTTAAGAATTTATTTGCTATAATGGATTGGATATCGTTGGCCCACTTTTGTAACTCAGCGTCGATCTCATCATTC
The DNA here is from genome assembly GCF_051348905.1 of Ranitomeya variabilis. NCBI lineage: Eukaryota > Metazoa > Chordata > Amphibia > Anura > Dendrobatidae > Ranitomeya > Ranitomeya variabilis. Next base: position 185,877,135 of record NC_135237.1, read on the forward strand.
AATTTTTTAAGAGCATTGCCTGTCATGTCTTTTTGTAAAATTGCCTGCAGGCCATCGATTTCAGTCTCAATGGACTTCAAAGATCCATGGTTCATCTGTTTAAGGAGAACCATAAATCTTTTAGAACAAGTATTGGTCAGTTCTTCCCATTTGCTTTTGAAAACCTCATCTACAATGGAAAATGAGGGGAACACCTGTATACGAAGTCCTCTTGGAATGAGGTCATTTTGAATGTATTCATCCAAAAACTCATGGTTCCACCAAATACACGTTCTTTTATGTAATAACTCCTTAAAACGAAGAATAGCCTCCTGTAATTCTTTGTTAGGACCATTATTGCCCCCGTCTGCATTGTCATGGAAGATATCATTGATCTGTGCACGCCAAGGGCGGTCACGTGCTCGAAAATCCATATTAAGAATGGGAATAACTGTGAAACACACAGAAACAATTAGTAATCGCCGAAATCCCAAATACATATTGATAGACCGTTGAATTAACATGTATGTCATGTACCCCTGGACTACCTATACCCTCTCCATGAAATTCATGTAGGAAAAGGAGGACAAGGAGCATATACAATGAATATAAATGTAAAAGGTAACTTTATTAATCCAAATACAAAAGTTAAAAAATCTTTTCATTATCACATTACACAATCCTTCCAATCCAATGCAGAAAAAAACATCCACCCTTATCACCCCGAATGAAAAGTAATCAATGAAAAAATGTATGTACAAAGTATACACCAGGTGAGCCTATGTAAAAAAAAAAGATAGCAATAGCGCAGCACCAAATTCCTATGTAGGGATAAATATATTGATCATCCTGGGTGCCACAACATATTGTCAAACATAGGCTTACTGAAAAATGGCTGGAACCCCGACGCGCGTTTCACGGCACCGCCACGCTGCTTTCTCAAGGGGATAACAATTGGATCACTTGAGGACCTTCAAATACCCCAGTGACCCAGGTCATGCGTTCACCCACAGCCAACCAGTGTGGCGCATTCGGCGCGTGTGCATTTTGATGGCCAGTTCCTTGAGCGTAGACAGGGCGTCAGGTCCAGCTCGCACGTGCTTGGGAAATTCCCCGGAGTGGACGCACAGAGACGCCTGCCCACAAGCAGGAGCCAGCCATTTGGCAGTGTGGTATTTCCGTGACAGGCCTCATATATCTGTGTGCTCCAAGTTTGATCAGTTTAGGCTGGTATTCCAGTGTTTTTACTGTCTGTTACTTTAGTTTTATACAGCACTATTTAGCAGACCTCAAAAAATATATAGGCCAAATGTTTGGCAGTATGGTCTTTCTGTGACAGGCCTCAAATATCTTTGTGCTCCAAGTTTGGGCATTTTAAGCCGGTATTCAATCGTTTTTTCTTTCTGTTACTCTAGTTATACACAGCCCTATTTATCAGACCTCAAAAAAATATCTGCATGCTCCAAGTTTGTGCATTGTAGGCCGGTTTCCCACTGTTTTTGCTGTCTCTTACTCTACTTATATACATCACTATTTTGCATTAAACAAATACAGGCCACATATTTGGTAGAGTGGTATTTCCACGACAGGCCTCATATATCTGCGTGCTCCAAGTTTGGGCATTTTAGGCCAGTATTCCAGCCAGTATTCCAGTGTTTTTCCTATCTGTTACTTTAGTTATATGCAGCACTATTTAGTAAACCTGAAAAAACAATACAGGCCACATATTTGGCAGTGTGGTATTTCCGTGACAGGCCTCATTTATCTGCGTGCTCCAAGAATTTTAGGTCAGTATTCCAGTGTGTCTGCTTTAGCAAGGTTGGTTGTCAAAAATGAGGGGGACCCCATGCCATTTTTAAAAATTATTTATTTAACCCCTTAACGGCCGCCGATACGCCTTTTAACAGCGGCCGCTAAGGGTACTTAAACCACAGCGCCGTTAATTAACGGCGCTGTGGAAAAAGGGAATAGCGCCCCCCAGAGTCGGATTTTCTCTGGGGTCTCGGTTGCCGAGGGTAGCCGAGACCCCAGAGAACATGATTCGGGGAGTTTTTACCGACCCCCGAGTTGCGATCACCGGTAATTAACCGTTTACCGGCGGTCGCAACAGAAAAAAAAAACGCGATTTGCCATTTAATTTCTCTGTCCTCCGATGAGATCGCACATCGGAGGACAGAGAAACAGGGTCCCCGATTGCCCCCAATAGCCCCCCAATACTCACCTATCTCCCCAGGTGCTCCTCGTGGCTCCCGATGGGCGCCGCCATCTTTTTCCCGGGGAAAAAATGGCGGGCGCATGCGCAGTGCGCCCGCCGCTCGGCACCTGGAAGATCTTTGGGGTCTTGGCTGCCGGGGGTAGCCGAGACCCCAAAGAACATGATCGGGGTCGGTTTTTACCGACCCCTGTTTTGCGATCGCCGGTAATTAACTGTTTATGGGCGACCGCAAAAGAAAAAAAAAAGCGATCTGTAATTCTCTGTCCTCTGATGTGATCACACATCAGAGGACAGAGAAATAGGGGGATTCGGGGACCCTATCATACTCACCCGGTGTCCCTGGGTCCTCCTGCGTCTCCTCCTGCCAGGAGAGACGAGTTGGGGCTAAAATTAGGGTTAGGGTTAGGGTTAGGGTTAGGGCTAGGGTTAGGGCTAAATTTAGGGTTAGGGTTGGGGCTAAATTAGGGTTAGGGCTAGGGTTAGGGTTAGGGTTAGGCTACTTTCACACTAGCTTTTTTTGGCTTCCGTCGCAATGCGTCGGTGGAGAAAAAACGCATCCTGCAAAAGTGCTTGCAGGATGCGTTTTTTCTCCATTGACTTGCATTAGCGACACATTGCGACGGATTGCAGCACGTCGCATCCTTCGTGCTTTGGCGGACCGTCGGCACAAAAAAACGCTACATGTAACTTTTTTTGTGCGACGTGTCTGCCATTTCCGACCACGCATGCGCGGCTGGAACTCCGCCCCCGCCTCCCCGCACCTCACAATGGGGCAGCGGATGCGTGGAAAAAACAGCATCCGCTGCACCCGTTGTGCGGCGCTTACAACGCTATCATCGGTACGTCGGCCCGACACACTGCGATGGGCCGAGTACGACGCTAGTGTGAAAGTAGCCTTAGGCTTCTTTCACACTTGCGTCGGTACGGGGCGGTCGCAATGCGTCGGCCCGACGTACCGACGCACATTGTGAAAATTGTGCACAACGTGGGCAGCGGATGCAGTTTTTCAACGCATCTGCTGCCCAGTCTATGTCCTGGGGAGGAGGGGGCAGAGTTATGGCCACGCATGTGCGGAAATGGCGGACGTGACGTGCAAAAAAAAGGATACATTGAACTTTTTTTGTGACGACGGTCCGCCAAAACACAATGGATCCAGAGCACAATGTACGCGATGTGTGGCCATCCGTCGGTAATACAAGTCTATGGGCAAAAAAGGCATCCTGTGGGCACATTTGCAGGATCCGTTTTTTGTCCAAAACGACGGATTGTGACGGATGCCACACGACGCAAGTGTGAAAGTAGCCTTAGGGTTAGGGTTGGGGCTAAAGTTAGGGCTAAGGTTAGGGTTAAATTTAGGGTTAGGGTTGGGGCTAAAGTTAGGGTTAGGGCTAGGGTTGGGGCTAAAATTATTGTTAGGGTTGGGGCTAAAGTTATGGTTAGGGTTGGGGCTAAAGTCAGGGTTAGGGTTGGGGCTAAAGTTAGGGTTAGAGTTGGGATTAGGGTTAGGGTTTGGATTAGAGTTGGTATTAGGGTTACGTTTGGGATTAGGGTTGGGATTAGGGTTACGTTTGGGATTAGGGTTGGGATTAGGGTTAGGGTTGGGATTAGGGTTAAGGTTAGGGTTGGGATTAGGGTTAGGGGTGTATTGGGATTAGGGTTAGGTTTGAGGTTAGGGTTGAGATTAGAGTTAGGGGTGTGTTGGATTTAGGGTTTTGATTAGGGTTATGGTTAGGGTTGAGATTAGGGCTGTTTTGGGGTTAGGGTTGTGATTATCGTTAGGGTTGTGATTAGGATTATGGATCGGGTTGAGATTAGGGTTAGGGGTGTGTTGGAGTTAGGGTTAGAGTTAGAATTGGGGGGTTTCCACTGTTTAGGTACATCAGGGGGTCTCCAAACACGACAGTCAATTTTGCGCTAAAAAAGTCAAATGTTGCTCCCTCCCTTCTGAGCTCTGCCGTGCGCCCAAACAGTGGTTTACCCACACATATGGGGCATCAGCGTACTTGGGATAAATTGGACAACAACTTTTTGGGTCCAAATTCTCCTGTTACCCTTGTGAAAATAAAAACTTGGGGGCTAAAAATCTTTTTTGTGGGAAAAAAAATATTTTTTTATTTTCACTACTCTGCATTATAAACTTCTGTGAAGCACTTGAGCATTCAAAGTTCTCACCACATATCTAGATAAGTTTCTTAGGGGGTCTAGTTTCCAAAACTTGGTCACTTGTGGGGGGTTTCTACTGTTTAGGTACATCAGGGGCTCTGCAAACGCAACATAACACCCACAGACAATTCTATCAAAGTCTGAATTCCAAAATGGCGCTCCTTCTCTTCCGAGCTCTGCCGTGTGCCCAAACAGTGGTTTACCCCCACATATGGGGTACCAGCATACTCAGGACAAATTGGAGAACAAATTTTGGCATCCAATTTCTCTTGTTACCCTTGTGAAAATAAAAACTTGGGGGCTAAAAAATCTTTTTTGTGGAAAAAAAAATATTTTCTATTTTCACTACTCTGCATTATAAACTTCTGTGAAGCACTTGGGCATTCAAAGTTCTCACCACATATCTAGATAAGTTCCTTGGGGGGTTTAGTTTCCAAAATGGGGTCACTTGTTGGGGGTTTCTACTGTTTAGGTACATTAGGGGTCTGCAAACGCAACATAACACTCGCAGACAATTCTATCAAAGTCTGCATTCCAAAACGACGCTCCTTCCCTTCCGAGCTCAGCCATGCACCCAAACAGTGGTTTAGCCCAACATGTGGGGTACCAGCATACTCAGGACAAATTGGACAACAACTTTTGGGGTCCAATTTCTCTTGTTACCCTTGTGAAAATAAAAACTTGGGGGCTAAAAAATCTTTTTAATAAAACAAAAATATATTTTTTATTTTCACGACTCTGCATTATAAACTTCTGTGATGCACTTGGGCATTCAAATTTCTCACTACACATCTAGATAAGTTCCATGGGGGGTCTAGTTTCCAAAATGGGGTCACTTTTGGGGGGTTTCTACTGTTTAGGCACATCAGGGGCTCTCCAAACACAACATGGCGTCCGATCTCAATTCCAGTCAATTTTGCATTGAAAAGTCAAATGGCGCTCCTTTGCTTCCGAGCTCAGCCATGCGCCCAAACAGTGGTTTACCCCCACATATGGGGTGTCGGCATACTCAGGACAAATTGTACAACAACTTCGGGGGTACATTTTCTCCTGTTACCCTTGGTAAAATAAAAATTTGGAGGCAAAAAATCATTTTTGTAGAAAAAATGTGATTTTTTTATTTTCACGGCTCTACGTTGTAAACTTCTGTGAAGCACCTTGGGGTTTAAAGTGCTCACCACACATCTAGATAAGTTCCATAAGGGGTCTAGTTTCCAAAATGGTGTCACTTGTGGGGGGTTTCCACTGTTTAGGCACATTAGAGGCTCTCCAAACGCGACATGGCATCCGATCTCAATTCCAGCCAATTCTGCATTGAAACAGTCAAACGGTGCTCCTTCACTTCCAAACTCTGCGGTGCGCCCAAACAGTGGTTTACCTCCACATATAGGGTATCGGCGTACTCAGGAGAAATTGCACAACAAAATTTTTGGTTAAATTTCTGTTTTTACACTTGTAAAAATAAAAAAAAATGGTTCTGAAGTAAAATGTTTGCAAAAAAAAGTTAAATGTTCATTTTTTTCTTCCACATTTTTTCAGTTCCTGTGAAGTACGTAAAGGGTTAATAAACTTCTTGAATGTGGTTTTGAGCAGCTTGAGGGGTGCAGTTTTTAGAATGTTGTCACACTTGGTTATTTTCTATCATATAGACCCCTCAAAATGACTTCAAAAGTGATGTGGTCCCTAAAAAAAACATGGTGTTGTAAAAATGAGAAATTGCTGGTCAAATTTTAACCCTTATAACTCCCTAACAAAAAATAATTTTGGTTCCAAAATTGTGCTGATGTAAAGTAGACATGTGGGAAATGTTATTTTTTAACTATTTTTCGTGACATTTCTCTCTGATTTAAGGGCATAAAAATATAAAATTTGAAAATTGCAAAATTTTTAAAATTTTCGCCATATTTCCGTTTTTTTCATAAATAATCGCAAGTAATATCGAAGAAATGTTACCACTAACTTGAAGTACAATATGTCACGAAAAAACAATCTCAGAATCAGCGGGATCCGATAAAGCGTTCCAGAGTTATAACCTCTTAAAGTGACAGTGGTCAGAATTGTAAAAATTGGCTCGGTCATTAAGTACCAAATTGGCTCTGTCACTAAGGGGTTAAGTAGTTTAAAAAAAACAATGTGGGGACCCCTCTATTCTTGAAAACCAGCCTTGTTGAAGATAACACCTGATTGTTGCAGCCCTCAACTGTGAGTTTTGCCTAGCTGGTTATCAAAAATACAGGGGAACCCTCGCTGTTTTTTTTAATTGTTTATTTACAGCACAGGAGCTGCTGATGAATACTCTTATCATCAGCTCCTGTTCTCACTGTTATTAGCGACAGCAGGTGTCGGATAATGGGATCAGTAGTCCTATCAGCTGACACCAGTGTCCGGAGATAAACTTTATACCCCTAATCACAGATGAGTGCTCACGCCGTCTTTTGACAGCATGGGAACTGTGACTTTCTGACCAGCGGGGAAGGTTAGACACCGGATCAGAAGTGGTGTTTGCCATGCTGTCATGCACATGACAGCACTACAAACACCCGGTGTTCAGGCAGCCGAAGCTGAACAGTAACACGGACTTCATGGTGAAGGCCGTGTTCGGTGTCCGTGCACGAACAGTACATGTTCGGTATGGATGCTAAACTTTACTTTTCGGGTTTGCCCATCTCTTGTTCCTACTCTCATAAAGGCTCTGAAAAAATACAGTATTACCTGCCTTATCATTTTTTATGGCTAAGCACTTTTTTCAGAGCCTTTATGAGAGTAGGAACTAATTCTCTAAACAATTTATATAGCACAAAAAGGGAAAAATTATATACTTTGTGAACATGTAATCCCTTAAAAATTCTTTTATTAAATATATTAAAAATACTAATTTCCCAGTGAAATGACCCTAAACAGGATCGAAATGTGCACCTATCCTAACAAATATCCCTACACTGGACTGCTCTCCCTTCCTGGCAGTGGAGGTTGGCACCCTGATAGAGACGATTCTGGCGCCCCCACTCAACAGCGGCTATCCACTGCTCACCCTATTAACCAACTATTGCACTGAAGGTGAGAAAACAATGAGCAATAAAAAGAAATGAATTATAGTGTAGAGAAGCCACGCTAGGTGCACATAAAAACCCCGATATATTTCAATTGTCCAACAATGATTATAAGGACAAAATAATGGCACGGGGAATAGTTATCAATGATACAAAAAAATGGTTAAAAAAAAGAGATATATGTATACTAGACAGTACAGAAAACAACCACGCTTAGGCCTCAAGTAAGGTAAACCACAATGGTAACCTCCGTAGCACAATCAGTGCAACATTCTGGTCCTGTGGCAAGCGGCTAGTGATTGTTGCCTTTGAAGAAATAAGGAGGTGATAATGGCAAAAACCCTCAATGTACAGTCTAATATCAACAACAGTTTGTTAGGGATATCAAAGAGGGGGTCATAACCCCAGATGAACCACTTAGCTTCCCAGTAGTCGCCTTGACGCATTTCCCCGAACTACGGTTCATCAGGAGGCAGTCAGAGTAGGAACCATTGATACATAGATGCAGGTGCTATGATGTTCAGCAGACCTGATACGATCCAAGAGAATGGGGAATCTTTATACCAGTCGGTATCAACCCTCTGGCCAGTAAACACCCGCCAGTGAAGAAACCACCCCATCTGTTTCCGGACTAACACCGGGTATGCCAGTGAGCAGAGTCCAAAGATCCGGGCTTATTGATGCGTATATGTCCATAGCAGCATGTGGTTCCCTCCCCCACATAACTTAAGACAGATCATAAATATAGGTACAGATAATGCATAACGTACCGGAGGTGTACATATTCCGCCATGCTCGCCATGTATCATGGATGGCGCCATGTTGACTATTAGATCAGCGCGTGCGCAGAGCCGACGTAATCCCGCATGCGTACAATAATCGAACCCAGATAGGAGTGTACGGCGCATGTCAGAGTTCGTCGGTAACTGCGCGTGCGTCACAGCAGCGCAATCGCGCATGCGTACAATCACGGGCTAGCCAGGAACACAGGGCGCATGACAGAAATCGCCAGCAATGATATCAAGAACGCGCACGCGCAATGCACAAAACGAAGCGCCTCCCGCTAGCTCAACATCTGACAGGTGCACACCAAATAGAGGACACATAAAGTCACATCAAGTCAGACCCAAGGCACAGACGGCCAAAAAGGTGACAATGGCCATAACATTCAAGACCGCAGTGCAAACAAGCGTACCACTCACAGCGAGCTAAAAGACAATGATATTCAAATTTATAAATAGAGTAACATATACATGAATAATATCTCTTATATCATAATAGATACGGGGAGTGATAGTTATAAAAAACAGCATCCCCATACTATGACGAAGATAACCCGGCACAGTGCAAGAGATAAGGGAAAAACAGAAATTCTTTAAATGTTAGTCAAACGATAGACTACTGTAACATATAGAATACAGTTTTTATAGCAGTTCCTAAAGCAGTTAGTCCCTTTCATATATGTAGCAGCAAAGATGCAAAAGAAGCTTTTATAAATGGAAGACGGAGTATCATAAAAAGCATCTATAGGTCAGAGACTCATTCAGTCCCCTCGGCGACACAGACTGCATACGAAAAATCCACTCCGCTTCACGTTTTAAAAGAGCTTTATCAAAATCTCCTCCTCTGATTCTTGGTTTCAACAGCTCAATCATGCAGAGTGTGATCCCCTCCAACCTTCCTCCATGTACCTGATTGAAGTGCCGGGCCAATGGGGTATCTCTATCATGCTTAACCCCTTCACCCCCAAGGGTGGTTTGCACGTTAATGACCGGGCCAATTTTTACAATTCTGACCACTGTCCCTTTATGAGGTTATAACTCTGGAACGCTTCAACGGATCTTGGCGATTCTGACACTGTTTTCTCGTGACATATTGTACTTCATGTTAGTGGTAAAATTTCTTCGATATAACTTGCGTTTATTTGTGAAAAAAACGAATATTTGGCGAAAATTTTGAAAATTTCGCAATTTTCCAACTTTGAATTTTTATGCCCTTAAATCACAGACATATGTCACACAAAATACTTAATAAATAACATTTCCCACATGTCTACTTTACATCAGCACAATTTTGGAACCAAAATTTTTTTTTGTGACGGAGTTATAAGGGTTAAAAGTTGACCAGCAATTTCTCATTTTTACAACACCATTTTTTTTTAGGGACCACATCTCATTTGAAGTCATTTTGACGGGTCTATATGATAGAAAATACCCAAGTGTGACACCATTCTAAAAACTGCACCCCTCAAGGTACTCAAAACCACTTTCAAGAAGTTTATTAACCCTTCAGGTGTTTCACAGGAATTTTTGGAATGTTTAAATAAAAATGAACATTTAACTTTTTTTCACACAAAATTTATTTCAGCTCCAATTTGTTTTATTTTACCAAGGGTAACAGGAGAAAATAGACCCCAAAAGTTGTTGTACAATTTGTCCTGAGTACGCTTATACCTCATATGTGGGGGTAAACCACAGTTTGGGCGCATGGCAGAGCTTGGAAGCAAAGGAGCGCCATTTGACTTTTCAATGCAAAATTGACTGGAATTGAGATGGGACGCCATGTTGCATTTGGAGAGCCCCTGATGTGCCTAAACATTGAAACCCCTAACAAGTGACACCATTTTGGAAAGTAGACCCCCTAAGGAACTTATCTAGATGTGTGGTGAGCACTTTGACCCAACAAGTGCTTTACAGAAGTTTATAATGCAGAGCCGTAAAAATAAAAAATCATATTTTTTCACAAAAATGATCTTTTCACCCCTAATTTTTTAATTTTCCCAAGGGTGAGAGAAGAAATTGGACCCCAAAAATTGTTGTGCAATTTGTCCTGAGTACGCTGATACCCCATATGTGGGTGTAAACCATTGTTTGGGCGCAGGGCAGAGCTCGGAAGGGAAGGAGCGCCATTTGACTTTTCAATGCAAAATTGACTGGAATTGAGATGGGACGCCATGTTGCATTTAGAGAGCCCTTGATGTGCCTAAACATTGAAACCCCTAACAAGTGACACCATTTTGGAAAGTAGACCCCCTAAGGAACTTATCTAGATGTGTGGTGAGCACTTTGACCCACCAAGTGCTTCACAGAAGTTTATAATGCAGAGCCGTAAAAATAAAAAATCATATTTTTTCACAAAAATGATCTTTTCACCCCCAATTTTTTATTTTCCCAAGGGTAAGAGAAGAAATTGGACCCCAAAAATTGTTGTGCAATTTGTCCTGAGTACACTGATACCCCATATGTGGGTGTAAACCATTGTTTGGGCGCAGGGCAGAGCTCAGAAGGGAAGGAGCGCCATTTGACTTTTCAATGCAAAATTGACTGGAATTGAGATGGGACGCCATGTTGCGTTTGGAGAGCCCCTAATGTGCCTAAACATTGAAACCCCCCACGAGTGACACCATTTTGGAAAGTAGACCCCTTAAGGAACTTATCTAGATGTGTGTTGAGCACTTTGACCCAACAAGTGCTTCACAGAAGTTTATAATGCAGAGCCGTAAAAATAAAAAATCATATTTTTTCACAAAAATGATCTTTTAACCCCCATTTTTTTATTTCCCCAAGGGTAAGAGAAGAAATTAGACCACAAAAGTTGTTGTGCAATTTGTCCTGAGTACGACGATACCCCATATGTGGGTGTAAACCATTGTTTGGGCGCATAGCAGAGCTCAGAAGGGAAGAAGCGCTATTTTACTTTTCAATGCAAAATTGACTGGAATTAAGATGGGATGCCATGTTGCGTTTGGAGAGCCCCTGATGTGCCTAAACATTAAACCCCCCCACAAGTGACACCATTTTGGAAAGTAGACCCCCTAAGGAACTTATCTAGATGTGTTTTGAGAGCTTTGAACCCCCAAGTGTTTCACTACAGTTTATAACGCAGAGCCGTGGAAATAAAAATTATTATTTTTTTCACAAAAATGATTTTTTAGCCCCCAGTTTTGTATTTTCACAAGGGTATCAGGATAAATTGGACCCTAAACGTTGTTGTCCAATTTGTCCTGAGTACGCTGATACCCCCTATGTGGGGGGGAACCACTGTTTGGGCGCATGACAGAGCTCGGAAGGGAAGGAGCGCCATTTGGAATGCAGACTTAAATGGATTGGTCTGCAGGCGTCACGTTGCATTTGCAGAGCCCCTGATGTACCCAAATAGTACAAACCCCCCACAAGTGACCCCATATTGGAAACTAGACCTCCCAAGGAACTTATCTAGATGTGTTGTGAGAACTTTGAACCCCCAAGTGTTTCACTACAGTTTATAACGCAGAGCCGTGAAAATAAAAATTATTTTTTTTTTTTCACAAAAATGATTTTTTAGCCCCCAGTTTTGTATTTTCACAAGGGTATCAGGATAAATTGGACCCTAAACGTTGTTGTCCAATTTGTCCTGAGTACGCTGATACCCCCTATGTGGGGGGGAACCACTGTTTGGGCGCATGACAGAGCTCGGAAGGGAAGGAGCGCCATTTGGAATGCAGACTTAAATGGATTGGTCTGCAGGCGTCACGTTGCATTTGCAGAGCCCCTGATGTACCCAAATAGTACAAACCCCCCACAAGTGACCCCATATTGGAAACTAGACCTCCCAAGGAACTTATCTAGATGTGTTGTGAGAACTTTGAACCCCCAAGTGTTTCACTACAGTTTACAACGCAGAGCCGTGAAAATAAAACATATTTTTTTTCCCACAAAAATGATTTTTAGCCCCCCAAATTTTTATTTTCCCAAGGATAACAAGAGAACTTGGACCCCAGAAGTTGTTGTTCAATTTGTCCCTAGTACGCTGATACCCCATATGTTGGGGTAAACCCCTTTTTGGACGCACGGGAGAGCTCGGAAGGGAAGGAGCACTGTTTTACTTTTTCAACGCAGAATTGGCTGGAATTGAGATTGGACGCCATGTCGCGTTTGGAGAGCCCCTGATGTGCCTGAACAGTGGAATCTCCCCAATTCTACCTGAAACCCTACCCCTAACCTCACCCCTAACCGTTTACTGAACATTTTCTGACAGTCATAAGTGCCACGTATATAAGTGCCACGTATATAAGTGCCACGTATTTAAGAGCCACGTATTTAAGTGCCACGTATTTAAGTGCCACGTATTTAAGTGCCACGTATTTAAGTGCCACGTATTTCAGTGCCACGATATTTCAGTGCCACGTATTTCAGTGCCACGTATTTCAGGCACTGAAAAATACGTGGCACGTAAATACTTCAGTGCCACGATATTTCAGTGCCACGATATTTCAGTGCCACGTATTTCAGTGCCACGTATTTCAGTGCCACGTATTTCAGGCACTGAAAAATACGTGGCACGTAAATACGTGGCACGTAAATACGTGGCACGTAAATACGTGGCACTGAAATACGTGGCACTGAAATACGTGGCACTGAAATACGTGGCACTTAAATACGTGGCACTTAAATACGTGGCCACTGAAATATCGTGGCACTTATATACGTATATACGTATATAAACGTATATTTCAGTGCCACGTATTTCAGTGCCACGTATTTCAGGTTAGGGGTAGGGTTAGGGGTAGGGTTAGGGTTTTTTGTTTTTTTCTTGTTTTCTTGTGTTTTTCTATAAAAACGCATGCGTTTTACCGCGTTTACATGCATTTTTTCACACATGTGGTTTTTTTTAAAAACGCATGCAGATAAAAACGCAAGTGTGAAACCAGACTAAAAGACGCTTTTTATAGCAAAAACGTTTTTGCGTCTCCACATTTTGAGACCTATAATTTTTCCACATTTTGGTCCACAGAGTCATGTGAGGTTTTTTTTTTTTTGCGGGACGAGTTGACGTTTTTATTGGTAACATTTTCGGACACGTGACCATTTTTTATCACTTTTTATTCCGATTTTTGTGAGGCAGAATAACCAAAAACCAGCTATTCATGAATTTCTTTTGGGAGAGGCGTTTATACTGTTCTGCGTTTGGTAAAATTGATAAAGCAGTTTTATTCGTCGGGTCAGTACGATTACAGCGATATCTCATTTATATCATTTTTTTATGTTTTGACGCTTTTATACGATAAAAACTATTTTATAGAAAAAATAATTATTTTGGCATCGCTTTATTCTGAGGACTATAACTTTTTTATTTTTTTGCTGATGATGCTGTATGGCGGCTCGTTTTTTGCGGGACAAGATGACGTTTTCAGCGGTAACATGGTTATTTATATCCGTCTTTTTGATCGCGTGTTATTCCACTTTTTGTTTGGCGGTATGGTAATAAAGCGTTGTTTTTTGCCTCGTTTTTTTTTTTTTTTCTTACGGTGTTTACTGAAGGGGTTAACTAGTGGGCCAGTTTTATAGGTTGGGTCGTTACGGACGCGGCGATACTAAATATGTGTACTTTTATTGTTTTTGTTTGGTTTTTTTAGATAAAGAAATGTATTTATGGGAATAATATTTTTTTTTTTATTATTATTTATTTAGGAATTTTTTTTTTTTTTTTTTTACACATGTGGAAATTTTTTTTTTTACTTTTTTACTTTGTCCCAGGGGGGGACATCACAGATCGCAGATCTGATAGTGTGCACAGCACTCTATGAGATCCGCGATCATCCTTTCATCGGAGCAGGCTGCAGCTTTCATCTGCAGCCTGCTCCGACCCGGAAGTGCTCCCTGCAGGACCCGGATACAGCCCCTCGGCCATTTTGGATCCGGGGCCTGCAGGGAGAAGACGTTCAGTACGAGGTGAGTACATCACCTTGTACCGATCGTCTCAGGGAAGCCCGCAGGGAGCCCCCTCCCTGCGCGATGCTTCCCTGTACCGCCGGTACACCGCGATCATGTTTGATCGCGGTGTGCCGGGGGTTAATGTGCCGGGGGCGGTCCGTGACCGCTCCTGGCACACAGTGCCGGATGTCAGCTGCGATATGCAGCCGACACCCGGCCGCGATCGGCCGCGCTCCCCCCGTGAGCGCGGCCGATCGCGTATGACGTACTATCCCGTCGGCGGTCATGGGGGCCCACCCCACCTCGACGGGATAGTACGTCAAATGTCGGGAAGGGGTTAATATCCCCTAGATGTTCACCGAACCGAGTTTTTATCTCCCTGGTAGTCTTGCCTATGTAATCAAGGGGACAGGAGCAGGTGATCTTATATATTACTCCTATTGATCTACAATTACCAAAGTCCCTTATATCAAAACACCTTCCATTCGCCGCACTGGTAAATTGCTTTGATGGTTTTACATATTTACATTTGGTACAGTTTCCACATTTATAGAAGCCCAACGGTTTTCTATCGAGCCACGTCCCCTTTGGCTGTGGTCTTTGGTATAGGCTATGTACTAGCCTGTCCCCGATAGATTTGCCCCTCCTATAGGTTATACTGGGTGCATGCGGAATGATGTCTCTTAGGCCCGGATCTGCCCGAAGTACCCCCCAGTGTCTTTTCATAATCTGGTACACCCTTTCGGACTGGTTATCAAAAGTCCCTATCAATCTAACTGGACATGAGGCAGCTTTAAGATCATTATTTGTTCTGAGTAGCAGGGATCTGTCCCTCGCAAGTGCCTCATTGTATGATTTTGCCAAGACACCTGTGGGGTATGCCCTCTCTTTGAATCTACGGTGCAGATCACTAGCCTGACGTTTGAATGTAGCCACATCAGAGCAGTTTCTTCTGATACGAAGTGTAGGGATATTTGTTAGGATAGGTGCACATTTCGATCCTGTTTAGGGTCATTTCACTGGGAAATTGGTATTTTTAATATATTTAATAAAAGAATTGAGAGTAGGACTAGAAATGTTTTTAGTTTTTCTTTCAAACTAACAAAACTTTACACAAAGCAGGTTATATAGTATATATGGAACTAGTCATTTTTGAACAGAAATATTTTGTGAACAGTACAAGGCCAAGCATTTTTTTTGTATTTTGAATCCACCGTAATTTTACATACAGTAGGTTAAACTGTCTGAATGACTAATTGAATCCATAAAAATATTTGAAAATTTTTGGGGTGTTTTATATACATCCAAATGTAACAAAAACTTGTTATACTGTTTGGATGACTAGTTTATTCCATAAAAAATTTGGAGTGTTACATACCACCGAAATTCATCACAAAGCATATAATACCATATGGATGAGTAATTGAATCCAGACAAATTTTGTACTGTTTTATGGAGTATTGTATACCATCAAAATTCATTACAAAGCATCTAATACGCTATGGATGACTAATTAAATCCAGACAAATTTTTAAACACATTTTGGGAGTGGAATATAGCACCAAAGTTTCACAGAAAGCATCTAATACTGTGTGGATGACTAATTGAATACAGACAAATGTTTCAACTCCTTTTTGGAGTGTTATATACCACCAAAATATAACATAAAGCAACTAATACTGTATGGATGACTAATTGAATCCAGACAAATTTTTCAAACGTTCTTTTGGAGTTTTAAATACCACTAAAATTTTACAGAAAGCACCCAACACTGTATGGATGAGTAACTGAATCCAGATACATTTGTCAGTGCTTTTTTGAAGTTTTACATTCCACTGAAATTTAGCATAGAGCACCCAATACTGTAGAGATGACTAATTGAATCCAGACAAAATTTTCAACACATTTTGGGAGTGGTATATAACACAGAAATGTACAACAAAGCACGCAATACTGTATGGATGAAAATATAGATAAGTTTTTCACCCAAAAAAAATATGTGGCAATGTGCAATAGATATATATTTAACTACAGACTGCAAACCCTAAGCCCTGCATAGAGACTGTCTTTTGCCACTCTCCCTGCTCCTGCATCTGTCATATACTAAGCTAATTGCAGAATGTGTCTGATACAAAGAGCAAAACACAGATTTAGCCCTTAGAAGAGCTGTTAGTTTAATGATTTGGAATCAGCACTAGTATCAATGCTAGGGGACTCTGATTTTGTTCAACTGTGCACACACAGACCTGGACAAGCACTTTCTCCCTCCAAAAAGAACAGTCCCTGAGCTGTGTAATGTTGTCAGTGAGCTGAGCGTGGCAGTGCCTGTTCGCTTATAAACTTGGATGATGTCATATGGTCAGCCAATCACAGTAATGCTACTACCAAGATGGCTGTGGCATTGCAGTGATTTGCAGGCAATCCTTGTGTTAGGGTTGGCAGATTACACTAAATAAAATATAAAATAAAGTGCAATCACAACCCGGCATCCACTGTGTAGAGATGATCCTTCTAGTAGTGTGAACAATGATGGAACAAAACAGCGAGAATTACCTTAAACCCACTGTGTTAATGCCACACAGTGTGATTGGAACAAGTACCGAGCTCAGTTACTTCATAGAGAGGTATTGCACTAAGAATGCTAAGTACTATACCCTTTTAATGTCACAGGAATGTTAGCACGTCAATTAAGCAAGCTCTGCAACTAAACTGTGCTAACCGCACATACAAATGAAACAGATGCTGTGCTAAGAGAAGGAACTCTTATGACGATAGGTGGAATACCCTGTCGCCTTCACTGAGTGGCAGCATAAGGGTTGAGCTTGCTCTGTAACTGAAATATGCTAACCGCACACATGAAAGAAACAGATGCTAAGCAAAGCAGCTAGTTACCCAAGTCCTGATGCCGCTGAACTTGGTGCCTGACCATGCCGACACCCTAAGCATGTAGCAGACTAGATACTCAGGCATTGAGCCATGGGTACAAAACCGTATAAGTGTGCTACCTGCCTGCCAATGTGTACAGTCTTAGAGCTTAGACAGACATACAAACGTGCAGACAGAGTGGTAGAGTAACCATCCACTCACACCAATTACGTTAGCGCGCCCTCATGTGCTGCTGAAAGCCTTTTATACCCTAGGCTTCACCCCAAACACTCAGGCCCAGTTGGTTGAGACATCGCCTGTGGGCCAATCCGGTGCAGCCACACCACCTGAGCAGCTACCGTCCAACAACTAATAAGAAGATAAGAAGATGCTACATCAGGAACATGCTCAGTAAGGTAATCTCTGGACTTAGACTCCAGAGCACAAGGCTGCGCCTGCATACCACTGATCACCATAGATTTGGCTGAAGATCCAGGAATAAGCAAACATAATCCACGAGAATGAGCAAGACGCTGGGACCGACGTCTGTGCTGAGCAGCAATCACATTGGCCGGACCTGAATGAGAGACCACAGTAGCAGATAATGCTTGGGATCTATCCCACGCAGCGGGAGAATCCCGATGCCTAACACCTTGTATGCTGATTTGCTGTGTAAGAGGTGCCAAACATGCGAGGCAGGGATTCGAGTTTCGAATTCAAGAGCCGAGCACATCTGAGCACCCAGATACATGAGTGATGTCGGAGTATCACTGAGTATGTTCACTCATCCCAAATCGTTGCATCATCAACTTGCTTAACTTTTCAGAATAAAAGTAGTGATGACCAGGGGTGCCCAAACTTGTACATGCCACTGTAGGCCCCTCAAAGTCACATTAAATGTGATGTCATTCCTTAAAAATATGGCTTTTTAAATGTTGTTAAAAAAATACAAATTACAAATTACTGATAAACATTTAACGCTTCTAACTTCCTAACAAAGAAAAAAAATGTGTCAAAGCTATGCTGATGTAAAGTAGACACATTGCAAATGTTATTTGTCAACAATTTTGTGTGATATAACTATCTTGCTTAACCCCTTTACCCCCAAGGTTGGTTTGCATGTTAATGACAGTGCCAATTTTTACAATTCTGACCGCTGTCCCTTTATGAGGTTATAACTCTGGAACGCTTCAATGGATCCCGGTGATTCTGACATTGTTTTCTCATGACATATTGCATTTCATGCTAGTCATAAAATTTCCTTGACATTACTTGAGTTTATTTGTGAAAAAAATGGAAATTTGGCGAAAATTTGGAAAATCTTGCAATTTTCCAAATTTGAATTTTCAAGCCCTTAAATCACAGACATGTCACACAAAATACTTAATAAGTAACATTTCCAACATGTCTACTTTACATCAGCACAGTGTTGGAACCAATTTTTTTTTTCGTTAGGGAGCTATAAGGGTTAAAAGTTGACCAGCAATTCCTCATTTTTACAACACCATTTTTTTTAGGGACCACATCACATTTGAAGTCACTTTGAGGGGTCTATATGATAGAAAATACACAAGTGTGACAACATTCTAAAAACTGCACCCCTCAAGGTGCTCAAAACCACATTCAAGAAGTTTTATGGGAATTTTTGGAATGTTTTAAAAAAAATGAACATTTAACTTTTTTTCTCAAAAAATTTACTTCTGGTTCAATTTGTTTTATTTTACCAAGGGTAACAGGAAAAAATTGGACCCCAAAATTTGTTTCACAATTTGTCCTGAGTACGCCGATACCCCATATGTGGGAGTAAACCACTGTTTGGGTGCATGGCAGTGCTCAAAAGGGAAGAAGCGCCATTTGACTTTTCAATGCAAAATTGTCTGGAATTGAGATAAGACGCCATGTCTCGTTTGGAGAGCCCCTGATGTGCCTAAACATTGAAATCCCCTACAAGTGACACCATTTTGGAAAGTAGACCCCCTAAGGAACTTACCTAGATATGTGGTGAGCACTTTGAACCCCCATGTGCTTCACAGAAGTTTATAATGTAGAGCCGTAAAAATAAAAATCTTATTTTTTTCACAAAATGATTTTTCTCCCCCAATTTTTTATTTTTCCAAGGGTAACAGGAGAAATTTGACTGCAAAATGTGTTGTACAGTTTGTCCTGAGTACGCTGATACCCCATATATGGGGGTAAACCACTGTTTGGGCGCATGGCAGAGCTCAGAAGGGAAGAAGCACCATTTGACTTTTCAATGCAAAATTGGCTGGAATTGAGATGGGAAACCAGGTCTCGTTTGGAGAGCCCCTGATGTGCCTGAGCAGTGGAAACCCCCACAAGTGACCCCATTTTGGAAAGTAGACCCCCTAAGGAACATATCTAGATGTGCGGTGAGCACTTTGAACCCCCAAGTGCTTCACAAAAGTTTATAATGTAAAGCTGTGAAAATTAAAAAATCCTTTTTTTTCCACAAAAATGATCTTTTAGCCCCTAATTTTGTATTTTCCCAAGGGTATCTGGAGAAATTTGACCACAAAAGTTGTTTTGCAGTTTCTCCTCAGTACGCTGATACCCCATATGCGGGAGAAAACGACTGTTTGTGCACATGGCAGAGCTCGGAAGGGAAGAAGTGGCGTTTTGGAATGCAGACTTTGATGGAATGGTCTGCGGGCGTCACTTTGCATTTGCAGACCCCCTGATGTACCTAAACAGTAGAAACCCCCTACAAGTGACCACATATTGGAAACTAGACCCCCAATGAACTTATCTAGATTGTGGTGATCACTTTGAACCCCCAAGTGTTTCACTAAAGTTTATAAAGCAGAGCCGTGAAAATAATTTTTTTTTCCACAAAAATAATTTTTTAGCCCCCAGCTTTGTATTTTCCTATGGATAACAGGAGAAAGTGGACTCCAAAAGTTATTGTCCAATTTGTCCTGAGTACGCTGATACCCCATATGTGGGGGCAAACCACTGTTTGTGCGCACAACAGATCTCGGAAGGAAGGAGCACAGTTTTACTTTTTCAACGTAGAATTGTATGGATTGAGATCGGACGTCATGTTGCATTTGCAGAACCCCTGGTGTGCCTAAACAGTGGAAACCTCCCAATTCTAATTCTAACCCTAACCACAACACACCCCTAAGCCTAATCCCAACCCTAACCACACCCCAAACCCCAACACACCCCTAACACCAACACACCCCTAACCCTAATCCCAACCCTAACCACACCCCTAACCCTAAACCCAACCCCAACACACCCCTAACCCTAATCCCAACCCTAACTATACCCCTAACCCTGACACACCCCTAACCCAATCGTAAACGTAATCCAAACCCTAACCCCAACTCTAGCCCCAACCCTAACTTTAGCCCCAACCCTAACTTTTGCCCCGACCCTAACCCTAACTTTAGCCCCAACCCTAACCCTATCTTTAGCCCCACCCCTAACCCTAACCCTAATGGGAAAATGAAAATAAATACATGTTTTTATTTTATTATTTTTCCCTAACTAAGGCGGTGATAATGGGGGTTTGATTTACAATTTATAGCGGGTTTTTATAGCGGGTTTTTATGATTGGCAGCTGTCATGCACTAACAGACGCTTTGTATTGCAAAAAATATTTTTTGCGTTACCACTTTCCGAGAGCTATACATTTTTCCATATTTTGGTCCACAGAGTAATGTGAGGTCTTGTTTTTTTGCGGGTCGAGTTGATGTTCTTATTGGTATCATTTTTGGGCACATGACATTTTTGATCGCTTTTTATTTCCATTTTTGTTAGGCAGAATGAACAAAAAACATCAATTCATGAATTTCTTTTGGGGGGGCATTTTTACCGTTCCGCGTTTGGTAAAATTGATAAAGCAGTTTTATTCTTCAGGTCAGTACGATTACAGTGATACCTCATTTATATCTTTTTTATGTTTTGGAGTTTTTATACAATAAAAACTATTTTATAGAAAAAATAATTATTTTTGCATCGCTTTATTCTGAGGGCTATAACTTTTTTATTTTTTTGCCGTTGATGCTGCTGTATGGTGGCTTGTTTTTTTGCCGGACTAGAAGACATTTTCGGCGGTACAATGTTTATTTATATCCGTCTTTCTGATCACGTGTTATTCTACTTTTTGTTCGGCGGTATGATGATAAAGCATTGTTTTTTGCCTCGTTTTTTTTTTACGGTGTTCACTGAAGGGGTTAACTAGTGGGACAGTTTTATAGGTCGGGTCGTTACGAATGCGGCGATACTAAATATGTGTACTTTTTTTGTTTTTTTTATTTACATAAAGAAATGTATTTATTGGAACAATATATATTTTTTAATTTATTTATTTAGGATTTTTTTTTACACATGTAAATATTTTTTTTTTTACCTTTTTACTTTGTCCCAGTGTGGTACATCATGCTATAGTGTCAGATCGCTGATCTGACACAGTGCAGTGCACTGTGTCAGATCAGCGATCTGACAGGCATTGCAGGAGGCTTGCAGGCGCCTGCCCTGAGCAGGCGCTTGCAAGCCACCTCCCTGCAGGACCCGGAAGGAGCCCCATGGCTATCTTGGATTCGGGGCCTGCAGGGAGGAGGACGGAGGAGATGCCCTGAGCAACGTGATCACATCACGTTGCTCCGAGGGTCTCAGGGAAGCATGCAGGGAGCCCCCTCTCTGCGCGATGCTTCCCTAAGCCGCCAGAATGCTGTGATCAAGTTTGATCGCAGTGTTCCAGGGATTAATGTGCCAGGAGCGGTCCGTGACCACTCCTGGCACATAGTGCCAGATATCAGCTGTGATAGTCAGCTGACACCCCACCACGATCGGCCGCTCTCCCCCCGTGAGCACGGCTGATCGCATTAGAGGTGCTTTCCCGTCTGTGGTCATATGGGCCCATATGACCTCGACGGGATAGTACATCTAATGTCAGAAAGGGGTTAAGAACTTAAAAATGAAACTTGAAAATTTGAACATTTCTTAATTTTCTCCAAAATTCTGATATTTTCACAAATAAGTGCAAAAATTAGCAACCTATATTTACCACTAACATAAAGTACAAAATGTCATGAAAAAACATTCAGAATCACTGGAACATGTTGAATTGTTTCAAAGTTACTACAACATAAAGTACCACTTGTTATTATTGAAAATTTGAGCTGGTCAGGAATATGAAAATAGGCTCCAGGTTTAAATTCTGGGATCATAGAATAAATGTCTGCCTTATAGCTACCTAAAGCAGTGAATGAGGATGTAACACAGTAACACGGAAGATTAGGCTATCTTGACACTGAAATATCCTGTTAAGTCTCTCTTACAGAAATCCTTGCCAAACTATGCAGGGTGGCACCCTAAAGTAACAAATGGAGCCCACACTCAATGCAGGCTCACCCTCTCAAAGTCATAAAATGCCTTTTAGCTTTTAGTATGTCAGGTTAGATGAAGGGAGCAAAACTAACAGGATAAAGGTAGACTGGGTAAGCCAAAGAAAATGTACTAAATTCCATGATGCAGCAAAAAATATGCTAAAGTATCTAGCAACAACGTTAAAACAAGTATCGATGCATTAATGTTGACAACAAATCCTAAAAGGGATTTGAAAAAGCTTTATAGACTATGCCCAATGCAATGCAGTGAATGCTTAATTGTATACATACATCAGGGGCTCTCCAAGTGAGACATAGCATCCTCTAATCCAGCAAATTTTGCATTCAAAAATTCAAATAAAGCTCCTTCACTTCTGAGCCTTTATGTGCGCCCAAACAGTAGTTTTCCCCCACATATAGGGTATCTGATTGCTCAGGAGAAATCACACAACATATTTTGTGGTTCATTTTCCCTTATTAACCTTGTGAACATAAAAAAATAGAGTCTAAATTAAAAATTTTGTGAAAATAAGTTAAATGATAATTTTTTCCTTCCACGTTTCATTAATTCCTGTAAAGCACCTGAATGGTTAATAAACTTCTTGAATGTGGTCTTGAGCACCTTGAGGGGTGCTGTTTTTAAAATGATGTAAGTTTTGTGTATTTTCTGACATAGACCACTCTAAGTCACTTCAACTATGATTTGGGCCTTAAATAAATGGTTTTGTGAATTTAGTTGTAAACATGAGAAAAAGCTGGTCACCTTTTAACCATTCTTACTTTTTAGCAAAGAAATATTACCATATATACTCGTGTATAAGCTGAGTTTTTCAGCATTTTTTGTGCTGAAAATGACCCCATCAGCTTATACATGAGTCAATTGTCCCAGAGGGCTAGCAGAGGAGGGGGAGCAGAGGAGCAGCAGGTCACAGAGGCAGGAACCAGCAGCTGCGGCTGTAACTCTGTCCGCTGCTAAAGAAATATTCATTTCTCTTATAGCGCGCACAGAGACAGCCGCAACCGCCAGCTTCCAGAAGACATCCTACTCACCTTCCTGCACGCCCTCGCTACATCTCGTTGGTTCTGGGGCCAGCAGCATTTCTGGCCGAGCGATCACGTGGCCCCGCTCATTAAGGTAATGAATATGCACACATCTCCACTCCCATAGGCATGGAGTGACCTTAATGAGTGGGGCTACATGATCGCTCGGCAGGAAGAGCTGCTGGCGCCGGAACGAGATGCATCAGGGCACGCATTAAGGTTAGTGGGATGGTTTTTTTAATAGGAAACATGCATACAAGATAGGGGAGCCATACATACAAGGACAGGGATGGGGGAATCATGCATACAAGGACAGGGACCAGGGAGCCATGCATACAAGGATAGGGGATAAGGAACCATGCACACAAGGACAGCGATGGAGGAGCCATGCATACAAGGACAGGGACCGGGGAGCCATGCATACAAGGACAGGGACCGGCGGCCATGCATACAAGGACAGGAACCAGGGGGCCATGCATACAGGGACAGGGGATATAGAGCCATGCATACCAGGACAGGGATGAGGGGACAATGCATACCCAGCTTATACTCGAGTCAATAAGCTTACCCAGGTTTTTTGTGGCAAAATTAGGTGCCTCATCTTATACTCGGGTCAGCTTATACTCGAGTATATATGGTATGTTTCAAAAATTGTTGTGAGGTAAAGTAGACATGTTGGAAATGTTATTTATTAACTATTTAGTGTGACAAATATCTTTGGTTTAAGGGCTTAAAAATCAAAAGTATGAAAATTGCCAAATTTTTTACCAAATTTCAAATTTTTTCACAAAGAAATGCCAGTCATATAGAAGAAATTTTACCAATATGATACAGTACAATATGTCACGAAACAACTGTTTCAGAATCAGTGGGATCCATTGAAGCGGTCCAGAGTTATTACTACATAAAATGACACTGGTCAGAATTGTAAAATTTGGCCTGGTCATGAAGATGAAAACAGGCTTTGGGGTGAAGGGATTCATAGAAGCTCAACCTCCAGTCCATTCACACAGGACTCTTCAGAACCCATTTCTCAGGATCGTGGTGGGTGCACTTCTCGAACATTCATTTATTTGTTTGTTTTTACAAAACGTTAATTTAACTGATAGATATATGCATGGAACAACCCCTGTGAACTAATGCATTCCATGGTAGTACGAACCATTACGATTATGCCAGTGAGATAAGCAATCAACATTATAAATGGGCTCGCTCTCCTTGTACAGCACTGTGATCATGTTTAACCTTGGTGCTTTAGTGGCTAACTACTGCAGTTGGGGTAGCAGGAAGACCTCATTCATATGGCACTATTTGGACAGTATTTCGCATGAGTGTTTATATGTAAATATCTGTAGTGGAACCTACAGAAAAAGGCTAAAACTGAAAGACTGACACCTGTTCTGTGTTTTGGAGACACTCCTGATATACAGTAGATCAAATACTGTTCTGATGAAAAAATGAATGTGAATGATGCCAAAGGCTGATTTTATGGATCTGTCAGTTCATATTGTCAGCATAAAAAAAGTATGTCACATTATGGACAACTACACATTATGAAGATATTCATCATTATGCGAAAATAAGTTATAGATCTATATTATTTAGGTAATTTTGGCAGACCTTGCAAATAAAATCCTAAGACTAAAAAAGCCTTTTGGATCAATGCACATGACTATATTGCAGCAAACAGGATTTATACAGATATGTATTATGAGTAGTGTTGAGCGATACCTTCCGATATCGGAAAGTATCGGTATCGGAAAGTATCGGCCGATACCGTCAAAGTATCGGATCTAATCCGATACCGATACCCGATCCCAATGCAAGTCAATGGGACGAAAATATCGGAATTAAAATAAACCCTTTCTTAACTTGTAGGTTCATTCTACATGAAGGAAAACAACTAAGAATAATGTAGGATGTATTGGGGGAGGTGGCGGAGACATTAAAGGCACAGAGGTTTAGCCCAATCAAATAGAATAGCAGGATTTTTATTTTTTTTTATGACGTTCGGCGTTAGAAAGATTTTGACTATGTTATTTTTTTTATTTTTTTTTGTCAGATATTGATGTTTCACTACTTCCACGCCCTTCACCTTCTTTTTTACTTCTCCCACACTTTCTTCTTCATTATCCTCATTATCAGCTTCTTTGACATCAACTTCTTCACCTTATTCATCTTCCTCTTCATCTTCTACCTATTATTTTTTTTGTTACATTGTTCATATTCTTTTTATTATCTTCTCTTCTATTATCTTCTTCATATTCTACTTCTTCATCATATTCTTATTTGTGACAGGCATTCCCGTAGTTGTTATCTATAAAAGTTTGAAGATTACACCTTCCGTTCTGCCTGTCACAAAACAGTTACATTTGTCCGCGTTCAGTTTGGCCTGCAGCATCAGGCTTTATCCAGGGGCACCACGAGGAGGAACGGACTCACCCCCATACACTGCTTAGTCTTCTTCTGCTTATAATTTAGATAATATCTTTTGCTCTGATATTTAGTGTTATGCTTAATGTTCTTCTGCTCTTTGTTCTGCAGCCTCTTGTTCTTCTGCTTCTCGGTCTTCCAGGTCGTCGTCGTCTCCAGGGTCATCGTTTCCAGGGTCGTCGTCATCACGGTGGTTGTCGTCTCTGGTGTCGTCGTCATCTTAGGGGTGGTCTTCCAGGTCGTCGTCTTTAGGGTCTTGAACTTGGAAATGTAGCAGAAGGTACAAGAAGGCTGAGAAAATGCCGAGAAACAGCTGATGGAACTGGAACTCGGATGGCTACCCGAAGGCCCAAGAGCCAATGGAACTACCGAGGACCAGCTGACGTTACTGGAACCCGGTTACTAAGCAGGAGGTACCCGTGCCTGAAAGCACTACCAAGGACCACCTGACGTTGGTGGAACTTGGATACCCAGAGGGAGGCACCTAAGCCAAAGGCTCTGCCCGGAACCAGCTGACGGTACTGGAACCAGGATGGGGAGCAGAAGGTACAAGAGCAAAAGACACTGCCGAGAACCAGCTGACGGTGCTGGAACCCGGATGGGTAGCCGAAGGTCCAAGAGCCAATGGAACTACCGAGGACCAGCTGACGTTACTGGAACCCGGTTACTAAGCAGGAGGTACCCGTGCCTGAAAGCACTACCAAGGACCACCTGACGTTGGTGGAACTCGGATACCCAGAGGGAGGCACCTAAGCCAAAGGCTCTGCCCGGATCCAGCTGACGGTACTGGAACCAGGATGGGGAGCAGAAGGTACAAGAGCTAAAGACACTGCCGAGAACCAGCTAACGGTACTGGAACCCGGATGGGTAGCCGAAGGTCCAAGAGCCAATGGAACGACCGAGGACCAGCTGACGTTACTGGAACCCGGTTACTAAGCAGGAGGTACCCGTGCCTGAAAGCACTACCAAGGACCACCTGACGTTGGTGGAACTCGGATACCCAGAGGGAGGCACCTAAGCCAAAGGCTCTGCCCGGAACCAGCTGACGGTGCTGGAACCAGGATGGGGACCTATTCAAGCTTGTCTTCCTAGAGCCCCAACTAGCAGTGTTGGAGCAAAGGGTCAGCAGGAGGAGGAGAGGGAGCAGAGTGTAGGCCGAAGCCTGCACTGGCGGCAGCTTTGGGTCTGTTGTGTCTGCGTGGCAGTTGCAGGACACGTTGCCGGCTGCACAGCAGGGGAACAGCTGGCGGTGCTGAACCCCACTGACACATTGGCTGGTGTTTTTCTCTGTGCAGCTAGCAGTACCGGGCCCCAACTGGCGGTGTTGGAGCCCGGGCTCTGCAGGGGGAGCAGAGTGTAGGCCGAAGCCTAATTGAACCAATTTCAAAGGTAACCTTTAACCCCCCCCTCAGGTGTTACAAAGTAGAAGAGCCACAGCTTATGCAGCAGTAGTGCTGCACAAGTCAAAGGTTGCTCTTTTAATTTTTCTCCTTGCACACGCTGAATGAAACACGTATAACATTTAGCCCTTTATACAGTCAAACTGTGTTGGAGGCGCGAGTTCCCTTCGTAATGAGACGCAGCACAGATGTCAAGAATCCCACCTTGGTGCTGGGTGCAGCCTCCTGAGCGTTGTTATTTGCTGTACAGGAGTCTGCACTGTCGTGTTATCCCCGGCCTAGCGCTAGTTAGCGCTGCCCATCTTCTGACATCATTTAATGTCGGCCGGTGCGGTTCGCGATGACCATGAATCCCAGCCCCGCAGTGTCTTAACATTGTTAAAACACTGCGGGGATGGGATTCATGGCCTGGCGCAGCACATATGTTCGCCTCTCACACTCGGGTCCTTACACCCGCTTCAGACTGTGCGGCGTCAGCTGATCCCTTATCGCATGCCACGGCCATGAAGCCGCACAGTCTGAAGAAGGCGGAAGGAGATGAGGGACAGGCGAACTGATGCACTGCTCATGCCCATCAATCACACCCTCGCAGTCCCAATAAATAAGACACCGAGGGGCGTTGTGTGGGTCAGGGCGGCCGCAGAGGCGCAGGCAGCCAAACAATGATGCCAGAAGACGGGCAGCGCTACCAAGGGGTTTGCAGCGTGTCATTACAAAGGAAAGTCACACCTCCGGGACAGTTAAATGGTCACACAGAGGACACATTTTAGACGTGTTTTCAGTTCCACATGTGCGAGGAGAATACGTTTATGAGCCACCTTGCACACACGCAGCATTACTGCTGTACAAGGTGGCTGTAAAACATACAAACGCCTGGGGGAGGGGGGACAGGTTCCCTTCAATTTCAGTTCTTGTGTCTGCGTGGCTTTTGCAGGACACGATGCCGGCTACACAGCAGGGGAACAGCTGGCGGTGCTGAACCCCACTGACACATTGGCTGGTGTTTGGCTCTGTGCAGCCAGCACATCTGGGCCCCAACTGGCGGTGTTAGAGCCCAGGGTCAGCAGGAGGAGGAGAGGGATTAGAGTGTAGGCCGAAGCCTGCACTGGAGCAAGTTGAAAGGGAAACTTTAACCCCCCCCCAAGCGTTTGTAGCTGAAAGAGCCATTGTGTACAGCACTAATGCTGGAAAAGGTAAACTTAGCTCTTTTAATTATGCTCCTTGCACATGCTGAACCTAACACTTATGAAAAGTGTCCCCTCCTACCGTGATACTGTCCGGTTGGTGGAACTTTCCTTTGTGATGTGACGCAGCACAGCCGTCATTCTTACCCCCTTGGCGCCGTGCGCCGCCTCCTCAGCGTTGTTTGAATCAGTCCCAGAGCCTGCGCTGTTAGGTTAGCCCTTGGCCATGCACACATTTTGCGCTGCCCGTCTTCTGACATCATTTGGTGTCAGACTGGCTGCGCCTGTGCGGCTGCGCTGCTCGAGATCCCGCCTCGCAGTGTCGTCTAATGTAATCCCACCGCGGGCCTGGGATCCGTGGCCATGCGCAGTGCATATCCTCACCTCTCTCTCCCCTCTCTACGGCTTCTTCAGACTGTGCGGTGTCACGGCCGTGGCATGCTATTAGGGACCAGCTGACACCGCACAGTCTGAAGAAGTCGTAGGGAGATGAGTGAGAGTTGGAGGTTCAGATATGCACTGCGCATGTCCATGGATCTCAGGCCCCCAGTGGGATTAAATCAGAAGACAGTACGAGGCGGGATCTCGTCCAGCGCGGCCGCACAGGCGCAGCCAGCCTGACACCAAATGATGTCAGAAGACGGGCAGCGCAAAATGTGTGCATGGCCAAGGGCTAACCTAACAGCGCAGGCTCCGTGACTGATTCAAACAACGCTGAGGAGGCGGCGCACGGCGCCAAGGGGGTAAGAATGACGGCTGTGCTGCGTCACATCACAAAGGAAAGTTCCACCAACCGGACGGTATCACGGTAGGAGGGGACACTTTTCATAAGTGTTAGGTTCAGCATGTGCAAGGAGCACCACGAAAAGAGGCACTTTTTCCCTTTGCATCATTACTGCTGCACAAGGTGGCTCCTTCAGTAACAAACGCCTGGGGGGGGGGACAGGTTCCCTTAAATTTAACTTGTTGTGCCTGCGTGGCGGTCGCAGTACACATTGCCGTATACACAGCAGGGGAACAGCTGGCGGTACTGAACCCCACTAACACATTGGCGAGGTGTTTGGCTCTGTGCGGACAGCACTTCTGGACGGCAACTAGCGGTGTTGGAGCCCAGGGACAGGTGAAGGAGGAGGAGGTGGAGGAGATAGGAGGGATTGCCACACACACAGCTGGGGAACAGCTGACATTACTGAACCCCAATAACAGAGGAGGGACTGTTGGGACTGTGCGGACAGCACTTCTGGACGGCAACTAGCGGTGTTGGAGCCCAGGGACAGGAGGAGGAGGAGGAGGTGGAGGAGATAGGAGGGATTGCCACACACACAGCAGGGGAACAGCTGACGTTACTGAACCCCAATAACAGAGGAGGGACTGTTGGGACTGTGCGGACAGCACTTCTGGACGGCAACTAGCGGTGTTGGAGCCCAGGGACAGGTGGAGGAGGAGGTGGAGGAGATAGGAGGGATTGCCACACACACAGCAGGGGAACAGCTGACGTTACTGAACCCCAATAACAGAGGAGGGACTGTTGGGACTGTGCGGACAGCACTTCTGGACGGCAACTAGCGGTGTTGGAGCCCAGGGACAGGTGGAGGAGGAGGAGGTGGAGGAGATAGGAGGGATTGCCACACACACAGCTGGGGAACAGCTGACGTTACTGAACCCCAATAACAGAGGAGGGACTGTTGGGACTGTGCGGACAGCACTTCTGGACGGCAACTAGCGATGTTGGAGCCCAGGGACAGGTGGAGGAGGAGGAGGTGGAGGAGATAGGAGGGCTTGCCACACACACAGCTGGGGAACAGCTGACGTTACTGAACCCCAATAACAGAGGAGGGACTGTTGGGACTGTGCAGACAGCACTTCTGGACGGCAACTAGCGGTGTTGGAGCCCAGGGACAGGTGGAGGAGGAGGAGGTGGAGGAGATAGGAGGGATTGCCACACACACAGCTGGGGAACAGCTGACATTACTGAACCCCAATAACAGAGGAGGGACTGTTGGGACTGTGCGGACAGCACTTCTGGATGGCAACTAGCGGTGTTGGAGCCCAGGGACAGGAGGAGGTGGAGGAGATAGGAGGGATTGCCACACACACAGCAGGGGAACAGCTGACGTTACTGAACCCCAATAACAGAGGAGGGACTGTTGGGACTGTGCGGACAGCACTTCTGGACGGCAACTAGCGGTGTTGGAGCCCAGGGACAGGAGGAGGAGGAGGAGGTGGAGGAGATAGGAGGGATTGCCACACACACAGCTGGGGAACAGCTGACGTTACTGAACCCCAATAACAGAGGAGGGACTGTTGGGACTGTGCGGACAGCACTTCTGGACGGCAACTAGCGGTGTTGGAGCCCAGGGACAGGAGGAGAAGGAGGAGGTGGAGGAGATAGGAGGGATTGCCACACACACAGCAGGGGAACAGCTGACGTTACTGAACCCCAATAACAGAGGAGGGACTGTTGGGACTGTGCGGACAGCACTTCTGGACGGCAACTAGCGGTGTTGGAGCCCAGGGACAGGTGGAGGAGGAGGAGGTGGAGGAGATAGGAGGGATTGCCAAACACACAGCTGGGGAACAGCTGACGTAACTGAACCCCAATAACAGAGGAGGGACTGTTGGGACTGTGCGGACAGCACTTCTGGACGGCAACTAGCGGTGTTGGAGCCCAGGGACAGGAGGAGGAGGAGGAGGTGGAGGAGATAGGAGGGATTGCCACACACACAGCTGGGGAACAGCTGACGTTACTGAACCCCAATAACAGAGGAGGGACTGTTGGGACTGTGCGGACAGCACTTCTGGACGGCAACTAGCGGTGTTGGAGCCTAGGGACAGGAGGAGGAGGAGGAGGTGGAGGAGATAGGAGGGATTGCCACACACACAGCTGGGGAACAGCTGACGTTACTGAACCCCAATAACAGAGGAGGGACTGTTGGGACTGTGCGGACAGCACTTCTGGACGGCAACTAGCGGTGTTGGAGCCCAGGGACAGGAGGAGAAGGAGGAGGTGGAGGAGATAGGAGGGATTGCCACACACACAGCAGGGGAACAGCTGACGTTACTGAACCCCAATAACAGAGGAGGGACTGTTGGGACTGTGCGGACAGCACTTCTGGACGGCAACTAGCGGTGTTGGAGCCCAGGGACAGGTGGAGGAGGAGGAGGTGGAGGAGATAGGAGGGATTGCCACACACACAGCTGGGGAACAGCTGACGTAACTGAACCCCAATAACAGAGGAGGGACTGTTGGGACTGTGCGGACAGCACTTCTGGACGGCAACTAGCGGTGTTGGAGCCCAGGGACAGGAGGAGGAGGAGGAGGTGGAGGAGATAGGAGGGATTGCCACACACACAGCAGGGGAACAGCTGACGTTACTGAACCCCAATAACAGAGGAGGGACTGTTGGGACTGTGCGGACAGCACTTCTGGATGGCAACTAGCGGTGTTGGAGCCCAGGGACAGGTGGAGGAGGAGGAGGTGGAGGAGATAGGAGGGATTGCCACACACACAGCTGGGGAACAGCTGACGTTACTGAACCCCAATTACAGAGGAGGGATTGTTGGGACTGTGCGGACACACTTCTGGACGGCAACTAGCGGTGTTGGAGCCCAGGGACAGGTGGAGGAGGAGGAGGTGGAGGAGATAGGAGGGATTGCCACACACACAGCTGGGGAACAGCTGACATTACTGAACCCCAATAACAGAGGAGGGACTGTTGGAACTGTGCGGACAGCACTTCTGGACGGCAACTAGCGGTGTTGGGGCCCAGGGACAGGTGGAGGAGGAGGAGGTGGAGGAGATAGGAGGGCTTGCCACACACACAGCTGGGGAACAGCTGACGTTACTGAACCCCAATAACAGAGGATGGACTGTTGGGACTGTGCGGACAGCACTTCTGGACGGCAACTAGCGGTGTTGGAGCCCAGGGACAGGTGGAGGAGGAGGAGGTGGAGGAGATAGGAGGGATTGCCACACACACAGCTGGGGAACAGCTGACGTTACTGAACCCCAATAACAGAGGAGGGACTGTTGGGACTGTGCGGACAGCACTTCTGGACGGCAACTAGCGGTGTTGGAGCCCAGGGACAGGTGGAGGAGGAGGAGGTGGAGGAGATAGGAGGGATTGCCACACACACAGCTGGGGAACAGCTGACGTTACTGAACCCCAATAACAGAGGAGGGACTGTTGGGACTGTGCGGACAGCACTTCTGGACGGCAACTAGCGATGTTGGAGCCCAGGGACAGGTGGAGGAGGAGGAGGTGGAGGAGATAGGAGGGCTTGCCACACACACAGCTGGGGAACAGCTGACGTTACTGAACCCCAATAACAGAGGAGGGACTGTTGGGACTGTGCAGACAGCACTTCTGGACGGCAACTAGCGGTGTTGGAGCCCAGGGACAGGTGGAGGAGGAGGAGGTGGAGGAGATAGGAGGGATTGCCACACACACAGCTGGGGAACAGCTGACATTACTGAACCCCAATAACAGAGGAGGGACTGTTGGGACTGTGCGGACAGCACTTCTGGACGGCAACTAGCGGTGTTGGAGCCCAGGGACAGGTGGGGGAGGAGGAGGTGGAGGAGATAGGAGGGATTGCTACACACACAGCTGGGGAACAGCTGACGTTACTGAACCCCAATAACAGAGGAGGGACTGTTGGGACTGTGCGGACAGCACTTCTGGATGGCAACTAGCGGTGTTGGAGCCCAGGGACAGGAGGAGGAGGAGGAGGTGGAGGAGATAGGAGGGATTGCCACACACACAGCATGGGAACAGCTGACGTTACTGAACCCCAATAACAGAGGAGGGACTGTTGGGACTGTGCGGACAGCACTTCTGGAAGGCAACTAGCGGTGTTGGAGCCCAGGGACAGGTGGAGGAGGAGGAGGTGGAGGAGATAGGAGGGATTGCCACACACACAGCTGGGGAACAGCTGACATTACTGAACCCCAATAACAGAGGAGGGACTGTTGGGACTGTGCGGACAGCACTTCTGGACGGCAACTAGCGGTGTTGGAGCCCAGGGACAGGTGGGGGAGGAGGAGGTGGAGGAGATAGGAGGGATTGCTACACACACAGCTGGGGAACAGCTGACGTTACTGAACCCCAATAACAGAGGAGGGACTGTTGGGACTGTGCGGACAGCACTTCTGGATGGCAACTAGCGGTGTTGGAGCCCAGGGACAGGAGGAGGAGGAGGAGGTGGAGGAGATAGGAGGGATTGCCACACACACAGCAGGGGAACAGCTGACGTTACTGAACCCCAATAACAGAGGAGGGACTGTTGGGACTGTGCGGACAGCACTTCTGGACGGCAACTAGTGGTGTTGGAGCCCAGGGACAGGTGGAGGAGGAGGAGGTGGAGGAGATAGGAGGGATTGCCACACACACAGCTGGGGAACAGCTGACGTTACTGAACCCCAATAACAGAGGAGGGACTGTTGGGACTGTGCGGACAGCACTTCTGGACGGCAACTAGCGGTGTTGGAGCCCAGGGACAGGAGGAGGAGGAGGAGGTGGAGGAGATAGGAGGGATTGCCACACACACAGCTGGGGAACAGCTGACGTTACTGAACCCCAATAACAGAGGAGGGACTGTTGGGACTGTGCGGACAGCACTTCTGGACGGCAACTAGCGGTGTTGGAGCCCAGGGACAGGAGGAGGTGGAGGAGATAGGAGGGATTGCCACACACACAGCAGGGGAACAGCTGACGTTACTGAACCCCAATAACAGAGGAGGGACTGTTGGGACTGTGCGGACAGCACTTCTGGACGGCAACTAGCGGTGTTGGAGCCCAGGGACAGGTGGAGGAGGAGGAGGTGGAGGAGATAGGAGGGATTGCCACACACACAGCTGGGGAACAGCTGACGTTACTGAACCCCAATAACAGAGGAGGGACTGTTGGGACTGTGCGGACAGCACTTCTGGACGGCAACTAGCGGTGTTGGAGCCCAGGGACAGGTGGAGGAGGAGGAGGTGGAGGAGATAGGAGGGATTGCCACACACACAGCTGGGGAACAGCTGACGTAACTGAACCCCAATAACAGAGGAGGGACTGTTGGGACTGTGCGGACAGCACTTCTGGACGGCAACTAGCGGTGTTGGAGCCCAGGGACAGGAGGAGGAGGAGGAGGTGGAGGAGATAGGAGGGATTGCCACACACACAGCAGGGGAACAGCTGACGTTACTGAACCCCAATAACAGAGGAGGGACTGTTGGGACTGTGCGGACAGCACTTCTGGATGGCAACTAGCGGTGTTGGAGCCCAGGGACAGGTGGAGGAGGAGGAGGTGGAGGAGATAGGAGGGATTGCCACACACACAGCTGGGGAACAGCTGACGTTACTGAACCCCAATTACAGAGGAGGGACTGTTGGGACTGTGCGGACACACTTCTGGACGGCAACTAGCGGTGTTGGAGCCCAGGGACAGGTGGAGGAGGAGGAGGTGGAGGAGATAGGAGGGATTGCCACACACACAGCTGGGGAACAGCTGACGTTACTGAACCCCAATAACAGAGGAGGGACTGTTGGGACTGTGCGGACAGCACTTCTGGACGGCAACTAGCGGTGTTGGAGCCTAGGGACAGGAGGAGGAGGAGGAGGTGGAGGAGATAGGAGGGATTGCCACACACACAGCTGGGGAACAGCTGACGTTACTGAACCCCAATAACAGAGGAGGGACTGTTGGGACTGTGCGGACAGCACTTCTGGACGGCAACTAGCGGTGTTGGAGCCCAGGGACAGGAGGAGAAGGAGGAGGTGGAGGAGATAGGAGGGATTGCCACACACACAGCAGGGGAACAGCTGACGTTACTGAACCCCAATAACAGAGGAGGGACTGTTGGGACTGTGCGGACAGCACTTCTGGACGGCAACTAGCGGTGTTGGAGCCCAGGGACAGGTGGAGGAGGAGGAGGTGGAGGAGATAGGAGGGATTGCCACACACACAGCTGGGGAACAGCTGACGTAACTGAACCCCAATAACAGAGGAGGGACTGTTGGGACTGTGCGGACAGCACTTCTGGACGGCAACTAGCGGTGTTGGAGCCCAGGGACAGGAGGAGGAGGAGGAGGTGGAGGAGATAGGAGGGATTGCCACACACACAGCAGGGGAACAGCTGACGTTACTGAACCCCAATAACAGAGGAGGGACTGTTGGGACTGTGCGGACAGCACTTCTGGATGGCAACTAGCGGTGTTGGAGCCCAGGGACAGGTGGAGGAGGAGGAGGTGGAGGAGATAGGAGGGATTGCCACACACACAGCTGGGGAACAGCTGACGTTACTGAACCCCAATTACAGAGGAGGGACTGTTGGGACTGTGCGGACACACTTCTGGACGGCAACTAGCGGTGTTGGAGCCCAGGGACAGGTGGAGGAGGAGGAGGTGGAGGAGATAGGAGGGATTGCCACACACACAGCTGGGGAACAGCTGACATTACTGAACCCCAATAACAGAGGAGGGACTGTTGGAACTGTGCGGACAGCACTTCTGGACGGCAACTAGCGGTGTTGGGGCCCAGGGACAGGTGGAGGAGGAGGAGGTGGAGGAGATAGGAGGGCTTGCCACACACACAGCTGGGGAACAGCTGACGTTACTGAACCCCAATAACAGAGGATGGACTGTTGGGACTGTGCGGACAGCACTTCTGGACGGCAACTAGCGGTGTTGGAGCCCAGGGACAGGTGGAGGAGGAGGAGGTGGAGGAGATAGGAGGGATTGCCACACACACAGCTGGGGAACAGCTGACGTTACTGAACCCCAATAACAGAGGAGGGACTGTTGGGACTGTGCGGACAGCACTTCTGGACGGCAACTAGCGGTGTTGGAGCCCAGGGACAGGTGGAGGAGGAGGAGGTGGAGGAGATAGGAGGGATTGCCACACACACAGCTGGGGAACAGCTGACGTTACTGAACCCCAATAACAGAGGAGGGACTGTTGGGACTGTGCGGACAGCACTTCTGGACGGCAACTAGCGATGTTGGAGCCCAGGGACAGGTGGAGGAGGAGGAGGTGGAGGAGATAGGAGGGCTTGCCACACACACAGCTGGGGAACAGCTGACGTTACTGAACCCCAATAACAGAGGAGGGACTGTTGGGACTGTGCAGACAGCACTTCTGGACGGCAACTAGCGGTGTTGGAGCCCAGGGACAGGTGGAGGAGGAGGAGGTGGAGGAGATAGGAGGGATTGCCACACACACAGCTGGGGAACAGCTGACATTACTGAACCCCAATAACAGAGGAGGGACTGTTGGGACTGTGCGGACAGCACTTCTGGACGGCAACTAGCGGTGTTGGAGCCCAGGGACAGGTGGGGGAGGAGGAGGTGGAGGAGATAGGAGGGATTGCTACACACACAGCTGGGGAACAGCTGACGTTACTGAACCCCAATAACAGAGGAGGGACTGTTGGGACTGTGCGGACAGCACTTCTGGATGGCAACTAGCGGTGTTGGAGCCCAGGGACAGGAGGAGGAGGAGGAGGTGGAGGAGATAGGAGGGATTGCCACACACACAGCAGGGGAACAGCTGACGTTACTGAACCCCAATAACAGAGGAGGGACTGTTGGGACTGTGCGGACAGCACTTCTGGTAGGCAACTAGCGGTGTTGGAGCCCAGGGACAGGTGGAGGAGGAGGAGGTGGAGGAGATAGGAGGGATTGCCACACACACAGCTGGGGAACAGCTGACATTACTGAACCCCAATAACAGAGGAGGGACTGTTGGGACTGTGCGGACAGCACTTCTGGACGGCAACTAGCGGTGTTGGAGCCCAGGGACAGGTGGGGGAGGAGGAGGTGGAGGAGATAGGAGGGATTGCTACACACACAGCTGGGGAACAGCTGACGTTACTGAACCCCAATAACAGAGGAGGGACTGTTGGGACTGTGCGGACAGCACTTCTGGATGGCAACTAGCGGTGTTGGAGCCCAGGGACAGGAGGAGGAGGAGGAGGTGGAGGAGATAGGAGGGATTGCCACACACACAGCAGGGGAACAGCTGACGTTACTGAACCCCAATAACAGAGGAGGGACTGTTGGGACTGTGCGGACAGCACTTCTGGACGGCAACTAGTGGTGTTGGAGCCCAGGGACAGGTGGAGGAGGAGGAGGTGGAGGAGATAGGAGGGATTGCCACACACACAGCTGGGGAACAGCTGACGTTACTGAACCCCAATAACAGAGGAGGGACTGTTGGGACTGTGCGGACAGCACTTCTGGACGGCAACTAGCGGTGTTGGAGCCCAGGGACAGGAGGAGGAGGAGGAGGTGGAGGAGATAGGAGGGATTGCCACACACACAGCTGGGGAACAGCTGACGTTACTGAACCCCAATAACAGAGGAGGGACTGTTGGGACTGTGCGGACAGCACTTCTGGACGGCAACTAGCGGTGTTGGAGCCCAGGGACAGGAGGAGAAGGAGGAGGTGGAGGAGATAGGAGGGATTGCCACACACACAGCAGGGGAACAGCTGACGTTACTGAACCCCAATAACAGAGGAGGGACTGTTGGGACTGTGCGGACAGCACTTCTGGACGGCAACTAGCGGTGTTGGAGCCCAGGGACAGGTGGAGGAGGAGGAGGTGGAGGAGATAGGAGGGATTGCCACACACACAGCTGGGGAACAGCTGACGTAACTGAACCCCAATAACAGAGGAGGGACTGTTGGGACTGTGCGGACAGCACTTCTGGACGGCAACTAGCGGTGTTGGAGCCCAGGGACAGGAGGAGGAGGAGGAGGTGGAGGAGATAGGAGGGATTGCCACACACACAGCAGGGGAACAGCTGACGTTACTGAACCCCAATAACAGAGGAGGGACTGTTGGGACTGTGCGGACAGCACTTCTGGATGGCAACTAGCGGTGTTGGAGCCCAGGGACAGGTGGAGGAGGAGGAGGTGGAGGAGATAGGAGGGATTGCCACACACACAGCTGGGGAACAGCTGACGTTACTGAACCCCAATTACAGAGGAGGGACTGTTGGGACTGTGCGGACACACTTCTGGACGGCAACTAGCGGTGTTGGAGCCCAGGGACAGGTGGAGGAGGAGGAGGTGGAGGAGATAGGAGGGATTGCCACACACACAGCTGGGGAACAGCTGACGTTACTGAACCCCAATAACAGAGGAGGGACTGTTGGGACTGTGCGGACAGCACTTCTGGACGGCAACTAGCGGTGTTGGAGCCTAGGGACAGGAGGAGGAGGAGGAGGTGGAGGAGATAGGAGGGATTGCCACACACACAGCTGGGGAACAGCTGACGTTACTGAACCCCAATAACAGAGGAGGGACTGTTGGGACTGTGCGGACAGCACTTCTGGACGGCAACTAGCGGTGTTGGAGCCCAGGGACAGGAGGAGAAGGAGGAGGTGGAGGAGATAGGAGGGATTGCCAAACACACAGCAGGGGAACAGCTGACGTTACTGAACCCCAATTACAGAGGAGGGACTGTTGGGACTGTGCGGACACACTTCTGGACGGCAACTAGCGGTGTTGGAGCCCAGGGACAGGTGGAGGAGGAGGAGGTGGAGGAGATAGGAGGGATTGCCACACACACAGCTGGGGAACAGCTGACGTTACTGAACCCCAATAACAGAGGAGGGACTGTTGGGACTGTGCGGACAGCACTTCTGGACGGCAACTAGCGGTGTTGGGGCCCAGGGACAGGTGGAGGAGGAGGAGGTGGAGGAGATAGGAGGGCTTGCCACACACACAGCTGGGGAACAGCTGACGTTACTGAACCCCAATAACAGAGGATGGACTGTTGGGACTGTGCGGACAGCACTTCTGGACGGCAACTAGCGGTGTTGGAGCCCAGGGACAGGTGGAGGAGGAGGAGGTGGAGGAGATAGGAGGGATTGCCACACACACAGCTGGGGAACAGCTGACGTTACTGAACCCCAATAACAGAGGAGGGACTGTTGGGACTGTGCGGACAGCACTTCTGGACGGCAACTAGCGGTGTTGGAGCCCAGGGACAGGTGGAGGAGGAGGAGGTGGAGGAGATAGGAGGGATTGCCACACACACAGCTGGGGAACAGCTGACGTTACTGAACCCCAATAACAGAGGAGGGACTGTTGGGACTGTGCGGACAGCACTTCTGGACGGCAACTAGCGATGTTGGAGCCCAGGGACAGGTGGAGGAGGAGGAGGTGGAGGAGATAGGAGGGCTTGCCACACACACAGCTGGGGAACAGCTGACGTTACTGAACCCCAATAACAGAGGAGGGACTGTTGGGACTGTGCAGACAGCACTTCTGGACGGCAACTAGCGGTGTTGGAGCCCAGGGACAGGTGGAGGAGGAGGAGGTGGAGGAGATAGGAGGGATTGCCACACACACAGCTGGGGAACAGCTGACATTACTGAACCCCAATAACAGAGGAGGGACTGTTGGGACTGTGCGGACAGCACTTCTGGACGGCAACTAGCGGTGTTGGAGCCCAGGGACAGGTGGGGGAGGAGGAGGTGGAGGAGATAGGAGGGATTGCTACACACACAGCTGGGGAACAGCTGATGTTACTGAACCCCAATAACAGAGGAGGGACTGTTGGGACTGTGCGGACAGCACTTCTGGATGGCAACTAGCGGTGTTGGAGCCCAGGGACAGGAGGAGGAGGAGGAGGTGGAGGAGATAGGAGGGATTGCCACACACACAGCAGGGGAACAGCTGACGTTACTGAACCCCAATAACAGAGGAGGGACTGTTGGGACTGTGCGGACAGCACTTCTGGAAGGCAACTAGCGGTGTTGGAGCCCAGGGACAGGTGGAGGAGGAGGAGGTGGAGGAGATAGGAGGGATTGCCACACACACAGCTGGGGAACAGCTGACATTACTGAACCCCAATAACAGAGGAGGGACTGTTGGGACTGTGCGGACAGCACTTCTGGACGGCAACTAGCGGTGTTGGAGCCCAGGGACAGGTGGGGGAGGAGGAGGTGGAGGAGATAGGAGGGATTGCTACACACACAGCTGGGGAACAGCTGACGTTACTGAACCCCAATAACAGAGGAGGGACTGTTGGGACTGTGCGGACAGCACTTCTGGATGGCAACTAGCGGTGTTGGAGCCCAGGGACAGGAGGAGGAGGAGGAGGTGGAGGAGATAGGAGGGATTGCCACACACACAGCAGGGGAACAGCTGACGTTACTGAACCCCAATAACAGAGGAGGGACTGTTGGGACTGTGCGGACAGCACTTCTGGACGGCAACTAGTGGTGTTGGAGCCCAGGGACAGGTGGAGGAGGAGGAGGTGGAGGAGATAGGAGGGATTGCCACACACACAGCTGGGGAACAGCTGACGTTACTGAACCCCAATAACAGAGGAGGGACTGTTGGGACTGTGCGGACAGCACTTCTGGACGGCAACTAGCGGTGTTGGAGCCCAGGGACAGGAGGAGGAGGAGGAGGTGGAGGAGATAGGAGGGATTGCCACACACACAGCTGGGGAACAGCTGACGTTACTGAACCCCAATAACAGAGGAGGGACTGTTGGGACTGTGCGGACAGCACTTCTGGACGGCAACTAGCGGTGTTGGAGCCCAGGGACAGGAGGAGAAGGAGGCGATGGAGGAGATAGGAGGGATTGCCACACACACAGCAGGGGAACAGCTGACGTTACTGAACCCCAATAACAGAGGAGGGACTGTTGGGACTGTGCGGACAGCACTTCTGGACGGCAACTAGCGGTGTTGGAGCCCAGGGACAGGTGGAGGAGGAGGAGGTGGAGGAGATAGGAGGGATTGCCACACACACAGCTGGGGAACAGCTGACGTAACTGAACCCCAATAACAGAGGAGGGACTGTTGGGACTGTGCGGACAGCACTTCTGGACGGCAACTAGCGGTGTTGGAGCCCAGGGACAGGAGGAGGAGGAGGAGGTGGAGGAGATAGGAGGGATTGCCACACACACAGCAGGGGAACAGCTGACGTTACTGAACCCCAATAACAGAGGAGGGACTGTTGGGACTGTGCGGACAGCACTTCTGGATGGCAACTAGCGGTGTTGGAGCCCAGGGACAGGTGGAGGAGGAGGAGGTGGAGGAGATAGGAGGGATTGCCACACACACAGCTGGGGAACAGCTGACGTTACTGAACCCCAATTACAGAGGAGGGACTGTTGGGACTGTGCGGACAGCACTTCTGGACGGCAACTAGCGGTGTTGGAGCCCAGGGACAGGTGGAGGAGGAGGAGGTGGAGGAGATAGGAGGGATTGCCACACACACAGCTGGGGAACAGCTGACGTTACTGAACCCCAATAACAGAGGAGGGACTGTTGGGACTGTGCGGACAGCACTTCTGGACGGCAACTAGCGGTGTTGGGGCCCAGGGACAGGTGGAGGAGGAGGAGGTGGAGGAGATAGGAGGGCTTGCCACACACACAGCTGGGGAACAGCTGACGTTACTGAACCCCAATAACAGAGGATGGACTGTTGGGACTGTGCGGACAGCACTTCTGGACGGCAACTAGCGGTGTTGGAGCCCAGGGACAGGTGGAGGAGGAGGAGGTGGAGGAGATAGGAGGGATTGCCACACACACAGCTGGGGAACAGCTGACGTTACTGAACCCCAATAACAGAGGAGGGACTGTTGGGACTGTGCGGACAGCACTTCTGGATGGCAACTAGCGGTGTTGGAGCCCAGGGACAGGTGGAGGAGGAGGAGGTGGAGGAGATAGGAGGGATTGCCACACACACAGCTGGGGAACAGCTGACGTTACTGAACCCCAATTACAGAGGAGGAACTGTTGGGACTGTGCGGACAGCACTTCTGGACGGCAACTAGCGGTGTTGGAGCCCAGGGACAGGTGGAGGAGGAGGAGGTGGAGGAGATAGGAGGGATTGCCACACACACAGCTGGGGAACAGCTGACGTTACTGAACCCCAATAACAGAGGAGGGACTGTTGGGACTGTGCGGACAGCACTTCTGGATGGCAACTAGCGGTGTTGGGGCCCAGGGACAGGTGGAGGAGGAGGAGGTGGAGGAGATAGGAGGACTTGCCACACACACAGCTGGGGAACAGCTGACGTTACTGAACCCCAATAACAGAGGAGGGACTGTTGGGTCTGTGCGGACAGCACTTCTGGATGGCAACTAGCGGTGTTGGAGCCCAGGGACAGGTGGAGGAGGAGGAGGTGGAGGAGATAGGAGGGATTGCCACACACACAGCTGGGGAACAGCTGACGTTACTGAACCCCAATAACAGAGGAGGGACTGTAGGGACTGTGCGGACAGCACTTCTGGACGGCAACTAGCGGTGTTGGAGCCCAGGGACAGGTGGAGGAGGAGGAGGTGGAGGAGATAGGAGGGATTGCCACACACACAGCTGGGGAACAGCTGACGTTACTGAACCCCAATAACAGAGGAGGGACTGTTGGGACTGTGCGGACAGCACTTCTGGACGGCAACTAGTGGTGTTGGGGCCCAGGGACAGGTGGAGGAGGAGGAGGTGGAGGAGATAGGAGG
The DNA here is from genome assembly GCF_051348905.1 of Ranitomeya variabilis. Classification (NCBI taxonomy): domain Eukaryota; kingdom Metazoa; phylum Chordata; class Amphibia; order Anura; family Dendrobatidae; genus Ranitomeya; species Ranitomeya variabilis. Next base: position 185,919,985 of record NC_135237.1, read on the forward strand.
ACTTGCCACACACACAGCTGGGGAACAGCTGACGTTACTGAACCCCAATAACAGAGGAGGGACTGTTGGGTCTGTGCGGACAGCACTTCTGGATGGCAACTAGCGGTGTTGGAGCCCAGGGACAGGTGGAGGAGGAGGAGGTGGAGGAGATAGGAGGGATTGCCACACACACAGCTGGGGAACAGCTGACGTTACTGAACCCCAATAACAGAGGAGGGACTGTTGGGACTGTGCGGACAGCACTTCTGGACGGCAACTAGCGGTGTTGGAGCCCAGGGACAGGACGAGGAGGAGGAGGTGGAGGAGATAGGAGGGATTGCCACACACACACAGCAGGGGAACAGCTGACGTTACTGAACCCCAATAACAGAGGAGGGACTGTTGGGACTGTGCGGACAGCACTTCTGGACGGCAACTAGCGGTGTTGGAGCCCAGGGACAGGTGGAGGATGAGGAGGTGGAGGAGATAGGAGGGATTGCCACACACACAGCTGGGGAACAGCTGACGTTACTGAACCCCAATAACAGAGGAGGGACTGTTGGGCCGGTGCGGACAGCACTTCTGGATGGCAACTAGCGGTGTTGGAGCCCAGGGACAGGTGGAGGAGGAGGAGGTGGAGGAGATAGGAGGGCTTGCCACACACACAGCTGGGGAACAGCTGACGTTACTGAACCCCAATAACAGAGGAGGGACTGTTGGGACTGTGCGGACAGCACTTCTAGATGGCAACTAGCGGTGTTGGAGCCCAGGGACAGGAGGAGGAGGAGGAGGTGGAGGAGATAGGAGGGATTGCCACACACACAGCTGGGGAACAGCTGACGTTACTGAACCCCAATAACAGAGGAGGGACTGTTGGGACTGTGCGGACAGCACTTCTGGACGGCAACTAGCGGTGTTGGAGCCCAGGGACAGGAGGAGGAGGAGGAGGTGGAGGAGATAGGAGGGATTGCCACACACACAGCAGGGGAACAGCTGACGTTACTGAACCCCAATAACAGAGGAGGGACTGTTGGGACTGTGCGGACAGCACTTCTGGACAGCAACTAGCGGTGTTGGAGCCCAGGGACAGGTGGAGGAGGAGGAGGTGGAGGAGATAGGAGGGATTGCCACACACACAGCTGGGGAACAGCTGACGTTACTGAACCCCAATAACAGAGGAGGGACTGTTGGGACTGTGCGGACAGCACTTCTGGACAGCAACTAGCGGTGTTGGAGCCCAGGGACAGGTGGAGGAGGAGGAGGTGGAGGAGATAGGAGGGATTGCCACACACACAGCTGGGGAACAGCTGACGTAACTGAACCCCAATAACAGAGGAGGGACTGTTGGGACTGTGCGGACAGCACTTCTGGACGGCAACTAGCGGTGTTGGAGCCCAGGGACAGGAGGAGGAGGAGGAGGTGGAGGAGATAGGAGGGATTGCCACACACACAGCAGGGGAACAGCTGACGTTACTGAACCCCAATAACAGAGGAGGGACTGTTGGGACTGTGCGGACAGCACTTCTGGACGGCAACTAGCGGTGTTGGAGCCCAGGGACAGGAGGAGGAGGAGGAGGTGGAGGAGATAGGAGGGATTGCCACACACACAGCAGGGGAACAGCTGACGTTACTGAACCCCAATAACAGAGGAGGGACTGTTGGGACTGTGTGGACAGCACTTCTGGACGGCAACTAGCGGTGTTGGAGCCCAGGGACAGGTGGAGGAGGAGGAGGTGGAGGAGATAGGAGGGATTGCCACACACACAGCTGGGGAACAGCTGACGTTACTGAACCCCAATAACAGAGGAGGGACTGTTGGGACTGTGCGGACAGCACTTCTGGACGGCAACTAGCGGTGTTGGAGCCCAGGGACAGGAGGAGGAGGAGGAAGTGGAGGAGATAGGAGGGATTGCCACACACACAGCAGGGGAACAGCTGACGTTACTGAACCCCAATAACAGAGGAGGGACTGTTGGGACTGTGCGGACAGCACTTCTGGATGGCAACTAGCGGTGTTGGAGCCCAGGGACAGGTGGAGGAGGAGGAGGTGGAGGAGATAGGAGGGATTGCCACACACACAGCTGGGGAACAGCTGACGTTACTGAACCCCAATTACAGAGGAGGGACTGTTGGGACTGTGCGGACAGCACTTCTGGACGGCAACTAGCGGTGTTGGAGCCCAGGGACAGGTGGAGGAGGAGGAGGTGGAGGAGATAGGAGGGATTGCCACACACACAGCAGGGGAACAGCTGACGTTACTGAACCCCAATAACAGAGGAGGGACTGTTGGGACTGTGCGGACAGCACTTCTGGACGGCAACTAGCGGTGTTGGAGCCCAGGGACAGGAGGAGGAGGAGGAGGTGGAGGAGATAGGAGGGATTGCCACACACACAGCAGGGGAACAGCTGACGTTACTGAACCCCAATAACAGAGGAGGGACTGTTGGGACTGTGTGGACAGCACTTCTGGACGGCAACTAGCGGTGTTGGAGCCCAGGGACAGGTGGAGGAGGAGGAGGTGGAGGAGATAGGAGGGATTGCCACACACAGCTGGGGAACAGCTGACGTTACTGAACCCCAATAACAGAGGAGGGACTGTTGGGACTGTGCGGACAGCACTTCTGGACGGCAACTAGCGGTGTTGGAGCCCAGGGACAGGAGGAGGAGGAGGAAGTGGAGGAGATAGGAGGGATTGCCACACACACAGCAGGGGAACAGCTGACGTTACTGAACCCCAATAACAGAGGAGGGACTGTTGGGACTGTGCGGACAGCACTTCTGGATGGCAACTAGCGGTGTTGGAGCCCAGGGACAGGTGGAGGAGGAGGAGGTGGAGGAGATAGGAGGGATTGCCACACACACAGCTGGGGAACAGCTGACGTTACTGAACCCCAATTACAGAGGAGGGACTGTTGGGACTGTGCGGACAGCACTTCTGGACGGCAACTAGCGGTGTTGGAGCCCAGGGACAGGTGGAGGAGGAGGAGGTGGAGGAGATAGGAGGGATTGCCACACACACAGCTGGGGAACAGCTGACGTTACTGAACCCCAATAACAGAGGAGCGACTGTTGGGACTGTGCGTACAGCACTACCAGGCAACAGCTAGCGGTGTTGGAGCCCAGGGACAGCAGGAGAAGCAGAGGAACACAATGTAGGCCGAAGCCTGATTGGAGAAAGTCGAAAGGGAACCTTTAACCCCCCCCAAGGCGTTTGTAGCTGAAAGAGCCAGCTTGTGCAGCACAAAAGATGCAAAAGGAAAAGGTGGCTCTTTTCATGATGCTCCTTGCAAACACAGAACTAAACACTTATAAAATATGTCCCCTGAAACCGTGAGACCGTCCCGGAGGTGGGACTTTCCTTCATAATATGACGCAGCACAGCTGTCATTCCTACTTCCTTGGCGCCATTCCCCGGCTCCTCAGCGTTGTTTGATTCCATCCCGGAGCATGCGCTGTTATGTTATCCCTTGGCCAGGCACACTTAGCGCTGCCCATCTTCTGACATCATTTGGTGTCAGGCTGGCTGCGCCTGTGCGGCCGCGCTAGCCGAGAGTCCGCCTCGCAGTGTCGTCTAATGTAATCCCACCGCGGGCCTGGGATCCGTGGCCATGCGCAGTGCATATCCTCGCCTCTCACTCCCCTCCCTACAGCTTCTTCAGACTGTGCGGCGTCACGGCCGTGGCATGCTATTAGGGATCAGCTGACGGCGCACAGTCTGAAGAAGGCGTAGGGAGATGAGTGAGAGGCGGAGGTTCAGATATGCACTGCGCATGTCCATGGATCTCAGGCCCCCAGTGGGATTAAATCAGAAGACACTGCGAGGCGGGCTCTCGGCCAGCGCGGACGCACAGGCGCAGCCAGCCTGACACCAAATGATGTCAGAAGATGGGCAGCGTTAAGTGTGCCTGGCCAAGGGATAACATAACAGCGCAGGCTCCGGGACGGAATCAAACAACACTGAGGAGCCGGGGCACGGCGCCAAGGGGGTAGGAATGACGGCTGTGCTGCGTCATATTACGAAGGAAAGTCCCACCTCCGGGACGGTTTTACGGTATCAGTGGACACATTTTATAAGTGTTAAGTTCTGCGTGTGCAAGGAGCTAAACAAAAATAGCTACCTTTTCCTTGTGCAGCATTACTGCTGCACAAGGTGGCTCTTTCAGTAACAAACGCCTTGGAGGGGGGGGGACAGGTTCCCTTACATTTCAGTTGTTGTGTCAGCGTGGCGGCCGCAGGACACATTGCTGGCTACACAGCTGGGGATCAAATGACGTTACTGAAACCCAATAACACTGGGTCGTATGTTTTGACTGTGCAGACGGCACTTCTGAGCCTCAACTGGCGGTGTTGGAGCCCAGGAATTAAAGTTCAGGTGGTAGAAAGATGAACACAACAGGAGACCTGGATACTGTAGACAGTCACCTAATTATTTAATCAGGAAGAGGAGTGGCAAATTCCTGCGAGATCCAGGCCTTGTTCATTTTCAGGAAAGTAAGCCGGTCAACGTTATCGGAGGATAGTCGCATGCGACGGTCAGTTAGTACACCACTTGCAGCACTAAAGACACGTTCCGATAATACACTGGCCGCAGGGCAAGACAGCACCTCCAATGCATACTGGCTTAGCTCTGGCCATGTATCCAGCTTTGAGACCCAAAACTTGAAAGGTGAAGAGCCGTCTGGGAGTACAGCAAGAGGGCAAGACATGTAGTCTGTCACCATCTGACGGAACCGTTGCCTCCTGCTGACTGGAGCCGTCTGTGATGGTGTAGACTTTTGTGGCGGGCACAGAAAACTGTGCCACAGTTGGGCCATACTGGTCTTGCCTTGGGCAGAGGCACTGCTTCTGCTCCCTCTTTGTGCAGAGCCTCCACCACTGCCTGGACGCACTGAGCTGCTTTGGAATGCACTAGCAGCACTTCTCTCAGTTGGAATGGAGAAGATGATGGAATTCACCAGTGTGTCTTGGTACTCCCGCATTTTTTGCTCCCGGTTCAACGGTGTGATGAGGCTTTCTACGTTGTCCCGGTAGGGAGGATCGAGGAGGGTCAACACCCAATAATCAGACATGTTGAGAATGTGGGCGATGCGGCGGTCGTTTCTCAGGCACTGCAGCATGTAATCCACCATGTGCTGCAGACTGCCAACTGCCCAAGAAACGCTGTCCCCTGCTGGAGGCGTGATCTCTGCCCGCTCGTCATCACCCCACCCTCGCTGTACACACTGAGTACTGGACAATTGTGTAACTCCCTCCTCTGGACGGATGTCTTCCTCTTCCATTGACTCCTCCTCATCCTCCTCACAAACTGTCCCCTGCCTACGCGTTTGTGAGGAACCACGTGGCACTGACTGTCCAGAAGATGATGGAAATGCTGAATCCTCATCCTCCACCTCTTCCATAACATCATCCCTTAGTGCTTGCAGTGATTTTTCAAGCAGGCAGATAAGGGGGACAGTCATGCTGACTAGTGCATCATCTGCACTCGCCATCCACGTGGAATAATCAAAGGGACGCAAAACCTGGCAGACGTCATTCATAGTGGCCCACTCTGTGGTTGTGAAGTCTGTACGGCGCTGAGTGCGACTTCTTTGCGCCTGAAGCAGCTGGTACTCCATTACAGCTTGCTGCTGCTCACACAACCGCTCCAACATATGTAACGTGGAATTCCACCTGGTAGGTAGGTCACATATGATGCGATGTTCCGGCAGGCGGTGTCGGCGCTGCAGAGCCGCAATGCGCGCTTTTGCCGTGCTGGAACGCCACAAGTGAGCACACTCTAGGCGGACCTTGTGCAGCAGTGCATCAAGATCCGGATAGTCCCTCAAAAAACTCTGCACGACCAAATTGAGCACATGTGCCAGACATGGGATGTGAGTGAGGTTGCCGAGGCCCAGAGCTGCCACCAGATTTCGGCCATTATCACACACTACCATGCCTGGCTGGAGATTCGCTGGCACAAACCACACATCGCTCTCCTGCTTGATGGCATTCCAGAGCTTCTGCGCTGTGTGGCTTCGATTCCCCAAATAAATTAATTTCAAGACGGCCTGTTGACGTTTGGCCATGGCTGTGCTCATGTCGGTCGTAACAGGTAAACGTTCATCACGGGTCCATGTGGAGGTGGACTGTGACGGCTCCTGCAGCGATGATTCTGAGGAACTGGTGTAAGAGGAGGAGTCAATGCGTACAGAATGGATTCCTGCAATCCTTGGAGTGGGCAGGACACGTCCTGCGCCACTCGCACGATCTGTACCCGGCTCAACGACATTAACCCAATGGGCAGTGAGGGAAAGGTATCGCCCCTGTCCATGTTGACTGGTCCACGCATCGGTGGTGAGGTGGACCTTGCTACTGATGGCGTTCAGTAGCGCGTGTTTTATGTGTCCCTCCACATGCTTGTGCAGGGCAGGGACGGCTTGCCTGCTGAAGTAAAAGCGGCTGGGCACATTGTACTGTGGGACTGCCAATGACATCAAGTCACGGAAGCTGTCAGTCTCCACCAGCCTGAATGACAGCATTTCCAGTGACAGAAGTTTGGCAATGCCTGCAGTCAGAGCCTGTGCTCGTGGGTGGTTTGACGAGAAAGGCCGCCTTTTCTCCCATGCCTGTACTACCGATGGCTGTAGACTGGGCTGGGAGTGTGTGGTTGACTGGGAAAGTGGTGCTGCGGGTGGAATTACAGCGGGTCTCTGGACAACAGGGCCAGAGGTTCTTCCACGGCGATCCTGGGAGGAAGCCGAACCAGATGCGTGTGAGCTGGAGGAAGAGGCAACACGAGCTGAAGAGGTGGTAGCTGCCGCTGTTGGTTGGCCTAGCTCTTCAGTGTGTTTTTCTAACTCCACCACGTGCCTGGTGCGCACATGTTTCCACATGTTGGAGGTATTGAGGTTGCTGACATTTTTCCCTCTTTTGACTTTTTGATGACACACCTTGCATTTGACATAGCAAATGTCATCTGCAACTGTGTCAAAAAAGGACCAGGCACTGCAAGTCTTGGGAGCGCCCTTTTTGGCTTTTGGAAGAGACATGCTCCTAACGGGTGCCAAAGCAGAGGCTGCAGGATCCGCAGTCTTCCCCCTCCCTCTCCCTCTTTGGGCCGTACGGGGAATCTCTTCCTCAGAGCTGCTCCTACCACCTTCCTGTCCCTCACGCCAAGATGGGTCAAGGACCTCATCATCTACACTACCCTCTGCCCCCCACTGCTCCTCCTGGGTAGTCTCAGCAGCAGAGCACGCACCAGTAAGTGGCACCTGAGTGTCATCATCAGCTGATGCGGCCTGCGATGTGGTGAACGGAGCCACTGGCCCACCCGCCTCTTCAGAGGAAGAGAGAAAAAGCTGTTGGGCATCACTGCACCCTGCCTCTTCTTCCATTTCTCCAATGCTGCTGGCTGGCCCCCTGTTTCCAAGCCAAGAGATTCAGAGAACAGAAGTAGAGACGGCTCCTGTCCTGGGCTCTCTCTCTGCCTGGGCAATTTGGCAGGTGGTGAAGAGACAGATGGCTGCTCTCCAGTGCTCTGTGTCTGAGAGGATGTGGCACTAATTGAAGTTGATGCATTAGCTGCCATCCATCCGACAACGGCTTCAATTTGTTCTTCACGCAGCAGCGGTTTACGGCGCTCTGCGACAAAGCTGCGCATGAATGACTGTTCCCTGGTGAAAGTTAGTGCTGATGAGTCACCGGTGCCCGCAGCAGGCACAGAATCCCCACGTCCCCTCCCTGCTCCGCGCCCACGCCCACGCCCACGTGCCTTACTCACTGCCTTCTTCATCTTGGTTGACTGATAAAGATAAGCAGAAAAGTACTAACGGCTTTGTGTGCTTATTCCTGAACAACTCCTAACAGGTATAAGAAACACTAATTTTCTAAAGTGTGGACTAGACTTTAATATGAGCTAATGTGGCCTACACAAATGTAAAGTGGTGTCACTGGTGTGTTTGGTGAACTTTATTATTTATTTATTTTTTTGGGGCTGAACTGACAACAGATAGAGCTGCAGTCACACGGAGACCGTGCAGACAGCCGTAAACGGCGCTGCAAGGCCCAAAAACCCTCCTCTACATTATCCTATGTAGTGTTTTTCCACAAGTTAGCTGGAGACGGGTGGAAAGACACTAATAGGAATTTTTTGAAAAAATGTGCAGCAGCCTGCACTACTTAAAACAAAATGAAAATTGATTTTGCGGTATGACGCAGTGAAGAACCCTGAGCTGGAGACAACCAGGCTATGGCTGCTCACAGACTACAGGGCGAGCTGCAGTCACACGGAGACCGTGCAGACAGCCGTAAACGGCGCTGCAAGGCCCAAAAACCCTCCTCTACGTTATCCTATGTAGTGTTTTTCCACAAATTAGCTGGAGACGGGTGGAAAGACACTAATAGGAATTTTTTTAAAAAATGTGCAGCAGCCTGCACTACTTAAAACAAAATGAAAATTGATTTTGCGGTATGACGCAGTGAAGAACCCTGAGCTGGAGACAACCAGGCTATGGCTGCTCACAGACTACAGGGCGAGCTGCAGTCACACGGAGACCGTGCAGACAGCCGTAAACGGCGCTGCAAGGCCCAAAAACCCTCCTCTACATTATCCTATGTAGTGTTTTTCCACAAATTAGCTGGAGACGGGTGGAAAGACACTAATAGGATTTTTTTGAAAAAATTTGCAGCAGACTACACTACTTTGAAAAAAAAAAAAAAAAGAACAGTATGAGGCAATGAACCACCCTCCCTGAACTGAATACAACCAGCTATGGATGGCCTATGTGGCTGCACTCAGACTAGAGAGTGGGCTGCACTCACACACACACACACACACACAGACCTTGCAGATCGCTGTGAAAACAGCGCTACAAGGCAAAAGCAAGGTGAATAGTAGGTGAACACAGCGGTTGCTAAATTAGCCTTTGAAAAGCACAAAGAAGCAAATCGCTATCTCTAAACTGGCCCTCAGTCAGCAAACAACGTCCTGTCACTAACTGAATTCACAGCAGAGTGAGCGCAAAATGGCGCCAGCGACTTTTAAACTGCATCATGACATCATTTCAGCAGCCAATCACAGCCATGCCAGTAGTTTCATGCCCTCCATGCTGAACAGGATGTGGCCACACTTGGAATCATTCTCATTGGCTGAATTTGTGCATTTTGAATCTGGGAACTTCCGATTCCGGTATCCGATACGCGGCAAGTATCGGAATCCCGGTATCGGAATTCCGATACCGCAAGTATCGGCCGATACCCGATACTTGCGGTATCGGAATGCTCAACACTAATTATGAGCTGATCAGCACATTTTGTAATGCCATTTGTGCCTCTGTGAGAACACCTATTGTCCCCTAGAAGCAGTACTCTAAAATGTTGATCTGATCATAGTACTATAATTGAATAGGTAGTTTGATGTATTTATGTATGATTCATTATTTAAAATGTTGGATAATGACGGTAATTACTTCCACTAAAAACATTTACTTTCATTACTACAAATATCTCTCACATATTGGATTACCTGTATTGTGGATATTAGAAAAAATCATTTGTTAATCTTTGGGAGATAAATCATCCTAAATGACTGACTCAGATGAATTTATTGCAGTTTGACAAGAATAAGATGTTTTGTTCAGTACTTCCATTGTTTTGTTCTATTCGTGGAGTGTAAGTTTTGTTATATGCTACAGAATAAGGCATCTATTAAGCATACACTAATGAATCTTCTTCTAAGTAAGTCATTTATCATGCAGTTTTAATTGCAAGACTCATAATTCCTCCAAATTCAGCTGCTTTCTGAAACATATCCTACTCAGCATGTACTTTACTCATACAGAAGTTCCAGTCAGAATAAGCTAAATTACCTTTCTACTGTTCAAGGTCAATCTAGTTAACATCTTTATTGCCTGCTTTAGAAAGTATGCTGTATTACCATCATGTAACTTCTATTATGAAAATATTCCTATCTTAGTTAAGTATGGAAAATCTGCAGATCTAAAAATCTCACCTATCGGAAGCGAGGATTCGGTACCTAACAAATCTTGAGCTGTTCCATTCAGACATCTCTTTGTCAATAGTGGAGTTTAGGGATGTAATCTGTCTTACCCTGTTCCTGCTCCTGAAGACAACAGGCGTGCAATATGAATACCATCATGTGGTTTTATATGTAAAAGTAATGTGTGTCTAATTTAATGTATTATAGTGATGTACAGTATGTAAAGTGTTAGTGCATAATGTGATTATAGCATACGATAAGCTTAGGATAGCATGATATATAACAAAGATAATAGATTTATCGTATAAGATAAGAAATGGTTAATGATAGCACTAGTCCAGTGGGTGGGCACTAGTGTCAACAAAAGGGAAGGCACTTCCTGGTTACTGGTAGTTCAGAGTCAATAAAGTACCTAGTGAAGGCTAAGTTCAGGTGGGGTATGTTGCTTGGGGTTGTATGGGCCAACCTTTTGAGGCAGTGAAAGTCCAAATGGAGTTCTCTTATGGACCTTCCAACATTCCAACAGCATCCAGAGCCTAGGGCTCAGGTCTGTTACAAATGAGCGGGCCTGGTCTTCTGAAATCACAAAGTCAGGGAATGCGGAATTATATGGGGGGCAGTTGACTGATCCCAGGTTCACTGCCGGAGTGGACAACGAATCCCTGAGGCTGATGGAGACATAAGGCTTGGGGGTAGTCCAGAATGAACGGGTGGCAGGAGAGTAGAGAGGTTGTACTAAGGAGGAAGGAAGTGCAAATTGCTGTACCTTATCACACCTGTGCCTACCTGATGAACTTGGACTTTTCAGTAAAAGTTTGACTATTTTAAAGGACCTGTGCCTACCTGATGAACTTGGACAGTTTAGCAAAAGTTTGACTTTTCTAAAGAACTTGGTGTCCCATACATTGTGTGTGGTGGCTCCTGATGACGGAAGCCTAAAAGGCTATAAGTAAGTGTGAGGCATCCCACACCATACAGCATTTTTTGGATTGGGACACTCCTTGTCTGTAAAGTGCTGGAGTGCAACTGGACAGCACCTCAATTGCAACTACTACTCTCCATCACTTTACATTTGGCGTAGTCAGCAGGATCGATTCTTGCATCAAGAAAATGTGACAGATATAAGGAAGGATTCAGCAAAAACAAAGATATTGCTGAACACCGATGACAAGATGGTGATGAGCAGTGTGAAATGGCTAGGAGGACCCACCCATCATGGGCATAAATGAAGAGAAACAGTGCGAAAATCCATCCAGTCCAGGTAGAGGCTTGTTCAGAGAGATTGGCCTGTGGTGAACAGTACACACCTCCAATGGTCGAGATGAAAGAAAAATAAAACACGCCCAATGCAGTGAGTTAACAGAGAACAAGCGGAGACTGTCAGAAAATGGGCAGGTGACAAAGAAAGAGAGAAAGAGAATATCAAGGTGATATGGAGAGGTTCTATAATACTGCACTTCGCGGTGGGCCCGGACAGGCCAAATGGCAACAAAAGGTGAGGGAGCATTAGCAGGAGATGCCGAGCCTGTTCAAAAACCCTAACACTTGGAACTGGACCTCAAGGCTGAAGTTTCCTGTCTGGTCCCCAAACCCAAGCTTGACTTTTAAAAAGAAGTGGCCACATCAATGTTGCTGAAGCCCTGTGGCTGAGCAGCGAGATTGAAGGCCCTGGTGATGGTGGTAGCTGTAAGTACACCTCGACCCACTATCAGCCATTGGTCTCAAAGGCAGCCCCCATTACCCTACTGTGGATGTAACACCAGCCCCAGAACCTGAGGATGCCAGATGAGTGTCACTGGTGATCCTCATGACGAAAGAGGGGGAAAAATGGGTACCAGCCCGGTTGCAGCAACCAGGAAGCAGTGAAGTCAGCCACCAAATGACACAAAGGGTCGTGTGTTATTATGATTCTGTGATGGGATTCGGATTCATTCCGGAGGCGGTCACTGGAAATAAAGAAGTATATGGCACAGAAAGAAAGAAAATTCAATTGTGCCTGTTGCACTAAAGAGGAAACACTGAGGAACCATTGTGCATACCAGAAGGGCTGTAAGATCAGGAACCACAGAGAAACCTCCAGGTGGTGGCAATGAAGGCCGAAGAGTTTCTGTATGTCCCCCCCCTCCCAGTTTGTTTTGCACAAGTGGCATATCCCCCAGCTTGATTAAGGGATTGTAAACCACTAAGGGCCTCAAACTCTTTCTGGCTTATGGACTGTGTAAGGGACTATTGTTTGCAAAAGGGTGAGAGGATGATACGGACGACTCGAACATTTGAGCAGGGTCAGGACTGTATGGAATATGCTACAGAACTGATGGAGCTGCTGAGGTGTTGGCCAACGGGCCTGTAATTAAAAGGAACTGGACTATGAACATGGACTGTTGGGCAACTGTTAATGTGTGGACCTAAGGACCAATGTTTTCTGGAAAATGCACTTGGATGCACCCAAGAACTGTTGGGTAGTTGTTATGTTGGTCTATGGGCCCCAGAACTTGTGCTTCAAAGTCTGTGCACTCAATGGCAATGGACACTATATACTCCATATAAGATGACCGCTGGACAGGTCCTTGAGGGGAGATAAGTATCATCGAGGTTGGTAGCTTCGGTGATGTAAGCTCGGGAAAGCATGATCCTTCATGTATAGTGCTGAGAGAGTTATTAGAGCATTCCAGGGCTGGGTTTTACAAGCATTCAAAAGAAATGGGTGGGAATGACTGCTTACATATCCCCAACCCGGGGGCATGGTTTGGCAGATAAAATGGAAACTAAGTGTCTCATTCAGGGACTGTGACTGGAGATGTGGAGGCTCCAATGTGTTGGCTGAAAGCAACTGACCTCAGCTGGAGGACTCTTTATTTTCTATTTGTTTTTTCAATTTTTGCCAGTGAAGGCTATCTTTTGTTTGCTTATGCTTAAGCAGGTTTATGAAGTTAAATAAGCATGACTAGACATTTTTATGAAACCATTTCCTATGTCTACCTCAACCACAGCTGAGTAAGTACAAACCTCTACACCCAGAATTGAGGAGAATAACAGTTTAGATGTTTTATGTGATTATTATAAGCTGTGTGTTATCTTCAAGGTCCAAAAATGGTCAAGGATAACCATGTTTAAAGACAGGAGGAATACATGGATGTGGACTGTCTTACCCTGTTCCTGCCCCTGAAGACAACAGACATGCCATATGAATGCCAGCTTGCTGTTTTATATTAAAAAGTAGTGTGTATCTAATATAATGCATTATGGTGATATACAGTATGTAAAGTTTTAATGCATAATGTATAGCATATGATAAGCTTAGGATAGCATAAGATATAGAATAAGGACAATAAGGTTTAATATATAGGATAGGAAATGGTTAAGAATAGAGCTAGCTAAGTATATAACTAGCCCAATGGGTGGACACTAGTGTCAATAAAAGAGGGCACACTTCCTGGCTAGAGGAGCTCAGTCTTAAGGCCCCGTCACACATAGCGATTTACCAACGATCACGACCAGCGATACGACCTGGCCGTGATCGTTGGTAAGTCGCTGTGTGGTCGCTGGGGAGCTGTCACACAGACAGCTCTCTCCAGCGACCAACGATCAGGGGAACGACTTCGGCATAATTGAAACTGTCTTCAACGATGCCGAAGTCCCCCTGCAGCACCCGGGTAACCAGGGTAAACATCGGGTTACTAAGCGCAGGGCCGCGCTTAGTAACCCGATGTTTACCCTGGTTACCAAAAAAAAACAAACAGTACATACTCACCATCTGATGTCCGTCAGGTCCCTTGCCGTCTGCTTCCTGCTCTGACTGAGTGCCGCCGTACAGTGAGAGCAGAGCGCAGCGGTGACGTCACCGCTGTGCTGTACTTTCACTTTCACTTTGCGGCGCTCAGTCAGCGTGGGAAGCAGACGGCAAGGGACCTGACGGACATCAGATGGTGAGTATGTAGTGTTTGTTGTTTTTTACATTTACGCTGGTAACCAGGGTAAACATCGGGTTACTAAGCGCGGCCCTGCGCTTAGTAACCCGATGTTTACCCTGGTTACCAGTGAAGACATCGCTGGATCGGTGTCACACACGCCGATTCAGCGATGTCAGCGGGACCTCAACGACCAAAAAACGGCCCAGGCCATTCCGACACGACCAGCGATCTTGCAGCAGGGGCCTGATCGCTGGTACGTGTCACACATAGCGAGATCGCTACTGAGGTCGCTGTTGCGTCACAAAACTTGTGACTCAGCAGCGATCTCGCTAGCGATCTCGCTATGTGTGACGGGGCCTTTAGTTAGTGAAGTGCCTAGTGAAGGTCATGTTCAGGTGACGTGGGTTGCTAAAGGCAGCATGAGCCAACCATTTGAGGAAGTGGGAAGCCAAATGGAGTTCTCTGATGGATATTTTAACCCTAGAACGCATACCTGGGGCCTCGCAGGCCTGCCAGGTTACTTTTCTATTTTCTGTAAAAGTACTTTAGTTAGAATTTGGAAAATCTAGGAAATCCTCAGGTATATAGTTGTTAGTAATTTCCAGTTATTCATATATTTTTATGTTACAGACATTTCGGTATAACAACCTTTTTTGGGGACTACCCCATATTCAGGCACCTGGGGCCTTTAGGCCTGTACTAGGTTTACATGTGATACTCAGTCTTTTTGTCTGTCTTGTTGCTGGGGAAGAACTTTTATGACTCTGCTATTGCTGGGAAGAGTGTGGATTCTGCATGACAACATAAAAATAAGAAAAATAAGAAAAAAAAAGAATAAAAATATTACAATGGATAATTACTTTACCAATTTTGAAATGGTCAACTTTTTGCTTCAAAAGCAACTTACACTTGTTGGTACTATGAGGCCAAACCACCGCGAAATTCCTCCAATAATGAAGCACAATGCACAGCGAACAATCTACGAGAGTGTATTCGGATTCTGCAATCAAGCAACAATGGTGTCTTATGAACTTTTGATGCCTACTATGATGGAGAGAAGCAGCATGATATGCTTATCAAAGCAAATTATGGAGGCAATAATCCGATGTGGAATACGCTTTCTGGAACATCCAGAGCAAAGAGAAAAAAAAAGAAAGCGCTGCTATATTTGTCCAGCAAAGAAGGAAAGAAAATCGGAGCGTTTCTGTTCTACTTGCGGACAAAATGTATGCAAGGAACATTCAGCCGAAAAAATAATATGCGAGAATTGTCGGGGGAATATATAAAGTTACAAATAAATATTCCTGCACCAAGTTTGCTGCAACCAAAAAATGTTTTCATAAAAAAATTGCATATAGAATGCCTATATTTGGCGTGCCCGTTTACTTACTTTTTTGTTGTTTTATGCACATAATTATGTTTTGAAATATACACATCTTAGGCTGTGTTCCCAGTAGCACTGGGGTTCGCCAGAAGGGGATCCATAATGGATCTGACCTCCTGGTAACTCCAGGATTCCGCCAGCCTTAGCTGGGGTCACCAGGAGGTCAGATCCATTACGGAATCCCGTCCTGGCAGACCCCTGCACTAGTGGGAATTCATCCTTACTTTGCAATAAACTTTGAAAAGTATTTTTATTCGAGTTATTCCATGATAATTGTAAACAGGCCTAAAAGGCCCCAGGTGCGTGAATGTGTAGATTTCTATGGGTATGCGTTCTAGGGTTAACAGTGTCCGGAGCCTAGGGCTCAAGCCAGGTACAAAGAAGCTGGCCGGTCTTTTGAAATCACGAGGTCAATGGACGTAGAATTAAGTGGGTGGCAAATGGCTGATCCCGGGTGCATTGCCGGAGTGGACAGGGAAAAACAAAAAAAAATTATGTCTAAAACTCTCAAAAAATGCTTAAAAAACTATAGAAAAATTGATGAAAAAAGCACTTCAAGTAAAAACTCCAGAGTTTTCTGAAGCGCCTTCTGTTTGAAAAACTTGTCAGGTGTTCACCAGTGTTTAAAAGAAATTGAGTGAATATAGCCAGGTTTTGCTCAAAGAAATCCTTTAAAACCACTATGTGCACATAGCCTAACATTATCAGTTCATATTGAAATCATTGACATATGGAGTGGCAATTAATCCTTGATTATACTAAGACTTTCTGTAGCATTATTGACTTCTTCTACATCACAAAAATCTTCATACAGGACCAACTTTAGTTATGCAGCAGGTGAAAAACAAATGGTGCTATTGACATGAAATTCTCACCAGATATTGGTAAAAAAAAAAATTACGTAGGCAATAAGATCAAACCACAGATGTCCATAATTTAAATTATGTTTAATAATGAGAAATGAAAACTCTTATGAAAATTTATTTAAAACATTGCATAAAAGTCTTTGATAGTGATGACAGCTTCAAGACGCCTCCTGAGTGGCAAAACTAGTCACATGCTCAGGTGTAATTTTGTCCCATCCTTCCACATAAACATTCTTCAAAACCTAAAGGTTTTGTGGGCTCCTTCTATGAACCCTGAGCTTTAGTTCCTTCCATAAATTTTCTATTGGATTCAGGTCAGGTGACTGGGCCATTCTATGAGCTTTATTCTTCTCTGAACCCAATTTAGAGTTTTCTCGGCTGTGTATTTGTGATCATTGTCTTGCTGAAATGATGACCCTTGTTTCATCTTCATCATCTTGACAGGTGGCAACAGATTTCTATCTAGAATGTTTAGGTACATTTCAAATGTTCATTCATGCTTCCTTTAACCCCTTCATGACCTTGGGATTTTCCATTTTTCCGTGTTCGTTTTTCCCTCCCCTCCTTCCCAGAGCCATAACTTTTTTATTTTTCCGTCAATTTGGCCATGTGAGGGCTTATTTTTTGCGGGACGAGTTTTACTTTTGAACAACATCATTGGTTTTACCATGTCGTGTACTAGAAAATGGGAAAAATATTCCAAGTGCAGTGAAATTGCAAAAAAAGTGCAATCCCACACTTGTTTTTTGCTTGACTTTTTTGCTAGGTTCACTAAATGCTAAAACTGACCTGCCATTATGATTCTTCAGGTCAGTACGAGTTCATAGACACCTAACATGACTAGGTTATTTTTTATCTAAGTGGTGAAAAAAAATTCCAAACTTTGCTAAAAAAAAAAATGGTGCCATTTTCCGATACTCGTAGCGTCTCCATTTTTCATGATCTGGGGTCGGTTGAGGGCTTATTTTTTGCATGCCGAGCTGGCGTTTTTAATGATAGCATTTTGGTGCAGATATGTTTTTTAGATCGCCCGTTATTGCATTTTAATGCAATGTTGTGGCGACCAAAATGTAATTCTGGCATTTCGAATTTTTTTCTCGCTACGCCATTTAGCGATCAGGTTAATGCTTTTTTTTTATTGATAGATCGGGCGATTCTGAACCCGGCGATTTTTTTTTTATTGATTTATTTTGATTGGGGCGAAAGGGGGGTGATTTAAACTTTTATATTTTTTTTATTTTTTTCATATTTTTCTTTACTTTTTTTTACTTTTGCCATGCTTCAATAGCCTCCATAGGAGGCTAGAAGCTGGCATAACTCGATCACCTCTGCTACATAGCAGCGATCTGATGTTCGCTGCTATGTAGCAGAAATGCAGGTTTGCTATGAGCGCCGACCACAGGGTGGCGCTCACAGATAACGGGGATCAGTAACCATAGAGGTCTCAAGGACCTCTATGGTTACTATTCAGAAGCATCGCCGACCACCGATCAATGGACGGGGGTCGGCGCTGCGATTATTTCCAGCCGCCCGGCCGGAAGAGGTAGTTAAATGCCGCTGTCTGCATTTGACAACGGCATTTAACTAGTTAATAGATCGAAATTCTGCCCGCACCTATTAAGGGCACATGTCAGCTGTTCAAAACAGCTGACATGTCCCGGCTTTGATGCGGGCTCACCGCCGGAGCCGCATCAAAGCGAGGCTTCTGACCTCGGACATACTATCCCGTCCGAGGTCAGAAAGGGGTTAATTATATGAAGTTTGCCACTTCCAAATACTGAAAAACAGGCCCATAACATGATGTTCCCACCTCCAAAGTTCACTGTGTCACTGTTGGTATGGTGTTTCTGGGGTGATATACATTGCATTTTTGCCTCCAAACATGGTGTGTATTATTTCATCTAAAGAGTTCAATTTGGTCTCATCTAACCAGACTATATTCTCCCAGTATTTTACAGGCTTGTCTAAATGTTGATGAGCAAACTGTAAATACGCTTGAACATTCTTTTTGTTCAACAATGCAGTCTTGTGTGGTGAGTGTGCAACAGACCATGGAGGCTGAGTGCATTGCTTATAGTTTACTGTGAAACTATTGTACCTGCTGATGCCATGTCTCTCTGTAGCTCTCCACAGGTAATCCTTGGCTCTTGGACATCTCTTCTTAGGCCGGGGTCACACATGCGTGTTTTACGGACGTAAGAGTGCAGAAACTACGTCCGTAAAACTCGCATTACATACGGCACAATGATTCTCAATGGGTCTAGTCCTATCAGGCGTATATTACGGATCCGTAATATACGGCATTGTACGGGCGTAGAAAATCGCAGCATGCTGCGTTTGTCAGCGTATTGCGCAAAAAAATCACCAATGAAAGTCTATGGGGGCGAGAAAAATACGGATTCCACACGGACAAGCAGTGTGACTTGCGAGAAATACGCAGCGGTGTTAGTGAAAAGTCGGTAATTCAATTGCCGGCTTTTCATTTGTCCTGCACAAACCCGACAGGATATGAGACCTGGTTTACATACAGTAAACCATCTCATATCCCCATTTTTTTGCATATTCCACACTACTAATGTTAGTAGTGTGTATGTGCAAAATTTCAGCGCTGTAGCTGCTAAAATAAAGGGTTAAATGGCGGAAAAAATTGGCGTGGGCTCCCGCGCAATTTTCTCCGCCAGAGTGGTAAAGCCAGTGACTGAGGGCAGATATTAATAGCCTGGAGAGGGACCATGGTTATTGGCCCCCCGTGGCTAAAAACATCTGCCCCCAGCCACCCCAGAAAAGGCACTGTATGTAAACCATGTCTCATATCATGTCGGGTTTGGGAAGGAGAAATGAAAAGCCGGCAATTGAATTACCGGCTGTTCACAGATATCGCGCTGAATGAAATCTAAATACAGAATATATACAGGTCCTTCTCAAAAAATTAGCATATAGTGTTACATTTCATTATTTACCATAATGTAATGATTACAATTAAACTTTCATATATTATAGATTCATTATCCACCAACTGAAATTTGTCAGGTCTTTTATTGTTTTAATACTGATGATTTTGGCATACAACTCCTGATTACCCAAAAAACCTGTCTCAATAAATTAGCATATTTCACCCGTCCAATCAAATAAAAGTGTTTTTTAATAACAAACAAAAAAACCATCAAATAATAATGTTCAGTTATGCACTCAATACTTGGTCGGGAATCCTTTGGCAGAAATGACTGCTTCAATGCGGCGTGGCATGGAGGCAATCAGCCTGTGACACTGCTGAGATGTTATGGAGGCCCAGGATGCTTCAATAGCGGCCTTAAGCTCATCCAGAGTGTTGGGTCTTGCATCTCTCAACTTTCTCTTCACAATATCCCACAGATTCTCTATGGGGTTCAGGTCAGGAGAGTTGGCAGGCCAATTGAGCACAGTAATACCATGGTCAGTAAACCATTTACCAGTGGTTTTGGCACTGTGAGCAGGTGCCAGGTCGTGCTGAAAAATGAAATCTTCATCTCCATAAAGCATTTCAGCCGATGGAAGCATGAAGTGCTCCAAAATCTCCTGATAGCTAGCTGCATTGACCCTGCCCTTGATGAAACACAGTGGACCAACACCAGCAGCTGACATGGCACCCCACACCATCACTGACTGTGGGTACTTGACACTGGACTTCAGGCATTTTGGCATTTCCTTCTCCCCAGTCTTCCTCCAGACTCTGGCACCTTGATTTCCGAATGACATGCAAAATTTGCTTTCATCAGAAAAAAGTACTTGGGACCACTTAGCAACAGTCCAGTGCTGCTTCTCTGTAGCCCAGGTCAGGCGCTTCTGCCGCTGTTTATGGTTCAAAAGTGGCTTTACCTGGGGAATGCGGCACCTGTAGCCCATTTCCTGCACACGCCTGTGCACGGTGGCTCTGGATGTTTCCACACCAGACTCAGTCCACTGCTTCCTCAGGTTCCCCAAGGTCTGGAATCGGTCCTTCTCCACAATCTTCCTCAGGGTCCGGTCACCTCTTCTCCTTGTACAGCGTTTTCTGCCACATTGTTTCCTTCCAACAGACTTACCATTGAGGTGCCTTGATACAGCACTCTGGGAACAGCCTATTTGTTGAGAAATTTCTTTCTGGGTCTTACCCTCTTGCTTGAGGGTGTCAATGATGGCCTTCTTGACATCTGTCAGGTCGCTAGTCTTACCCATGATGGGGGTTTTGAGTAATGAACCAGGCAGGGAGTTTTTAAAAGCCTCAGGTATCTTTTGCATGTGTTTAGAGTTAATTAGTTGATTCAGAAGATTAGGGTAATAGGTCATTTAGAGAACCTTTTCTTGATATGCTAATTTATTGAGACAGGTTTTTTGGGTTATCAGGAGTTGTATACCAAAATCATCAGTATTAAAACAATAAAAGACCTGACAAATTTCAGTTGGTGGATAATGAATCTATAATATATGAAAGTTTAATTGTAATCATTACATTATGGTAAATAATGAAATTTAACACTATATGCTAATTTTTTGAGAAGGACCTGTATATATGTGTCTCAATGACATATATATATATATATATATATATATATATATATATATATATATATATATATATATATATATATATATACACTGTATATATGTTTTCCCGAACATTTGAGCACATAAATCCATTTAGATGTCGGTTTTGCAAGCCTGCGCGAAAATCTCGCAGTACGGATGCCATACGGATTACATATGGAGGATGCCATGCGCAAAATACGCTGACACACCCTGACTACGGATCAATATTTTGGGAACATTTCTCCGTATTACGGCCGTAGTACGGACGTATAATACGTGGCGTATTGTCTTACGCCAAGTGTGACCCCAGCCTTATAATTCTTTTCACTCTTTTGTCTGAAATTGCACAGGGAGCACTGGGTTGTGGCTGGTTTATGGTGAAATGATGTTCTTTCCACTTCCAGATTAAGGTCCTAACAATGTTTACTGGAACCTTCAGTACTTTAGAGATTCTTCTGTAACCAATACAAAGGTTGCGAAGATTTTGAGACACATCACTAGTTTTACTCATCATGAGATATTTCTTGTGTGGCACCTTGGTAATGAGACATATTTTTTAGGTCATCAACCAGCTGATATTATTATTCATTATTTTTTCTTAAGTGGCAGGATTACTTTCTAATTATTGACATATTTTAGCTCGTGCCATTACTTTCCATGGCTTTTTACATTTCTATTTATTCATAATTTCATTACTTTTTCACCTGTGTAATTTCTCATTATTACACATAATTTGATTAATAAACAGCTGTGGTTTGATTTCTTTGCCTGTGTGAATTGGATAGGTTATTACCGACTTCTGGTAAGAATTTCATGTCAATAGCACCTTTAGAAATATATTTACTTAGAAAATTGGTGACGTGTTCAATACTTCTTTCACCTGTTGTAAGTAGAGATGAGCTGATTAATCTGCAGAGGATTAAGTTTGAGTTGAATTTCCTTAAATATGCGATTTCACACAAATTTGAAAACTTTGAAATGTCTTGCATAGTGTTGAGCGATACCGTCCGATACTTGAAAGTATCGGTATCGGATAGTATCGGCCGATACCCGAAAAGTATCAGATATCGCCGATACCGATACCCGATACCAATACAAGTCAATGGGACACCAAGTATCGGAAGGTATCCTGATGGTTCCCAGGGTCTGAAGGAGAGGAAACTCTCCTTCAGGCCCTGGGATCCATATTAATGTGTAAAATAAAGAATTAAAATAAAAAATATTGATATACTCACCTCTCCGACGCAGCCTGGACCTTACCGCTGTGAACCGGCAGCCTTCTTTGCTTAAAATGAGCGCGTTCAGTACCTTCCATGATGTCACGGCTTCTGATTGGTCGCGTGCCGCTCATGTGACCGCCACGCGACCAATCAGAAGCCGTGACGTCATCCCTCAGGTCCTAAATTCCTAGAAGGGAATTTAGGACCCGAGGGATGACGTCGCGGCTTGTGATTGGTCGCGTGGCGGTCACATGAGCGGCACGCGACCAATCAGAAGCCGTGACGTCATGGAAGGTGCTGAACGCGCTCATTTTAAGCAAAGAAGGCTGCCGGTTACTACCAGGGCGCGTCCGAGGGTGAGTATATCCCTATTTTTTATTTCAATTCTTTATTTTTTACATGGATATGGATCCCAGGGCCTGAAGGAGAGTTTCCTCTCCTTCAGACCCTGGGAACCATACACTGGGAACTTCCGATTCCGATTCCCGATACCACAAAAGTATCGGATCTCGGTATCGGAATTCCGATACAGCAAATATCGGCCGATACCCGATACTTGCGGTATCGGAATGCTCAACACTAGTCTTTCACCATTCCCTATACTGCTGAATCAGTGAGTGAGATAATGTCTTTTTTCTGCAAGGACTGGCAGCAGCTGTAGCTGGCTTGTGGAAATGGGTGCATGCATGGCATGCACATGGCATGGCACAAGTAGCTCAGGCAAATCTAAGTAGGTTTGCAGAAACTGCTTAACCACTAAGTTGAGCATGTGGGCCAGGCATTGCAAAGCTTCATAGCATAGGTTACTGCCGTTATCACATACGACCATGCCTGGTTATAGGTTCAGAGGCGAGAGCCGCATATCTATGTGGTCTGTCAGTCAGACCCTTCAACAACTCTGCAGTAGTGTGCTGTTTGTCACCTAAACATTTTGATTTTGCAGAGCCTGTTGCAGCTTCACTGAAGTAGTGCTGCAGTGCTTCCAGTTTGCGACTGATATAACAATGCTTTGAGATGACAATTTGGAAATGAAGGATGAGGAGGAGTGGGTGCAGTAACTGGTGCAGAAAGTGGAGTAATCTTTGCTGGAACCTGGGTCTGCATTCGACGGCATCGGTAGTACAAGGGTGCAGTCCCATGGTGCGACTCGATCCCCACATCCACCAGTGTGCTATCAGGAAAATGTAGCATCCCTGGCCACAAGCACTTATCCATGTGACGGTCATTAACTGTGTTGGTCAGGGCACGGATGATGTTATGGGACATGTCCTGGTGTAAGTTTGGGACGGTGCACCGGAAAAAATAGCAGTAGCTGGAGACTGAGTACTAAGGGATGTCCGCTGTCATGAGGTTGAAGAAAGCCTCAGTGTCCACAAGACTAAACGGCAACATTTCCATGGCAAGCAGTCTGCAAATGAGCCCCTTCAGTGTTTTGGTCTGTTGTTAGGTGGGGTAGGGACAGCTGAAGGCTGTGCTCAAACAAGGAATTGGGCATGATTGATGATGGTGCTTGCAAATGTGCAATGACAGGTGCAGAGCAGGAGGCATCTGCACGTGCATTATGAATAGTGAATTGGCGAGCACATAGAAAAGGGGAAGAGACAGTGGTGTCACCAGCAGATACTGATTGTGGACCAAGGTGTTTGGCTCACCTAGTTCGGTGCTGTTATCACATGTGCGTGAGCATGCTGGTAGTAGTCTGGATGGAAGTGGTCAGGCCTCTGCTGATCTTTATACAACGCAGGTTGCAAATGACTATTCTTTTATTGTCTGCACTTTCTTTAAAAAAGCGCCAGACTAGGAGTTTGCCGAGTGTGGGTGCTCTGAGGAACCGTTGCTCGCCTTCTTCCTCTGGCCATCTCACTATCTCACTGCCTCTTCCTGTCTGTTGTGGTGCTGTGAATGCCTCCCCCTCTGCACTGCTTTCTTCGCTTTGCATGGAACCTTCCTAGGTCGGGTCAGTGACTTCATCGTCCACCACCTAATCTTCCACTTCCCCACTCTGGTTCTCTTGACTTGTTGACTAGTGTTGAGCATTCCGATACCGCAAGTATCGGGTATCGGCCGATACTTGCGGGTATCGGAATTCCGATACCGAGATCCGATACTTTTGTGGTATCGGGTATCGGTATCGAAACAACATTAATGTGTAAAATAAAGAATTAAAATAAAAAATATTGCTATACTCACCTCTCCGACGCAGCCTGGACCTCACCGAGGGAACCGGCAGCGTTCTTTGCTTAAAATGCGCGCGTTTACTTCCTTCCGTGACGTCACGGCTTGTGATTGGTCGCGTGCCGCCCATGTGGCCGCGACGCGACCAATCACAGCAAGCCGTGACGTAATTTTCAGGTCCTCAATGCCTAATTCTAGGCATTCAGGATTTTAAAATTACGATCCGGCTTGTGATTGGTCGCGTCGTGGTCACATGGGCGACGCGACCAATCACAAGCCGTGACGTCACGGGAGGCAGGAAACGCGCGCATTTTAAAATTACGTCACAGCTTGTGATTGGTTGCGTGCCGCCCATGTGACCGCGACGCGACCAATCACAGCAAGCTGTGACGTAATTTCAGGTCCTGAATGCAGAATTAGGCATACAGGACCTGAAATTACGTCACGGCTGGCTGTGATTGGTCGCGTCGCGGTCACATGGGCGGCACGCAACCAATCACAAGCCGTGACGTCACGGAAGGAAGTAAACGCGCGCATTTTAAGCAAAGAACGCTGCCGGTTCCCTCGGTGAGGTCCAGGCTGCGTCGGAGAGGTGAGTATAGCAATATTTTTTTATTTTAATTCTTTCTTTTACATATTAATATGGATCCCAGGGCCTGAAGGAGAGTTTCCTCTCCTTCAGACCCTGGGAACCATCAGGGATACCGTCCGATACTTGAGTCCCATTGACTTGTATTGGTATCGGGTATCGGTATCGGATTAGATCCGATACTTTGCCGGTATCGGCCGATACTTTCCGATACCGATACTTTCAAGTATCGGACGTTATCGCTCAACACTATTGTTGACTTATCAACATCACATGTTGGCAACTATGTCTCATCATCATATACATATACTGTAATAGCAATATTAAACACCGGCTATATATGCCTCTAATTCAAAACTATTCGTCTTCCACCTCTATGCAGCGGTTTTACTAGAGAAAGTTAAATATGGAGGCCTGAAAATGACTTTTCTTTTAATGGTGCAG
Source organism: Ranitomeya variabilis (assembly GCF_051348905.1). Classification (NCBI taxonomy): domain Eukaryota; kingdom Metazoa; phylum Chordata; class Amphibia; order Anura; family Dendrobatidae; genus Ranitomeya; species Ranitomeya variabilis. The sequence continues at coordinate 185,945,074 of NC_135237.1, forward strand.
AAGCGGTATAAAGTGGGGAAAATAAGTATTTGATATACTGCCAATTTTTCTTCTCATAAGCTACTTGTCTATTGTCCTGCAGCCCATCCTTGTGCAAGTCTACCCAGCCTTGTCCCTGGTGTCCTTAGATGGCTATTTGGTCCTGGCCATGGTGGTGAGGTTGGAGTGTGATTGAGTGTGTGGACAGGTGTGTTTTATACAGGTAACGAGTTCAAACAGGTGCAATTAATACCAGTAATGAGTGCAGGGAAGGGGAGCTTCTTAAGGAAAAACTAACAGCTCTGTGAAAGGCAGAATTCTTACTGGTTGGTAGGTGATCAAATACTTATTTCATGCAATAAAATGCAATTTAATTATTTAAAAATCTCTCACAGTTGAAGTGCACCTACAAAATACCAAAAAATTTGCAGACCTCTCCATTCTTTCTAGGTGGGAAAACTTGCAAAATCGGCAGAGTATCAAATACTTATTTTCCCCACTGTACAAGTACTGCAATAGCAATATTAAACACTGCCTGTATGAATGCTCTAAAATACTCTCTCCCTCCTATAACTAATCTTTGTGAACTGCTTCTTGAGGACAGTGTTCCAAGCATAGCCTTATATAAGACCCCATGACGCAATGTGGATGGCCAATCACAGTAATGCCAGTAGCCAATGTGGCTACGGCATTACCATCTATGTCAGGCAATCCCCGCATGTTTTTTGGTGGTCTAACAGATGCCAAACATGTGGGGCGGGGACTGGATCATGGCGCTCAAGCACCTGCGACTCTCTAGTAATGAATGATAACTAATGAGTAGTGTTGAGCGATACCTTCCGATATCGGAAAGTATCGGTATCGGAAAGTATCGGCCGATACCGTCAAAATATCGGATCCAATCCGATACCGATACCCGATCCCAATGCAAGTCAATGGGACGAAAATATCGGAATTAAAATAAACCCTTTATAAACTTGTAGGTTCATTCTACATGAAGGAAAACAACTAAGAATAATGTAGGATGTATTGGGGGACGTGGCGGAGATATTAAAGGCACAGAGGTTTAGCCCAATGTAATAGAATAGCAGGATTTTTTTTTTTTTTATGACGTTCGGCGTTAGAAAGAATTTGACTATGTTAATTTTTTTTTTTTTTATGTCAGATATTGATGTTTCACTACTTCCACGCCCTTCACCTTTTTTACTTCTCCCACGCTCTCTTCTTCATTATCCTCATCATCAGCTTCTTTGACATCAACTTCTTCACCTTATTCATCTTCTTCTTCATCTTCTACCTATTATTTTTTGGGTTACATTGTTCATATTCTTTTTATTTTACTATTATCTTCATCATATTCTACTTCTTCATCATATTCTTATTTGTGACAGGCATTCCCGTAGTTGTTATCTATAAAAGTTTGAAGATTACACCTTCCGTTCTGCCTGTCACAAAACAGTTACATTTGTCCGCGTTCAGTTTGGCCTGCAGCATCAGGCTTTATCCAGGGGCACCACGAGGAGGAACGGACTCACCCCCATACACTGCTTAGTCTTCTTCTGCTTATAATTTAGATAATATTTTTTGCTCTGATATTTTGTGTTATGCTTAATGTTCTTCTGCTATTTGTTCTGCAGCCTCTTGTTCTTCTGCTTCTCGGTCTTCCAGGTCGTCGTCGTCTCCAGGGTCGTCGTCTCCGGGGTCATCGTCATCGGGGTGGTCTTCAGGGTCGTCGTCTCCGGGGTCGTCGTCATCGGGGTGGTCTTCAGGGTCATCGTCTCCAGGGTCGTCGTCATCACGGTAGTTGTCGTCTCTGGTGTTGTTGTCATCTTAGGGGTGGTCTTCCGGGTCATCGTGTTTAGTCTCTTGAATTTGGAAATGTAGCAGAAGGTACAAGAAGGCTGAGAAAATGCCGAGAACCAGCTGATGGAACTGGAACTCGGATGGCTACCCGAAGGTCCAAGAGCCAATGGAACTACCGAGGACCAGCTGACGTTACTGGAACCCGGTTACTAAGCAGAAGGTACCCGTGCCTGAAAGCACTACCAAGGACCACCTGACGTTGGTGGAACTCGGATACCCAGAGGGAGGCACCTAAGCCAAAGGCTCTGCCCGGAACCAGCTGACGGTACTGGAACCAGGATGGGGAGCAGAAGGTACAAGAGCAAAAGACACTGCCGAGAACCAGCTGACGGTGCTGGAACCCGGATGGGTAGCTGAAGGTCCAAGAGCCAATGGAACTACCGAGGACCAGCTGACGTTACTGGAACCCGGTTACTAAGCAGGAGGTACCCGTGCCTGAAAGCACTACCAAGGACCACCTGACGTTGGTGGAACTCGGATACCCAGAGGGAGGCACCTAAGCCAAAGGCTCTGCCCGGAACCAGCTGACGGTACTGGAACCAGGATGGGGAGCAGAAGGTACAAGAGCAAGTGTCTGCGTGGCTTTTGCAGGACACGATGCCGGCTGCACAGCAGGGGAACAGCTGGCGGTGCTGAACCCCACTGACACATTGGCTGGTGTTTTTCTCTGTGCAGCTAGCAGTACCGGGCCCCAACTGGCGGTGTTAGAGCCCGGGGTCAGCAGGAGGAGGAGATGGAGCAGAGTGTAGGCCGAAGCCTGCACTGGCGGCAGCTTTTGGGTCTGTTGTGCCTGCGTGGCAGTTGCAGGACACGTTGCCGGCTGCACAGCAGGGGAACAGCTGGCAGTGCTGAACCCCACTGACACATTGGCGAGGTGTTTTTCTCTGTGCAGCTAGCAGTACCGGGCCCCAACTGGCGGTGTTGGAGCCCGGGCTCTGCAGGGGGAGCAGAGTGTAGGCCGAAGCCTAATTGAACCAATTTCAAAGGTAACCTTTAACCCCCCCTCAGGGGTTACAAAGTAGAAGAGCCACAGCTTATGCAGCAGTAGTGCTGCACAAGTCAAAGGTTGCTCTTTTAATTTCGCTCCTTGCACACGCTGAATGAAACACGTCTAACATTTAGCCCTTTATACAGTCAAACTGTGTTGGAGGCGCGAGTTCCCTTTGTAATGAGACGCAGCACAGATGTCAAGAATCCCACCTTGGTGCTGGGTACAGCCTCCTGAGCGTTGTTATTTGCTGTACAGGAGTCTGCGCTGTTGTGTTGTCCCCTGGCCTAGCGCTGTTAGCGCTGCCCATCTTCTGACATCATTTAATGTCGGCCGGTGCGGTTCGCGATGACCATGAATCCCAGCCCCGCAGTGTCTTAACATTGTTAAAACACTGCAGGGCTGGGATTCAGGGCCTGGCGCAGCACATATGTTCGCCTCTCACACTCGGGTCCTTACACCCGCTTCAGACTGTGCGGCGTCATCTGATCCCTTATCGCATGCCACGGCCATGAAGCCGCACAGTCCGAAGAAGGCGGAAGGAGAGGAGGGACAGGCGAACTGATGCACTGATCATGCCCATCAATCACACCCTCGCAGTCCCAATAAATAAGACACCGAGGGGCGTTGTGTGGGTCAGGGCGGCCGCAGAGGCGCAGCCAGCCAAACAATGATGCCAGAAGACGGGCAGCGCTACCAAGGGGGTTGCAGCGTGTCATTACAAAGGAAAGTCACACCACCGGGACGGTTAAATGGTCACACAGAGGACACATTTCAGACGTGTTTTCAGTTCCACATGTGCGAGGAGAATACGTTTATGAGCCACCTTGCACACATGCAGCATTACCGCTGTACAAGGTGGCTGGATAACGTAAAAACGCCTGGGGGAGGGGGGACAGGTTCCCTTCAATTTCAGTTCTGGTGTCTGCGTGGCTTTTGCAGGACACTATGCCGGCTGCACAGCAGGGGAACAGCTGGCGGTGCTGAACCCCACTGACACATTGGCTGGTGTTTTTCTCTGTGCAGCTAGCAGTACCGGGCCCCAACTGGCGGTGTTAGAGCCCGGGGTCAGCAGGAGGAGGAGATGGAGCAGAGTGTAGGCCGAAGCCTGCACTGGCGGCAGCTTTTGGGTCTGTTGTGCCTGCGTGGCAGTTGCAGGACACGTTGCCGGCTGCACAGCAGGGGAACAGCTGGCGGTGCTGAACCCCACTGACACATTGGCGAGGTGTTTTTCTCTGTGCAGCTAGCAGTACCGGGCCCCAACTGGCGGTGTTGGAGCCCGGGCTCTGCAGGGGGAGCAGAGTGTAGGCCGAAGCCTAATTGAACCAATTTCAAAGGTAACCTTTAACCCCCCCTCAGGGGTTACAAAGTAGAAGAGCCACAGCTTATGCAGCAGTAGTGCTGCACAAGTCAAAGGTTGCTCTTTTAATTTCGCTCCTTGCACACGCTGAATGAAACACGTCTAACATTTAGCCCTTTATACAGTCAAACTGTGTTGGAGGCGTGAGTTCCCTTTGTAATGAGACGCAGCACAGATGTCAAGAATCCCACCTTGGTGCTGGGTGCAGCCTCCTGAGCGTTGTTATTTGCTGTACAGGAGTCTGCGCTGTCGTGTTGTCCCCTGGCCTAGCGCTGTTAGCGCTGCCCATCTTCTGACATCATTTAATGTCGGCCGGTGCGGTTCGCGATGACCATGAATCCCAGCCCCGCAGTGTCTTAACATTGTTAAAACACTGCGGGGCTGGGATTCAGGGCCTGGCGCAGCACATATGTTCGCCTCTCACACTCGGGTCCTTACACCCGCTTCAGACTGTGCGGCGTCATCTGATCCCTTATCGCATGCCACGGCCATGAAGCCGCACAGTCCGAAGAAGGCGGAAGGAGAGGAGGGACAGGCGAACTGATGCACTGATCATGCCCATCAATCACACCCTCGCAGTCCCAATAAATAAGACACCGAGGGGCGTTGTGTGGGTCAGGGCGGCCGCAGAGGCGCAGCCAGCCAAACAATGATGCCAGAAGACGGGCAGCGCTACCAAGGGGGTTGCAGCGTGTCATTACAAAGGAAAGTCACACCACCGGGACGGTTAAATGGTCACACAGAGGACACATTTCAGACGTGTTTTCAGTTCCACATGTGCGAGGAGAATACGTTTATGAGCCACCTTGCACACATGCAGCATTACCGCTGTACAAGGTGGCTGGATAACGTAAAAACGCCTGGGGGAGGGGGGACAGGTTCCCTTCAATTTCAGTTCTGGTGTCTGCGTGGCTTTTGCAGGACACGATGCCGGCTGCACAGCAGGGGAACAGCTGGCGGTGCTGAACCCCACTGACACATTGGCTGGTGATTTTCTCTGTGCAGCTAGCAGTACCGGGCCCCAACTGGCGGTGTTAGAGCCCGGGGTCAGCAGGAGGAGGAGATGGAGCAGAGTGTAGGCCGAAGCCTGCACTGGCGGCAGCTTTTGGGTCTGTTGTGCCTGCGTGGCAGTTGCAGGACACGTTGCCGGCTGCACAGCAGGGGAACAGCTGGCGGTGCTGAACCCCACTGACACATTGGCGAGGTGTTTTTCTCTGTGCAGCTAGCAGTACCGGGCCCCAACTGGCGGTGTTGGAGCCCAGGGTCAGCAGGAGGAGCAGGGGGAGCGGAGTGTAGGCCGAAGCCTGCACTGGAGCAAGTTGAAAGGAAACCTTTAACCCCCCCCCAGGCGTTTGTAGCTGGAAGAGCCATTGTGTACAGCACTAATGCTGGAAAAGGTCAACTTAGCTCTTTTAATTATGGTCCTTGCAGATGCTGAACCTAACACTTATGAAATGTGTCCCCTCACAGCGTTCAACCGTCCGGTAGGTGGAACTTTCCTTTGTCATGTGACGCAGCACAGCCGTCATTTTTACCCCCTTGGCGCCGTGCGCCACCTCCTCAGCGTTGTTTGAATCTGTCCCGGAGCCTGCGCTGTTAGGTTACCCCTTGGCCATGCACACATTTTGCGCTGCCCGTCTTCTGACATCATTTGCTGTCAGGCTGACTGCGCCTGTGCGGGTGCGCTGTCCGAGATTCAGCCTCGCGGTGTCGTCTAATGTAATCCCACCGCGGGCCTGGGATCCGTGTCCATGCGCAGTGCATATCCTCGCCTCTCACTCCCCTCCCTACGGCTTCTTAAGACTGTGCGGTGTCACGGCCGTGGCATGCTATTAGGGATCAGCTGACACCGAACAGTCTTTAGAAGCCATAGGGAGGGGAGTGAGAGGCGAGGATATGCACTGCGCATGGCCACGGATCCCAGGCCCGCGGTGGGATTACATTAGACGACACCGCGAGGCTGAATCTCGGACAGCGCACCAGCACAGGCGCAGCCAGCCTGACAGCAAATTATGTCAGAAGACGGGCAGCGCAAAATGTGTGCATGGCCAAGGGGTAACCTAACAGCGCAGGCTCCGGGACAGATTCAAACAACGCTGAGGAGGTGGCGCACGGCGCCAAGGGGGTAAAAATGACGGCTGTGCTGCGTCACATGACAAAGGAAAGTTCCACCTACCGGACGGTTGAACGCTGTGAGGATACACATTTCATAAGTGTTAGGTTCAGCATCTGCAAGGAGCACCACGAAAAGAGGCACTTTTTCCCTTTGCATCATTATTACTGCTGCACAAGGTGGCTCCTTCAGTAACAAACGCCTGGGGGGGGGGACAGGTTCCCTTAAATTTAACTTGTTGTGCCTGCGTGGCGGTCGCAGTACACGTTGCCGTATACACAGCAGGGGAACAGCTGGCGGTGCTGAACCCCACTAACACATTGGCGAGGTGTTTGGCTCTGTGCGTACAGCACTTCTGGACGGCAACTGGCGGTGTTGGAGCCCAGGGACAGGTGGAGGTGGAGGAGGTTGGAGGAGGTAGGAGGGATTGCCACACACACAGCAGGGGAACAGCTGACGTTACTGAACCCCAATAACAGAGGAGGGACTGTTGACTGTGCGTACAGCACTTCTGGACGGCAACTGGCGGTGTTGGAGCCCAGGGACAGGTGGAGGAGGTTGGAGGAGGTAGGAGGGATTGCCACACACACAGCAGGGGAACAGCTGACGTTACTGAACCCCAATAACAGAGGAGGGACTGTTGACTGTGCGTACAGCACTTCTGGACGGCAACTGGCGGTGTTGGAGCCCAGGGACAGGTGGAGGAGGAGGAGGTTGGAGGAGGTAGGAGGGATTGCCACACACACAGCAGGGGAACAGCTGACGTTACTGAACCCCAATAACAGAGGAGGGACTGTTGACTGTGCGTACAGCACTTCTGGACGGCAACTGGCGGTGTTGGAGCCCAGGGACAGGTGGAGGAGGAGGAGGTTGGAGGAGGTAGGAGGGATTGCCACACACACAGCAGGGGAACAGCTGACGTTACTGAACCCCAATAACAGAGGAGGGACTGTTGACTGTGCGTACAGCACTTCTGGACGGCAACTGGCGGTGTTGGAGCCCAGGGACAGGTGGAGGAGGAGGAGGTTGGAGGAGGTAGGAGGGATTGCCACACACACAGCAGGGGAACAGCTGACGTTACTGAACCCCAATAACAGAGGAGCGACTGTTGACTGTGCGTACAGCACTTCTGGACGGCAACTGGCGGTGTTGGAGCCCAGGGACAGGTGGAGGTGGAGGAGGTTGGAGGAGGTAGGAGGGATTGCCACACACACAGCAGGGGAACAGCTGACGTTACTGAACCCCAATAACAGAGGAGCGACTGTTGACTGTGCGTACAGCACTTCTGGACGGCAACTGGCGGTGTTGGAGCCCAGGGACAGGTGGAGGAGGAGGAGGTTGGAGGAGGTAGGAGGGATTGCCACACGCACAGCAGGGGAACAGCTGACGTTACTGAACCCCAATAACAGAGGAGGGACTGTTGACTGTGCGTACAGCACTTATGGACGGCAACTGGCGGTGTTGGAGCCCAGGGACAGGTGGAGGAGGTTGGAGGAGGTAGGAGGGATTGCCACACACACAGCAGGGGAACAGCTGACGTTACTGAACCCCAATAACAGAGGAGGGACTGTTGACTGTGCGTACAGCACTTCTGGACGGCAACTGGCGGTGTTGGAGCCCAGGGACAGGTGGAGGAGGAGGAGGTTTGAGGAGGTAGGAGGGATTGCCACACACACAGCAAGGGAACAGCTGACGTTACTGAACCCCAATAACAGAGGAGGGACTGTTGACTGTGCGTACAGCACTTCTGGACGGCAACTGGCGGTGTTGGAGCCCAGGGACAGGTGGAGGAGGAGGAGGTTGGAGGAGGTAGGAGGGATTGCCACACACACAGCAGGGGAACAGCTGACGTTACTGAACCCCAATAACAGAGGAGGGACTGTTGACTGTGCGTACAGCACTTCTGGACGGCAACTGGCGGTGTTGGAGCCCAGGGACAGGTGGAGGAGGTTGGAGGAGGTAGGAGGGATTGCCACACACACAGCAGGGGAACAGCTGACGTTACTGAACCCCAATAACAGAGGAGCGACTGTTGACTGTGCGTACAGCACTTCTGGACGGCAACTGGCGGTGTTGGAGCCCAGGGACAGGTGGAGGAGGAGGAGGTTGGAGGAGGTAGGAGGGATTGCCACACACACAGCAGGGGAACAGCTGACGTTACTGAACCCCAATAACAGAGGAGGGACTGTTGACTGTGCGTACAGCACTTCTGGACGGCAACTGGCGGTGTTGGAGCCCAGGGACAGGTGGAGGAGGTTGGAGGAGGTAGGAGGGATTGCCACACACACAGCAGGGGAACAGCTGACGTTACTGAACCCCAATAACAGAGGAGGGACTGTTGACTGTGCGTACAGCACTTCTGGACGGCAACTGGCGGTGTTGGAGCCCAGGGACAGGTGGAGGAGGAGGAGGTTGGAGGAGGTAGGAGGGATTGCCCCACACACAGCAGGGGAACAGCTGACGTTACTGAACCCCAATAACAGAGGAGGGACTGTTGACTGTGCGTACAGCACTTCTGGACGGCAACTGGCAGTGTTGGAGCCCAGGGACAGGTGGAGGAGGTTGGAGGAGGTAGGAGGGATTGCCCCACACACAGCAGGGGAACAGCTGACGTTACTGAACCCCAATAACAGAGGAGCGACTGTTGACTGTGCGTACAGCACTTCTGGACGGCAACTGGCGGTGTTGGAGCCCAGGGACAGGTGGAGGAGGAGGAGGTTGGAGGAGGTAGGAGGGATTGCCACACACACAGCAGGGGAACAGCTGACGTTACTGAACCCCAATAACAGAGGAGCGACTGTTGACTGTGCGTACAGCACTTCTGGACGGCAACTGGCGGTGTTGGAGCCCAGGGGCAGGTGGAAAAGCAGAGGAACACAATGTAGGCCGAAGCCTGAGAAAGTCGAAAGGGAACCTTTAACCCCCCCCAAGGCGTTTGTAGCTGAAAGAGCCAGCTTGTGCAGCACAAAAGATGCAAAAGGAAAAGGTGGCTCTTTTCATCATGCTCCTTGCAAACACAGAACTAAACACTTATAAAATGTGTCCCCTGAAGCCGTGAAACCGTCCCGGAGGTGGGACTTTCCTTCGTAATATGACGCAGCACAGCCGTCATTCCTACCCCCCCGCCGCCGTGCCCCGGCTCCTCAGCGTTGTTTGATTCCGTCCCGGAGCCTGCGCTGTTATGTTATCCCGTGGACAGGCACACTTAGCGCTGCCCGTCTTCTGACATCATTTGGTGTCAGGCTGGCTGCACCTGTGCGGCCGCGCTGGCCGAGAGCCCGCCTCGCAGTGTCTTCTGATTTAATCCCACTGGGGGCCTGGGATCCATGGACATGCGCAGTGCATATCTGAACCTCTCACTCCCCTCCCTATGGCTTCTTAAGACTGTGCGGTGTCACGGCCGTGGCATGCTATTAGGGACCAGCTGACACCGAACAGTCTGAAAAAGCCATAGGGAGATGAGTGAGAGGTGGAGGTTCAGATATGCACTGCGCATGTCCATGGATCCCAGGCCCCCAGTGGGATTAAATCAGAAGACACTGCGAGGCGGGCTCTCGGCCAGCGCGGCCGCACAGGCACAGCCAGCCTGACACCAAATGATGCCAGAAGACGGGCAGCGCTAAGTGTGCCTGGCCACGGGATAACATAACAGCGCAGGCTCCGGGACGGAATCAAACAACGCTGATGAGCCGGGGCGCGGCGCCGGGGGGGTAGGAATGACGGCTGTGCTGCGTCATATTACGAAGGAAAGTCCCACCTCCGGGACGGTTTTACGGTATCAGTGGACACATTTTATAAGTGTTAAGTTTTGCGTGTGCAAGGAGCAAAACCAAAATAGCTACCTTTTTCCTTGTGCAGCATTACTGCTGTACAAGGTGGCTCTTTCAGTAACAAACGCCTTGGGGGGGGGGAAAGATTCCCTTACATTTCAGTTGTTGTGTCAGCGTGGCGGTCGCATGACACATTGCCGGCTACACAGCTGGGGATCAGCTGACGTTACTGAAACCCAATAACACTGGGTCGTATGTTTTGACTGTGCAGACGGCACTTCTGAGCCTCAACTGGCGGTGTTGGAGCCCAGGAATTTAAGTTCAGGTGGTAGAAAGATGAACACAACAGGAGACCTGGATAACGTATACAGTGACCTAATTAGTTAATCAGGAGGAGGAGTGGCAAATTCATGCGAGATCCAGGCCTTGTTCATTTTCAGGAAAGTAAGCCGGTCAACGTTATCGGAGGATAGTCGCATGCGACGGTCAGTTAGTACACCACCTGCAGCACTAAAGACACGTTCCGATAATACACTGGCCGCAGGGCAAGACAGCACCTCCAATGCATACTGGCTTAGCTATGGCCATGTATCCAGCTTTGAGACCCAAAACTTGAAAGGGGAAGAGCCGTCTGGGAGTACAGCAAGAGGGCAAGACATGTAGTCTGTCACCATCTGACGGAACCGTTGCCTCCTGCTGACTGGAGCCGTCTGTGATGGTGTAGACTTTTGTGGGGGGCACAGAAAACTGTGCCACAGTTGGGCCATACTGGTCTTGCCTTGGGCAGAGGCACTGCTTCTGCTCCCTCTTTGTGCAGAGCCTCCACCACTGCCGGGACGCACTGAGCTGCTTTGGAATGCACTAGCAGCACTTCTCTCAGTTGGAATGGAGAAGATGATGGAATTGACCAGTGTGTCTTGGTACTCCCGCATTTTTCGCTCCCGGTTCAACGGTGTGATGAGGCTTTCTACGTTGTCCCGGTAGCGAGGATCGAGGAGGGTGAACACCCAATAATCAGACATGTTGAGAATGTGGGCGATGCGGCGGTCGTTTCTCAGGCACTGCAGCATGTAATCCACCATGTGCTGCAGACTGCCAACTGCCCAAGAAACGCTGTCCCCTGCTGGAGGCGTGATCTCTGCCCGCTCGTCATCACCCCACCCTCGCTGTGCACACTGAGTACTGGACAATTGTGTAACTCCCTCCTCTGGACGGATGTCTTCCTCCTCCATTGACTCCTCCTCATCCTCCTCACAAACTGTCCCCTGCCTACGCGTTTGTGAGGAACCACGTGGCGCTGACTGTCCAGAAGATGATGGAAATGGTGAATCCTCATCCTCCACCTCTTCCTCAACATCATCCCTTAGCGCTTGCAGTGATTTTTTAAGCAGGCAGATAAGGGGGACAGTCATGCTGACTAGTGCATCATCTGCACTCGCCATCCGCGTGGAATAATCAAAGGGACGCAAAACCTGGCAGACGTCATTCATAGTGGCCCACTCTGTTGTTGTGAAGTCTGTACGGCGCTGACTGCGACTTTTTTGCGCCTGAAGCAGCTGGTACTCCATTACAGCTTGCTGCTGCTCACACAACCGCTCCAACATATGTAACGTGGAATTCCACCTGGTAGGTAGGTCACATATGATGCGATGTTCCGGCAGGCGGTGTCGGCGCTGCAGAGCCGCAATGCGCGCTTTTGCCGTGCTGGAACGCCGCAAGTGAGCACACTCTAGGCGGACCTTGTGCAGCAGTGCATCAAGATCCGGATAGTCCCTCAAAAAGCTCTGCACGACCAAATTGAGCACATGTGCCAGACATGGGATGTGAGTGAGGTTGCCGAGGCCCAGAGCTGCCACCAGATTTCGGCCATTATCACACACTACCATGCCTGGCTGGAGATTCGCTGGCACAAACCACACATCGCTCTCCTGCTTGATGGCATTCCAGAGCTCCTGCGCTGTGTGGCTACGATTCCCCAAAAAAATTAATTTCAAGACGGCCTGTTGACGTTTGGCCACGGCTGTGCTCATGTCGGTCGTAACAGGTACACGTTCATCACGGGTCCATGTGGAGGTGGACTGTGACGGCTCCTGCAGCGATGATTCTGAGGAACTGGTGTAAGAGGAGGAGTCAATGCGTACAGAATGGATTCCTGCAATCCTTGGAGTGGGCAGGACACGTCCTGCGCCACTCGCACGGTCTGTACCTGGCTCAACAACATTAACCCAATGGGCAGTGAGGGAAAGGTATCGCCCCTGTCCATGTTGACTGGTCCACGCATCGGTGGTGAGGTGGACCTTGCTACTGACGGCGTTCAGTAGCGCGTGTTTTATGTGTCCCTCCACATGCTTGTGCAGGGCAGGGACGGCTTGCCTGCTGAAGTAAAAGCGGCTGGGCACATTGTACTGTGGGACTGCCAATGACATCAAGTCACGGAAGCTGTCAGTCTCCACCAGCCTGAATGACAGCATTTCCAGTGACAGAAGTTTGGCAATGCCTGCAGTCAGAGCCTGTGCTCGTGGGTGGTTTGACGAGAAAGGCCGCCTTTTCTCCCATGCCTGTACTACCGATGGCTGTAGACTGGGCTGGGAGTGTGTGGATGACTGGGAAAGTGGCGCTGCGGGTGGAATTACAGCGGGTCTCTGGACAACAGGGCCAGAGGTTCTTCCACGGCGATCCTGGGAGGAAGCCGAACCAGCTGCGTGTGAGCTAGAGGAAGAGGCAACACGAGCTGAAGAGGTGGTAGCTGCCGCTGTTGGTTGGCCTACCTCTTCAGTGTGTTTTTCTAACTCTGCCGGGTGCCTGTTGCGCACATGTTTCCACATGTTGGAGGTATTGAGGTTGCTGACATTTCGACCTCTTTTGACTTTTTGATGACACACGTTGCATCTGACATAGCAAATGTCATCTGCAACTGTGTCAAAAAAGGACCAGGCACTGCAAGTCTTGGGAGCGCCCTTTTTGGCTTTTGGAAGAGACATGCTCCTAACGGGTGCCAAAGCGGAGGCTGCAGGATCCGCAGTCTTCCCCCTCCCTCTCCCTCTTTGGGCCGTACGGGGAATCTCTTCCTCAGAGCTGCTCCCACCACCTTCCTGTCCCTCACGCCAAGATGGGTCGAGGACCTCATCATCTACACTACCCTCTGCCCCCAACTGCTCCTCCTGGGTAGTCTCAGCAGCAGAGCACGCACCAGTAAGTGGCACCTGAGTGTCATCATCAGCTGATGCGGCCTGCGATGTGGTGACCGGAGCCACTGGCCCACCCGCCTCTTCAGAGGAAGACAGAAAAAGCTGTTGGGCATCACTGCACCCTGCCTCTTCTTCCATTTCTCCAATGCTGCTTGGCTGGCCCCCTGTTTCCAAGCCAAGAGATTCAGAGAACAGAAGTAGAGACGGCTCCTGTCCTGGGCTCTCTGTCTGCCTGGGCAATTTGGCAGGTGGTGAAGAGACAGATGGCTGCTCTCCAGTGCTCTGTGTCTGAGAGGATGTGGCACTAATGGAAGTTGATGCATTAGCTGCCATCCATCCGACAATAGCTTCAATTTGTTCTTCACGCAGCAGCGGTGTACGGCGCTCTGACACAAAGCTACGCATGAATGACTGTTGCCTGGTGAAAGTGGGTGCTGATGAGTCACCGGTGCCCGCAGCAGGCACAGAATCCCCACGTCCCCTCCCTGCTCCGCGACGGCTCCCACGCCCACGTGCCTTACTCACTGCCTTCTTCATCTTGGTTGACTGATAAAGATAAGCAGAAAAGTACTAACGGATTTGTGTGCTTATTCCTGAGCAACTCCTCCTAACAGGTATAAGAAACACTAATTTTCTAAAGTGTGGACTAGACTTTAATATGAGCTAATGTGGCCTACACAAATGTAAAGTGGTGTAACTGGTGTGTTTGGTGAACTTTATTATTTATTTATTTTTTGGGGGATGAACTGACAACAGATAGAGCTGCAGTCACACGGAGACCGTGCAGACAGACGTAAACGGCGCTACAAGGCCCAAAAACCCTCCTCTACGTTATCCTATGTAGTGTTTTTCCACAAATTAGCTGGAGACGGGTGGAAAGACACTAATAGGATTTTTTTGAATAAATTAGCAGCAGACTACACTACTTGAAAAAAAATGAAAATTGATTTGGCGGTATGACGCAGTGAACAACCCTGAGCTGGAGACAACCAGGCTATGGCTGCTCACAGACTACAGGGCGAGCTGCAATCACACGGAGACCGTGCAGACAGCCGTAAACGGCGCTGCAAGGCCCAAAAACCCTCCTCTACGTTATCCTATGTAGTGTTTATCCACAAATTAGCTGGAGACGGGTGGAAAGACACTAATAGGATTTTTTTGAATAAATTAGCAGCAGACTACACTACTTGAAAAAAAATGAAAATTGATTTGGCGGTATGACGCAGTGAACAACCCTGAGCTGGAGACAACCAGGCTACGGCTGCTCACAGACTACAGGGCGAGCTGCAGTCACACGGAGACCGTGCAGACAGCCGTAAACGGCGCTGCAAGGCCCAAAAACCCTCCTCTACGTTATCCTATGTAGTGTTTTTCCACAAATTAGCTGGAGACGGGTGGAAAGACACTAATAGGAATTTTTTGAAAAAATGTGCAGCAGCCTGCACTACTTAAAACAAAATGAAAATTGATTTGGCGGTATGACGCAGTGAACAACCCTGAGCTGGAGACAACCAGGCTATAGCTGCTCACAGACTACAGGGCGAGCTGCAGTCACACGGAGACCGTGCAGACAGCCGTAAACGGCGCTGCAAGGCCCAAAAACCCTCCTCTACTTTATCCTATGTAGTGTTTTTCCACAAATTAGCTGGAGACGGGTGGAAAGACACTAATAGGATTTTTTTGAATAAATTAGCAGCAGACTACACTACTTGAAAAAAAAAAGAACAGTATGAGGCAATGAACCACCCTCCCTGAACTGAATACAACCAGCTATGGATGGCCTATGTGGCTGCACTCAGACTAGAGAGTGGGCTGCACTCACACACACACACACACACAGACCTTGCAGATCGCTGTGAAAACAGCGCTACAAGGCAAAAGCAAGGTGAATAGTAGGTGAACACAGCGGTTGCTAAATTAGCCTTTGGAAAGCACAAAGAAGCAAATCGCTATCTCTAAACTGTCCCTCAGTCAGCACACAGCGTCCTGTCACTAACTGAATTCACAGCAGAGTGATCGCAAAATGGCGCCAGCAACTTTTAAACTGCATCATGACATCATTTCAGCAGCCAATCACAGCCTTGCCAGTACTTTCATGCCCTCCATGCTAAACAGGATGTGCCCACACTTGGAATCATTCTCATTGGCTGAATTTCAGAATTTTGAATCTTGGAACTTCCGATTCCGGTATCCGATACGCGGCAAGTATCGGAATCCCGGTATCGGAATTCCGATACCGCAAGTATCGGCCGATACCCGATACTTGCGGTATCGGAATGCTCAACACTAGGGTTGAGCGAAACGGGTCGATCATTTTCAAAAGTCGCCGACTTTTGGCTAAGTCGGCGTCTCATGAAACCCGATCCGACCCCTGTGCTTGTCGGCCATGCGGTACGCGACTTTCGCGCCAAAGTCGCGTTTCAATGACGCGAAAAGCGCCATTTCTCAGCCAATGAAGGTGAACGCAGAGTGTGGGCAGCGTGATGACATAGATCCTGGTCCCCACCATCTTAGAGAAGGGCATTGCAGTGATTGGCTTGCTGTCTGCGGCGTCACAGGGGCTATAAAGGGGCGTTCCCGCCGGCCCCCATCTTACTGCTGCTGATCTGAGCTTAGGGACAGGTTTCTGCCGCTTCGTCAGAAGCAGGGAGAGCGTTAGGCAGGGTCCACTAACCACCAAACCGCTTGTGCTGCAGCGATTTCCACTGTCCAACACCACCTTCGGTGTGCAGGGACTGTGGAAGCTATTTTTTTTTTTTTTTCCCCTCAGCGCTGTAGCTCATTGGGCTGCCCTAGAAGGCTCCGTGATAGCTGTATTGCTGTGTGTACGCCACTGTGGAAACCAACTGCTTTTTTCAAAGCACATATCCTCTTGTTCCTTCCTTTCTGCACAGCTATCTTTTTTGTTTGTCCACACTTTTTATTTAATTTGTGCATCAGTCCACTCCTATTGCTGCCTGCCATACCTGGCTTACATTACTGCAGGGAGATAGTAATTGTAGGACAGTTTTTTTTTTTTGTTTTTTTTTTGTGGGAGATTAAGATTGGCATTTCTGCTACAGTGCCATCCCTGTGTGTGCCATCTCTCACTGAGTGGGCCATAGAAAGCCTATTTATTTTTTCCGTGATTTGTGTTCTAAAATCTACCTCAACACAAAAACACTACATCAATCAGTGGGAGAAAAATATTGGCCTCAGTCAGGGCTTGTGTGCCACTGCTGTGTGTGCTATCTCTCATTCAGTGGGCTATAGCAAGCCTATTTTTTTTTTTTTTTTTTAATATTATTTGGTTTCTAAAGTCTCCCTGAAAAAAAAAAAAAACCTAAAAAAACAGTGGGAGAGTAATATTGCCCTTTCAGCTTGTGTGCCAGTCTTGACTCCTGGGTGTGCCACCTCTCTCCCTCTCATTCAGTGGGCCATAGAAAGCCTATTTATTTTTTTTTTTTAATATTATTTGGTTTCTAATTCTCCCTGAAAAAAAAAAAAAAAACCTAAAAAAACAGTGGGAGAATAATATTGCCCTTTCAGCTTGTGTGCCAGTCTTGACTCCTGGGTGTGCCACCTCTCTCCCTCTCATTCAGTGGGCCATAGAAAGCCTATTTATTTATTTTTTAAATATTATTGGGTTTCTAAAGTCTCCCTGAAAAAACAAAAAATACATAAAAAAACAGTGGGAGAGTAATATTGCCCTTTCAGCTTGTGTGCCAGTCTTGACTCCTGGGTGTGCCACCTCTCTCCCTTTCATTCAGTGGGCCATAGAAAGCCTATTTATTTTTTCCGTGATTTGTGTTCTAAATTCTACCTCAACACAAAAACACTACATCAATCAGTGGGAGAAAAATATTGGCCTCAGTCAGGGCTTGTGTGCCACTGCTGTGTGTGCTATCTCTCATTCAGTGGGCTATAGCAAGCCTATTTTTTTTTTTTTTTTTTTTTTTTTTAATATTATTTGGTTTCTAAAGTCTCCCTGAAAAAAAAAAAAAAACCTAAAAAAACAGTGGGAGAGTAATATTGCCCTTTCAGCTTGTGTGCCAGTCTTGACTCCTGGGTGTGCCACCTCTCTCCCTCTCATTCAGTGGGCCATAGAAAGCCTATTTATTTTTTTTTTTAATATTATTTGGTTTCTAATTCTCCCTGAAAAAAAAAAAAAAAACCTAAAAAAACAGTGGGAGAATAATATTGCCCTTTCAGCTTGTGTGCCAGTCTTGACTCCTGGGTGTGCCACCTCTCTCCCTCTCATTCAGTGGGCCATAGAAAGCCTATTTATTTTTTTTTTAAAATATTATTGGGTTTCTAAAGTCTCCCTGAAAAAACAAAAAATACATAAAAAAACAGTGGGAGAGTAATATTGCCCTTTCAGCTTGTGTGCCAGTCTTGACTCCTGGGTGTGCCACCTCTCTCCCTTTCATTCAGTGGGCCATAGAAAGCCTATTTATTTTTTCCGTGATTTGTGTTCTAAATTCTACCTCAACACAAAAACACTACATCAATCAGTGGGAGAAAAATATTGGCCTCAGTCAGGGCTTGTGTGCCACTGCTGTGTGTGCTATCTCTCATTCAGTGGGCTATAGCAAGCCTATTTTTTTTTTTTTTTTTTTTTTTTAATATTATTTGGTTTCTAAAGTCTCCCTGAAAAAAAAAAAAACCTAAAAAAACAGTGGGAGAGTAATATTGCCCTTTCAGCTTGTGTGCCAGTCTTGACTCCTGGGTGTGCCACCTCTCTCCCTCTCATTCAGTGGGCCATAGAAAGCCTATTTATTTTTTTTTTTTAATATTATTTGGTTTCTAATTCTCCCTGAAAAAAAAAAAAAAACCTAAAAAAACAGTGGGAGAATAATATTGCCCTTTCAGCTTGTGTGCCAGTCTTGACTCCTGGGTGTGCCACCTCTCTCCCTCTCATTCAGTGGGCCATAGAAAGCCTATTTATTTATTTTTTTTAATATTATTGGGTTTCTAAAGTCTCCCTGAAAAAACAAAAAATACATAAAAAAACAGTGGGAGAGTAATATTGCCCTTTCAGCTTGTGTGCCAGTCTTGACTCCTGGGTGTGCCACCTCTCTCCCTTTCATTCAGTGGGCCATAGAAAGCCTATTTATTTTTTCCGTGATTTGTGTTCTAAATTCTACCTCAACACAAAAACACTACATCAATCAGTGGGAGAAAAATATTGGCCTCAGTCAGGGCTTGTGTGCCACTGCTGTGTGTGCTATCTCTCATTCAGTGGGCTATAGCAAGCCTATTTTTTTTTTTTTTTTTTTTTTTTTTTTTTTTTTTTTAATATTATTTGGTTTCTAAAGTCTCCCTGAAAAAAAAAAAAAAACCTAAAAAAACAGTGGGAGAGTAATATTGCCCTTTCAGCTTGTGTGCCAGTCTTGACTCCTGGGTGTGCCACCTCTCTCCCTCTCATTCAGTGGGCCATAGAAAGCCTATTTATTTTTTTTTTTTAATATTATTTGGTTTCTAATTCTCCCTGAAAAAAAAAAAAAAAACCTAAAAAAACAGTGGGAGAATAATATTGCCCTTTCAGCTTGTGTGCCAGTCTTGACTCCTGGGTGTGCCACCTCTCTCCCTCTCATTCAGTGGGCCATAGAAAGCCTATTTATTTTTTTTTTTAAATATTATTGGGTTTCTAAAGTCTCCCTGAAAAAACAAAAAATACATAAAAAAACAGTGGGAGAGTAATATTGCCCTTTCAGCTTGTGTGCCAGTCTTGACTCCTGGGTGTGCCACCTCTCTCCCTTTCATTCAGTGGGCCATAGAAAGCCTATTTATTTTTTCCGTGATTTGTGTTCTAAATTCTACCTCAACACAAAAACACTACATCAATCAGTGGGAGAAAAATATTGGCCTCAGTCAGGGCTTGTGTGCCACTGCTGTGTGTGCTATCTCTCATTCAGTGGGCTATAGCAAGCCTATTTTTTTTTTTTTTTTTTTTTTTTTTTTAATATTATTTGGTTTCTAAAGTCTCCCTGAAAAAAAAAAAAAAACCTAAAAAAACAGTGGGAGAGTAATATTGCCCTTTCAGCTTGTGTGCCAGTCTTGACTCCTGGGTGTGCCACCTCTCTCCCTCTCATTCAGTGGGCCATAGAAAGCCTTTTTTTTTTTTGTTTTTTTTAATATTATTTGGTTTCTAAAGTCTCCCTGAAAAAAACAAAAAAAACATAAAAAACAGTGGGAGAGTAATATTGCCCTTTCAGCTTGTGCGCCAGTCTTGACTCCTGGTTGTGCCACCTCTCTCTCTCTAATTGTGGGCCATAGAAAGCCTTTTTTTTTTTTTTTTTAATATTATTTGGTTTCTAAAGTCTCCCTGAGAAAAAAAAATAAATAAATTAGGTGGGAGATTAATATTGACATTAGTGCTTGAGTGACAGTCCTGCGTGTGTGTCATCTCTGTGATTTTGTGCCACAGAAAACAGAGTGTGTAACATTGTGCCTGATTTTCCTTGTGGTCTCACCAACCTGTTAAGGGATATTGAAATCATACTGAAGTTATAGCTCACCGTGTAAGTTGTTTGACAGCAACAAATAAAGTTACTTTGGTTAAGATTTTAAAACAATGAGGAAGTCTGGTGCAAGAGGTCGTCGTGGGCGTTCATTGTCAGCTGGTAATGATGGTAGTGGTAGTGGAGCATCAGGTGGTCGTGGGGATAAAAATATTCCACCTAAGTCTGGAGCTGTGGAGCCAGTTTCGTCGTCAGGCTACACAAGGCCTCGAACGCTCTCTTTTCTGGGAGTAGGAAAACCGCTTTTAAAGGCGGAGCAGCAACAGCAAGTTTTGGCTTACATTGCAGACTCAGCCTCTAGCTCTTTTGCCTCCTCTTCCGAAACTGGTAAATGTAAAAGCAGCGCGTCGCTTGTGGATGTTCACGGTCAGGGACAAGTCGCTTCCTTGTCCTCCTCAGCAAAAACTACAACAAGAGAGAAGGATGCAGCAGGCGACACAACGGGTCACTCCATGGAGCTCTTTACACATACCGTCCCTGGCTTAGAAAGTGAAACATTTAACAGGCCATGCCCATTACAAGTATATTCTGACATGGAGTGCACTGATGCACAGCCACAGCCAGAGTACTATGCTGCTCCTTTGACTCAGACCACCACATTGCCCTCTCAGGGTACAGATCCACAATCAGACCCTGATGAGACTATGTTGCCCCGCCACGAACGCTATACCACCGACCGACACAGTGACACAGACGAAGTTGCACACGAGCTCGAAGAGGAGGTAATAGATGACCCAGTTATTGACCCCGATTGGCAGCCATTGGGGGAACAGGGTGCAGGCGGCAGTAGTTCAGAAGCGGAGGTGGAGGAGGGGCCGCAGCAGGCATCAACATCGCAACAGGTTCCATCTGCCGGGCCCGTATCTGGACCAAAACGCGTGTCAAAGCCAAAACCTGTTGGAGCACAGCGTTGCCATCCGGTTAAAGCTCAGTCTGCAATCCCTGAAAAGGGATCCGAGTCTAGGAAGAGTGCAGTCTGGCATTTTTTTAAACAACATCCAACTGATCAGCGCAAAGTCATCTGTCAAAAATGTTCAACTAGCTTAAGCAGAGGTCAGAATCTGAAAAGTCTAAATACTAGTTGCATGCATAGACACTTAACCACCATGCATTTTCAAGCCTGGACTAACTACCAAACGTCCCTCAAGGTTGTAGCACCCTCGGCCAATGAAGCTAGTCAGCAACGCAACATCCCTTCCGTCACTGTAAGGCCACCATTTTCCGCACCACCGGCAGTATCTGTGCAGGTTTCTTTGCCAGCCAAAAGCAGTCAGGGTCAGGGAATCACCAGTTTTGTAGGAGGAAATATTGCATCTAGGGCACCGGCGGAAACAATACCGTCTCCAACCGTCTCTCAGTCTGCCATGTACACCGGCACACCCGAAAGTTCCACGATCTCCAGCTCTCCAGTCCAGCTCACCCTACATGAGACTCTGGTTAGAAAAAGGAAGTACTTATCCTCGCATCCGCGTACACAGGGTTTTAACGCCCACATAGCTAGACTAATCTCGTTAGAGATGATGCCCTACCGGTTAGTTGAAAGCGAAGCTTTCAAAGCCCTGATGGAGTACGCTGAACCACGATACGAGCTACCCAGTCGACACTTTTTTTCCAGAAAAGCCATCCCAGCCCTGCACCAGCATGTTAAACAGCGCATCGTCCATGCACTCAGGCAATCTGTGAGTACAAAGGTGCACCTGACTACAGATGCATGGACCAGTAGGCATGGCCAGGGACGTTATGTGTCCATCACGGCACACTGGGTGAATGTGGTGGATGCAGGGTCCACAGGCGACATCAATTTAGGGACAGTTGTGCCTAGCCCACGGTCTAGGAAACAGTTGGCTGTAGGCGTTCGCACCCCCTCCTCCTCCTCCTCCTCGTCCTCCTGCAGAAGCTACAGCTCTTCCACAGAACGCAGTCTGCCAACCACTCCATCGGCAGATGACACTGTTGCACACCAGTTGTCCCATTATGGGCCAGCTACTGCCAAGCGTCAGCAGGCTGTATTGGCTATGAAGTGCTTGGGCGACAATAGACACACCGCGGAAGTTCTGTCCGAGTTCTTGCAACAAGAAACGCAGTCGTGGCTGGGCACAGTAGATCTTGAGGCAGGCAAGGTAGTGAGTGATAACGGAAGGAATTTCATGGCTGCCATCTCCCTTTCCCAACTGAAACACATTCCTTGCCTGGCTCACACCTTAAACCTGGTGGTGCAGTGCTTATTGAAAACTTATCCTGGGTTCTCCGACCTGCTCCTCAAAGTGCGTGCACTTTGCTCACATATCCGACGTTCGCCTGTACACGCCAGCCGTATGCAGACCTATCAGCGGTCTTTGAACCTTCCCCAGCATCGCCTAATCATAGACGTTGCAACAAGGTGGAACTCAACACTGCACATGCTTCAGAGACTGTGCGAACAGAGGCGTGCTGTTATTTATTTGTGGGAGGATACACGGGCAGGCAGTAGGATGGCAGACATGGAGTTGTCAGGTGTGCAGTGGTCTAAGATACAAGACATGTGTCAAGTCCTTCAGTGCTTTGAGGAATGCACACGGCTGGTTAGTGCAGACAACGCCGTAATAAGCATGAGCATCCCCCTAATGCGTCTGCTGATGCAAAGTTTGACGCACATAAAGGAGCAGGCGTCTGCACCAGAGGAAGAGGAAAGCCTTGATGACAGTCAGCCATTGTCTGGTCAGGGCAGTGTACAGGACGAGGTAGCGGGCGAAGAGGAGGTGGAGGACGAGGAGGATGATGGGGATGAGTATATTTTTAATGCCGAACCTTTCCCGGGGGCACAGGAATTTGGTTGCGTGTCACGGCCGGGTTCTGGTTTTTTGAGGGACACAAGTGACGTAGATTTGCCTGCAACTGCCCCTCAACCAATCACAACCGGAGATTTGACAACTGGAACTTTGGCCCACATGGCGGATTATGCCTTACGTATCCTAAAAAGGGACACACGCATTACGAAAATGATGAACGATGACGATTACTGGTTGGCCTGCCTCCTTGATCCACGCTATAAAGGCAAATTGCAAAATATTATGCCACATGAGAACTTGGAACTAATATTAGCAACCAAACAATCAACTCTTGTTGACCGTTTGCTTCAGGCATTCCCAGCACACAGCGCACGTGATCGTTCTCACACGAGCTCCAGGGGGCAGCAGACTAGGAGTGTTAGGGGTGCACACATCAGAAGTGGCGTTGGACAGAGGGGTTTTCTGACCAGGTTGTGGAGTGATTTTGCTATGACCGCAGACAGGACAGGTACTGCTGCATCAATTGAAAGTGACAGGAGACAACATTTGTCCAGTATGGTTACTAACTATTTTTCATCCCTTATCGATGTTCTCCCTCAACCGTCATTCCCATTTGATTACTGGGCCTCCAAATTAGACACCTGGCCAGAATTGGCAGAATATGCATTGCAGGAGCTTGCTTGCCCGGCAGCAAGTGTCCTATCAGAAAGAGTATTCAGTGCTGCAGGTTCAATATTAACCGAAAAAAGGACTCGTCTGGCTACCCAAAATGTTGACGATCTAACATTCATTAAAATGAACCACAACTGGATTTCGAAATCTTTTGCCCCACCTTGCCCGGCCGACACCTAGCTTTCCTATGAAAAGCTCTTGCCTGTGAATTACTTTTCTAATGTCTAATTTGCTGCAGCTGATTGTACAGCATACGACATGTTTACACCTCCCTAAATGGCAAAACTCCCCACACGGGGCCGTGGTATCGCGACTTGGCGCAAGCACCCGTGAGACTGCTGTTTGTCTGAAGAGGTGGGTGTGCTCGCTTTTGGTTGACGGCATTGCTACTGGGTCCCTCATAGTACAATGTAGTGTCTCTGGCGGTGGTGGTGCGCACCCAACGTCAGACACACCGTTGTAACATGAGGGGCCCTGGGGCGGTCCCGCCGGCCTCAAGAGAGTTCCCCCCTACCCCAGCTCAAAATGTGCTCTACCACGTGCAAAATTATGTCGCACAGCTCCACCAATCTTTAGTCTATTCGCTGACATCATTCAATGTCTGGCACTGACAATACAAATTTGTAGACATCTATGATGCAACTTAAAGTAGTCTGTGTCTGTGTCCTATATTGGCACCATTAAATAGTTACTGCCAAATTACTATGTCAGAAACTCAGTAGATGAGCCCACCCCTGTACCTAAGTATGCCACCTTTTTTTTTTGTTTTGGTTGTTTTGCGAGACATTAACATCTATTTATATTTTGGGAGTACTGGGACAGACACTCCTTGCACTACTCCTCCACTCACCACCAAGCTGCCTGTGTATCCATGTAACCGCTGTAAAACTGCCATGAGCCTATTGTTTGTTATTTTAGGCCTTTGATAGCCTGTCTGCGGCCCCTACTTGCAATACTCCTCCACTGACCACCAAGCTGCCTGCCCGTGTATCCATGTAACCGCTGTAAAACTGCCATGAGCCTATTGTTTGTTATTTTAGGCCTTTGATAGCCTGTCTGCGGTCCCTACTTTAAATACTCCTCCACTGACCACCAAGCTGCCTGCCCGTGTATCCATGTAACCGCTGTGAAACTGCCATGAGCCTATTGTTTGTTATGTTAGGCCTTTGATAGCCTGTCTGCGGTCCCTACTTTAAATACTCCTCCACTGACCAGACCACTGCTGCCCGTGTACCCCTGGAACCAATTATAAAGTGCCTACAGCCAGCCCATTTTCTTATGTTAGGCCTTTGAAGCCTGTCTGCGGTCCCTACTTTAAATACTCCTCCACTGACCAGACCACTGCTGCCCGTGTACCCCTGGAACCAATTATAAAGTGCCTACAGCCAGCCCATTTTCTTATGTTAGGCCTTTGAAGCCTGTCTGCGGTCCCTACTTTAAATACTCCTCCACTCACCACCACCAAGCTGCCTGCCCGTGTATCCATGTAACCGCTGTGAAACTGCCATGAGCCTATTGTTTGTTATGTTAGGCCTTTGATAGCCTGTCTGCGGTCCCTACTTTAAATACTCCTCCACTGACCAGACCACTGCTGCCCGTGTACCCCTGGAACCAATTATAAAGTGCCTACAGCCAGCCCATTTTCTTATGTTAGGCCTTTGAAGCCTGTCTGCGGTCCCTACTTTAAATACTCCTCCACTGACCACCAAGCTGCCTGCCCGTGTATCCATGTAACCGCTGTAAAACTGCCATGAGCCTATTGTTTGTTATTTTAGGCCTTTGATAGCCTGTCTGCGGTCCCTACTTTAAATACTCCTCCACTGACCACCAAGCTGCCTGCCCGTGTATCCATGTAACCGCTGTAAAACTGCCATGAGCCTATTGTTTGTTATTTTAGGCCTTTGATAGCCTGTCTGCGGCCCCTACTTGCAATACTCCTCCACTGACCACCAAGCTGCCTGCCCGTGTATCCATGTAACCGCTGTAAAACTGCCATGAGCCTATTGTTTGTTATTTTAGGCCTTTGATAGCCTGTCTGCGGTCCCTACTTTAAATACTCCTCCACTGACCACCAAGCTGCCTGCCCGTGTATCCATGTAACCGCTGTGAAACTGCCATGAGCCTATTGTTTGTTATGTTAGGCCTTTGATAGCCTGTCTGCGGTCCCTACTTTAAATACTCCTCCACTGACCAGACCACTGCTGCCCGTGTACCCCTGGAACCAATTATAAAGTGCCTACAGCCAGCCCATTTTCTTATGTTAGGCCTTTGAAGCCTGTCTGCGGTCCCTACTTTAAATACTCCTCCACTGACCAGACCACTGCTGCCCGTGTACCCCTGGAACCAATTATAAAGTGCCTACAGCCAGCCCATTTTCTTATGTTAGGCCTTTGAAGCCTGTCTGCGGTCCCTACTTTAAATACTCCTCCACTCACCACCACCAAGCTGCCTGCCCGTGTATCCATGTAACCGCTGTGAAACTGCCATGAGCCTATTGTTTGTTATGTTAGGCCTTTGATAGCCTGTCTGCGGTCCCTACTTTAAATACTCCTCCACTGACCAGACCACTGCTGCCCGTGTACCCCTGGAACCAATTATAAAGTGCCTACAGCCAGCCCATTTTCTTATGTTAGGCCTTTGAAGCCTGTCTGCGGTCCCTACTTTAAATACTCCTCCACTGACCACCAAGCTGCCTGCCCGTGTATCCATGTAACCGCTGTAAAACTGCCATGAGCCTATTGTTTGTTATTTTAGGCCTTTGATAGCCTGTCTGCGGTCCCTACTTTAAATACTCCTCCACTGACCACCAAGCTGCCTGCCCGTGTATCCATGTAACCGCTGTAAAACTGCCATGAGCCTATTGTTTGTTATTTTAGGCCTTTGATAGCCTGTCTGCGGCCCCTACTTGCAATACTCCTCCACTGACCACCAAGCTGCCTGCCCGTGTATCCATGTAACCGCTGTAAAACTGCCATGAGCCTATTGTTTGTTATTTTAGGCCTTTGATAGCCTGTCTGCGGTCCCTACTTTAAATACTCCTCCACTGACCACCAAGCTGCCTGCCCGTGTATCCATGTAACCGCTGTGAAACTGCCATGAGCCTATTGTTTGTTATGTTAGGCCTTTGATAGCCTGTCTGCGGTCCCTACTTTAAATACTCCTCCACTGACCAGACCACTGCTGCCCGTGTACCCCTGGAACCAATTATAAAGTGCCTACAGCCAGCCCATTTTCTTATGTTAGGCCTTTGAAGCCTGTCTGCGGTCCCTACTTTAAATACTCCTCCACTGACCAGACCACTGCTGCCCGTGTACCCCTGGAACCAATTATAAAGTGCCTACAGCCAGCCCATTTTCTTATGTTAGGCCTTTGAAGCCTGTCTGCGGTCCCTACTTTAAATACTCCTCCACTGACCACCAAGCTGCCTGCCCGTGTATCCATGTAACCGCTGTAAAACTGCCATGAGCCTATTGTTTGTTATTTTAGGCCTTTGATAGCCTGTCTGCGGTCCCTACTTTAAATACTCCTCCACTGACCACCAAGCTGCCTGCCCGTGTATCCATGTAACCGCTGTAAAACTGCCATGAGCCTATTGTTTGTTATTTTAGGCCTTTGATAGCCTGTCTGCGGCCCCTACTTGCAATACTCCTCCACTGACCACCAAGCTGCCTGCCCGTGTATCCATGTAACCGCTGTAAAACTGCCATGAGCCTATTGTTTGTTATTTTAGGCCTTTGATAGCCTGTCTGCGGTCCCTACTTTAAATACTCCTCCACTGACCACCAAGCTGCCTGCCCGTGTATCCATGTAACCGCTGTGAAACTGCCATGAGCCTATTGTTTGTTATGTTAGGCCTTTGATAGCCTGTCTGCGGTCCCTACTTTAAATACTCCTCCACTGACCAGACCACTGCTGCCCGTGTACCCCTGGAACCAATTATAAAGTGCCTACAGCCAGCCCATTTTCTTATGTTAGGCCTTTGAAGCCTGTCTGCGGTCCCTACTTTAAATACTCCTCCACTGACCAGACCACTGCTGCCCGTGTACCCCTGGAACCAATTATAAAGTGCCTACAGCCAGCCCATTTTCTTATGTTAGGCCTTTGAAGCCTGTCTGCGGTCCCTACTTTAAATACTCCTCCACTGACCACCAAGCTGCCTGCCCGTGTATCCATGTAACCGCTGTAAAACTGCCATGAGCCTATTGTTTGTTATTTTAGGCCTTTGATAGCCTGTCTGCGGTCCCTACTTTAAATACTCCTCCACTGACCACCAAGCTGCCTGCCCGTGTATCCATGTAACCGCTGTAAAACTGCCATGAGCCTATTGTTTGTTATTTTAGGCCTTTGATAGCCTGTCTGCGGCCCCTACTTGCAATACTCCTCCACTGACCACAATGCTGCCTGGAGTGCCTGCCTGTGTATCCATGTAACCGATGTAAAACTGCCATGACTGCCTACTGTTTGTTATTTTAGGCCTTTGATAGCCTGTCTGCAGCCCCTACTTGCAATACTCCTCCACTGACCACACCAATGCTGCCCGTGTACCCCTGGAACCTATTTAAAAGTTCATAGAGCCTAGTTATATATTTTATTTACTATTAATAAGGCCATGATGGACTACGCTGTACCACGCTACAAGCTAACCAGTCGACACTTCTTTTGCGAGAAAAGCCATCCCAACCCTCCACCAGCATGTAGAAGACCGCATGCACTCTGGCAATCTGTGAGTACAAAGGTGCACCTGACAACAGACGCATGGACCTGTAGGCATGGCCACGGAAGATTACGTGTCCATTACGGCGCAATGGGTTAATGTGGTGGATGCATGGTCCACAGGGGACAGCCTACTAAGTCTGTCTGCAGTCCCTAATTCAAATTGTCCTCCACTGTCTAAATCGGAACTTCCACCTTCTGGCTTTCGGCCTATAGTATCAGAAATTAAACTGCATTTGGCCTTCAACTTTGGTTAGGGCCTACTAACGGCTTCTGCCCCTCCCTGGTGTTGTCCTCAACTAAATAAAGCTGAGCTTCAACCTTCCGGCTCTCATTATGTGGTTTTAAAAAAAAAAATGGTGGTTAGGGCCTACTAACGGCTTCTGCCCCTCCCTGGTGTTGCCCTCAACTAAATAAAGCTGAGCTTCAACCTTCTGCTCCAAATTACCATTTTGAAAAATGCAATAGGCTTTTCAGGCCTACTAAAGGTGTCTGTCTGTGTGCCCCTCCCTGGTGTTGTCCTCAACTAAATAAAGCTGAGCTTCAACCTTCCGGCTCTCATTATGTGGTTTTAAAAAAAAAAATGGTGGTTAGGGCCTACTAACGGCTTCTGCCCCTCCCTGGTGTTGCCCTCAACTAAATAAAGCTGAGCTTCAACCTTCTGCTCCAAATTACCATTTTGAAAAATGCAATAGGCTTTTCAGGCCTACTAAAGGTGTCTGTCTGTGTGCCCCTCCCTGGTGTTGTCCTCAACTAAATAAAGCTGAGCTTCAACCTTCCGGCTCTCATTATGTGGTTTTAAAAAAAAAAATGGTGGTTAGGGCCTACTAACGGCTTCTGCCCCTCCCTGGTGTTGTCCTCAACTAAATAAAGCTGAGCTTCAACCTTCCGGCTCTCATTATGTGGTTTTAAAAAAAAAAATGGTGGTTAGGGCCTACTAACGGCTTCTGCCCCTCCCTGGTGTTGCCCTCAACTAAATAAAGCTGAGCTTCAACCTTCTGCTCCAAATTACCATTTTGAAAAATGCAATAGGCTTTTCAGGCCTACAAAAGGTGTCTGTCTGTGTGCCCCTCCCTGGTGTTGTCCTCAACTAAATAAAGCTGAGCTTCAACCTTCCGGCTCTCATTATGTGGTTTTAAAAAAAAAAATGGTGGTTAGGGCCTACTAACGGCTTCTGCCCCTCCCTGGTGTTGTCCTCAACTAAATAAAGCTGAGCTTCAACCTTCCGGCTCTCATTATGTGGTTTTAAAAAAAAAAATGGTGGTTAGGGCCTACTAACGGCTTCTGCCCCTCCCTGGTGTTGTCCTCAACTAAATAAAGCTGAGCTTCAACCTTCCGGCTCTCATTAAGTGGTTTTAAAAAAAAAAAATGGTGGTTAGGGCCTACTAACGGCTTCTGCCCCTCCCTGGTGTTGCCCTCAACTAAATAAAGCTGAGCTTCAACCTTCTGCTCCAAATTACCATTTTGAAAAATGCAATAGGCTTTTCCGGCCTACTAAAGGTGTCTGTCTGTGTGCCCCTGCCTGGTGTTGCCCTCAACTAAATAAAGCTGAGCTTCAACCTTCTGCTCCAAATTACCATTTTAAAAAATGCAATAGGCTTTTCCGGCCTACTAAAGGTGTCTGCCCCTCCCTGGTGTTGTCCTCAACTGAACAAAGCTGAGCTTCCACATTCTGGCTTTCGCCCTATACTATCAGATATTAAACTGCATTTGGCCTACTAGTGTGGTTAGGCCCTTGAAACAGTGTCTGCTGCTCTTGGGTTTGCTACTCCACTGAACAAAGCAATGCCGCCTGTTTAGTCCTGTTACCAATTTTGAACTGCATGTAGCCTACTTTATTCTTTGGCCCTATATCTGTTTCCTCCTCATCCTGCCCATTGCCCAGCCACTGCTAAATGAGTCTGCTGGTACATTGACCTAGACCACTACATTCCCCTTGTACTCTACACAGCCAGAATCTGTCCCTGCTGAAAGTAAGGTTCCCCTTCCCGCATGTTATACCACCTTACACAGGGACAAAGAGGAAGGTGCAGATGAAAGTGCAGGTTCCTTCATCAGGTGGGGGGGCATACTCGTTGGCGACGTCACTGGCACAGGGCCCCTCAGAGTACGCAAAAGTGTCGCTGCTGGTGGGAGGCGCCCCCGCCATGCAAACACACCGCCGTACTTTGAGGGGCCCTGTGCCAGTGGCAATGCGAACGAGTGGGCCCCCCCCCTGCTTGCTCAGGATCACAGCACTTGCAACTTTTAAATACTTACCTTTCCCTGCAACACCGCCGTGACGTAGTCCGCATTTCCTGGGCCCACGAAAAACTTGAGCCAGCCCTACTCCCCCCACAACTTTCCCCCAATTCCCTATGCCCAACTATTATTATACAGTTAATTAAGATTGGCAAGCTTCAGAAACAAGAATGGATGTTTTTGGCATTAAAATGGGCACTGTAGGTGTTTTCCTGGCCTCCACTCACTGCCGACTATGCTTCCCCATTGACTTGCATTGGGTTTCGTGTTTCGGTCGATCCCCGACTTTTAGCGATAATCGGCCGACTGCACTCGACTCGACTCTGGACAAAATCGGGTTTCCCAAAACCCTACTCGATCTTAAAAAAATGAAAGTCGCTCAACCCTACTCAACACTACTAATGAGTAAGAAATATATTGCAAATTCTGTACTTTCAAAATGGTAATACTAAATATATTCTCTAGAAAGAAACTGAGACCTAGTGGAGTTAGAAGTTACTACTACTATATATTACTGTTTTACTGCAAAATTGTTTTCCTCTACAGATCAGTCTATGAACCATAATTAACTGTTATTTGGCTACTCAGTTTCAACATAGTAGAAGCTAAAATGAATAAACACAAAAATCTCATTGCTGTACACATCATCATCCGAAGTCAAGCATTTACAGTCTGTTAAATCTTTGCAGAAATTATAATATATGGTTGAGGATGTAGCATGTCTGAGAAATTAGTACATTTAAATGTAAGCAAATTATGTGAGTTGTATTTACTTTTCAGCAGAGAATCCGGTATTCAATCTTATCCAAATGAAATGCAGTTCTTTAGTGATATGTTTGCCTAATGGGGCAAAATTATTTGATGAGCTCTTTCCTTAACGGCATATTACAAAGTCACAAATATAATCAAGTTATTTAGAAGGCATAACATTCACAACGTAAGAGTCAATGAGAACTCTAAAGACTTTACAGTAATTTCATAAGACAAGATACTTATTTTCTTTAACACTTTCACTGCCAGGAATTTTTCAACATTTTGCACTCATGACAACCAAGATAATTGTTGCAGTTTTGCGATGTACAAAACCCAAATTACAAAATAAAAAAAATGTTGCTAAATTACCTATATATTTTCTGAAAGTAGACACTGGGCACATTGTCAAAATGCCACTCAGCACCTAAAATATGCAGGAACCTTTTGCATCAAAATGAATTATTTAGTCAAATTTGCATACAAATTTTATATTAGTAGATGAAAGTGTGACCCAAACATAAGATTACATACACCACACCTCTTTGAAATAAAAGTTCAGCTCACACAAACCATGTAAGCCTTTGTCTACGTTGTATATATTTTTATAAAATCATCAGAACTGGAAATAATATGGTTATGGTTATTTTGGTTTTATGCTGACAAATGGATACCTAATATGTGTCATTTTATGTAGTAATAGATGTTTGCATGTATTTGTGGCACCCCAGAGTCCGATTGCCATGGTGACATTGCCTCCCTCTCAGGGGTGATGTCATGCCTGGAGGCAGGGGAGGGGGGGGGGGTTCCCCATGCCAGGTAACACAGTGTACATGTCAATTCCTGCTCCAGGCCAGAATGGGGAGCTTCCTTATAAATTCTGGCCAGCAGGTGGGGTTAGTGAGTCAGAAAGAAGTCAGCTGAGAGAGTAAACAGGGGAGTTGTCATGGAAACGGGAGCCAATTGGAGCTCGTGACAGGACAGTGAGAGAGGCAGTTGGTCTGTGGAGAGGGAAGGAACAGGAGCAGAGACAAGAGCTCAGGGGAATAAAAACTGCTTATAGCTGACCCTAGAGCGGAGCACTGATAAAAAGGGGCGCTGTACGCCCTGACAGCCGAGTCTGGAGGGCAGGGGACTGCAAGTTCCCTGGCCACACTGAACACCTGAAGGCACTGCAGGAGACCAAGAGCCCGAGGCTGACAGTCAAAAGGACAGTGCCATGAAATAGGCTCACGCTGTCTGCCATACAGGTTAGGCTACTTTCACACATCAGGTTTTTGGCGCCTTGCCGATTCTGGCGTGGCGCCGCAGAGCCTGAACCGGCATAATTTGTGAAAACCGTATGGAACGGATCCGTTTTTTCGATGGATCCGAAAACCTAGATCCGGCGGTAAACCGGATCCGTTCCATATGGTTGGCATCCGTTTCTTCCATTTTTTTATCCGGTTTTTGACGGATCCGGTTTTTAAAAATGCCCCTGGGAGGCTCCAAAGTGTGATTGGTCCCCTGAAAACTATATATACAGTGTTAGGTGTAGAGTTCCTACCGCTGCACAGGGGGAATCTCAAACCACCTCCGCTGCGGTCTCCCATTCTTCTCCAGCCGCAGTGGAGCCTGCTCAGCGGAGATGTCGGTCCCTGCGTCTGGCTCAGGCAGATGCTCTGCGCTTGGTTACTGCTGACCGTCCAGGCTCAACCATTGTAGCTAGTACAGGTCAGCAGCAAGCAGACGCTTCTGGGACTAAGCCCTGCTTTTTTCCTTCTGAGCATGCCCAAGGGAAGACCTCACATTGGAGGTCAGGGGTCACACGCTCAGGTCCTGTAACAGCTCCTATCGGTCCACTAGGAAGGTCCTGAAGAAGCTGCAACTATAAAAGGTTCGCATGGCCGCACAGCCATGCGCTAGTATCATTTGTTTATGGCTAATGCCAGTGGATGCACTACCACTCTGGTTACATGTGGTGTGTCTAGATCTGGGACTGTACACTCAGGCAGGCAGCTAGCATCAGTGGGGGCAATTAGCCGCTTTGCTTAGCATCTGGTTCCTTCATGTGTGCGGTTAGCACTGATGAGTTCCAGAGCAAGCACAATCCTAGTTAGGGTATTACTCTCTGAGTATCTTGCGACTCTGTGAAGCAATAGAGCTCACTACTATTTCACACGGGGTGAAGTCAAACTCACGTGTGAGTTCAGCGTCCATCCACCATTACATAGCAGCAGGTACCATCTCTGCACGGTGGACCCCGGGCTGCGAATGCACCTCGTATCTATCCCTTTATTTATTTATTTTCCACTAGCCCTAACATACAGTGTTTCTACAGCCCATCAGTGACAGGTTGTAGTGGAGCAAGTGTTTGGAGAGCAAGATGGATGTAATTATTGTGATTATTCTGAAGATCAACGTGGATTTCACTGTGGAGGCGAATCGCTTGAAAACAATTGTTCTGGAGAAAGAGCGAGAGAGACAATGCATCATGCGTTTGCACCAACGGTGTTTGTGGATCCACCCCATCACTGCACAGAGAATGACACATGGGGTGTTTTCTACACTGTACATGGAGCTACGAGGAGACCCCGAGAAATTTTTCTCACATGTGCGGATGAAAGCGGAGAGCTTCAATCTATTGGTGGACCGAATTAGACATCTCATCCGAAGGAGTGATACGTATTGCCGATTCTCAATTTCACGAGCGGAGCGTCTGATGGTCACTCTTCGGTAAGCCATTTTTATTGTATCTCATCCTGTAAAGCACACTTTAATGTTGTTGCTGGTAATTTTTTTTTTAGAATAGTTTATAGTGATCTTTTTTATCTTATCTCCTACTGTTTAATGCTGCCCAATAACTGTAATGTTATTGCTGGTATTTTTAATAATGTTTGCATTGCTTTTATTCACAGATTCCTTGCAACTGGAGAATCCCTTTCGTCACTACATTTCCAGTTCAGACTTGGGATTTCCACCATCTCTGGAATTGCCAAGCACACCTGCCTTGCACTGTGGGACTCTTTGCACAGTGAATTTATACCACATCACACAATGGAGAGTTGGTTGGAAGTAGCCAAGAAATTCCAGCAAGTGTGTCAGTTTCCCAATTGCGTGGGCGCAGTGGACGGGAAACATATCCACATTGTGAAACCGGCTGGTTCTGGCTCGGAATATTTCAGCCCTAAAAAATACTTCTCCATTGTGCTGATGGCCATCGCCGATGCGGAGTACAAATTTATAGCGGTGGATATTGGGGCATATGGCCTCTCCAATGATTCCCAAGTTTTCAAACTGTCTGCAATGGGGCGTCATCTGTATGGAAACACCCTCCAATTCCCCCCCCCCCCTTTCAAAACCACTGCCTCAAACCTCTGGGCCATCAATGCCCTTTGCTTGTGTTGGGGATGAAGCATTCCAGCTTATGGAACACCTGCTGAAACCCTACTCCAGTAGTGGATTAGCGCAAACTAGAAGAATTTTTAACTACCGCCTTACAGGAGCACGGAGAATGGTGGAGTGCGCTTTTGGGATTTTGGTGGTGAAAATCGTGTGTTGTCCTGCACAATTATGTGATATGCAAGGAACATATTTCTATTGAAGAACACTCTGAAGAAACCACCTTGGCTGATTATAACAACATTACGTATAGAAGTTCTGTGGCAGTTTCCCGAATGAGGGACAAATTCACAGAATGCTTTATCTCACCTGAAGGAAGAGTAGACTGGCAGTATGAGAGAGTTTGAACAATTTTTCTTGGACCTTGTTATCCATATTTTACCTTATTGTAGCCAAGTTGTGTACCTGTTTGTGTTGCCCCCAAAGTATTTAACCTTTAACCTTATATTACCAAAGTTGTGTACCTGTTTGGATTGTATGCAAAGTATTTTACCTTCTTTTACCCAAGTTATGTACCTGATTGGGTTGTACCCAAAGTATTTTACCTCCTTTTATGTACCTGTTTGAAGTATTTAACCTCTAACCACATTCTTAAATGTATTACTATACCTTATAAATAAAATACAAATTTTGTTTTAACAAAACAGTTTTATTAAACAAATTTTTAACAAAAATAACTTTTATAAGTTAGCTTAATTTGGGGTGGAGATATTGCTGGGCTGTCAGATTGGGACACTTCGACAGTGGGAGTGTTGAGAGAGGAATGTGGTGGTGGTGGTGGTGAAGGATCAGTAGGTAGCGGTGAAGGGGTGGAGAAAGAAAGTGAACGGGTGGACAGGAAACTGGGAGTTGGATTTGGAATTTGAAATGATGGAGGGGTGTAGTTGATGGATTGGGAGGCAGAAGAGGTGATGGGTGGAGAAG
Organism: Ranitomeya variabilis; assembly: GCF_051348905.1. Classification (NCBI taxonomy): domain Eukaryota; kingdom Metazoa; phylum Chordata; class Amphibia; order Anura; family Dendrobatidae; genus Ranitomeya; species Ranitomeya variabilis. Next base: position 185,980,287 of record NC_135237.1, read on the forward strand.
AGGGTCGGGATAGTGACATGATGGGTGAAGGAGACAGGTGGTAGTGGGCAGGGAGAGGAGGCGCAGAAGATGTTGTTAGGAACTGGTATGGGGTGTGATGTTGTTACGGGTCAGGATGCTGGGACTGGGCACGATGCTGGTATGGGTCAGGATGCTGGTAAGGGTCAGGATGCTGGTAAGGGTCAGGATGATAGTAGTGGCTGAAGTGAGGGACAGTGGCTGGAGGGGGGCAGGTGCAGAAAGGGGGGGCAGGTGCAGGAGGGGGGGGCAGGTGTGGTGGCTTGAGAGGTAACCAGCGCTAGAGTAGACTGGTACAATTGCATTACTTGCATCTGCTGATCAGGAGATAGCTTATCCATGCGCTCAAGTACCAACCGGAAAAGAGTGTGGTTCGGTGATTGACTTGCTTCTGAATGCATCCGTAGCAGAAGTGTATGCAACACGAGAATGCTTTTATTTACCAAATTGAAACCTGCAGCCATTTGCTCAGACAAAACTTTGAGACAGTTCTGGAAGGATGCATTCAGTTGCAAGAACTCGGGCACATAGCTCTGTACCTGAGCCCTCTGGCGCTGCCGCCCCAAAGCCACAGTGTAGTAGAGGTGGCAGCATCAGAGGGGTGGGGTAAAGGAAAAGCTATATCCTCACCAGCAGATTCATGCAACGCAGGCGGCCAGGATGCTCCAGCGCTGGTGGATGGGACCGAGGGATCAGTTGTGAGGGAAGGCTGGGAAGGTGCAAAGGGGCCAGGACTGTCAAAGTGTCCCTCGGTGGCAGACTCCTGAGGGATCGCCCCAGAAGGGTTCAACTCTTCAGGCTCCCGAGTGCTGCTTATGGTGCTGTGGAACAAAGAGAAAAAAATATATAATTAATATATTGATATTGCATGGCCCTGGCTGAAACATACAAAAAAGGGTTAGACATGTAAACATTTGTTATTAAATGGGGTGGGTAATATTTACCTTCAGGTCACCATCGTTGACCTGAGGAATGACAGGGCCCTTGCATATTTATATTTGCTCCTGCATCCTCCAGATCCACTTGGGGCCCGCATCTCTTTGTTGGACTCCTCCTTGAAGCGATCCCTGATTGACCGCCACCGCTTGACAATTCTCTTGCCTGTAAAGTGAAAGCACAAATTGGTTAGTATATAACATTTTACATTCAGCTACATAACTGAACTGTGTATACTTACGTGCTTGATTCTGGGTCCGAGCATCGAGGTCCTCCCAGTTGTCTACAAGCTGTTGGCACACTTGCTCCCAGAGCCGATGGGTCACAATTATATTGGCGTGGCGGCGGTTACCAATGTTCTGCAGCGGCTCCCTCTCTTGGATCAGATCGATGAGGAGGTCAATATTTAGCCCTTCCTCTTCACCATCCAAGTCAGGAGCATGCTGTGAAGCCTGTAAAAAAGACAAAAAACAAAGACATTAGACTCAAAGCAACATATAGTTTAAAAAAAATAAAAATAATAATAATAATAATATGCTTACCCGATGATCACCGCCCTGACTCGCACGCCGACAACCCTGGAAGCCACTCTGAGGATCTCTGGATCGAGCTCCAGAATCAGAAGACTATAAGAAAATAAAATGATGTGCTTTTATTTTGGCTTATGTGTTGTGTGCAGTGTGATGTCTATAATGATCAGTTTGTATGTGTTGTATGTTGTGTGATGTCTGTAATGAACAGTTTGTATGTGTTGTGTGCAGTGCTATGTCTGTAATGAACTTTTTTTATGTGTTTTGTGTATTGTGTGAGGTTGTGGTTCTGCGATGCATGCAAGAAAGTTACAAATTGCAAGCCCACTCCAGATATCTCTCCACCCCTTCGATCTTCTTCTGGAAGCACCTCTTCTGCTGCTGCAGCTTCCTGTTATACAAAAATGATAGATTGATAAATACATAAATTCATAAAAGATATACTCTCTCTCTCTCTCTCTCTCTCTCTCTCTCTATATATATATATAAATAGATAGATATGGGATAGATAGATAGATAGATAGATAGATAGATAGATAGATAGATAGATAGATAGAGAGATAGATATGAGATATATAGATATGAGATATGGGATAGATAGATAGATAGATAGATAGATAGATAGATAGATAGATAGATAGATAGATAGATAGATAGATAGATAGATAGATAGATAGATAGACAGGAAAAAAGACAATCATTAAAAACAAAACAGTTATTTACCTCAATGCGCTGCCGACGCGGGGGAGGGCTTCCAGAAGAATACATGGCTGATGGCTGTCAGGCTCTGTGGCTGGCAGAGTCTGTGGCTGGCAGAGTCTGTGGCTGGCAGTGGCTGGCAGAGTCTGTCTGTGGCTGGCAGTGGCTGGCAGAGTCTGTGGCTGGCAGAGTCTGCGGCTGGCAGAGTGTTTCTCGCAGGCTTTGTTCCTGGCAGGTTCAGTTGCTGGCTCTTTTGCTGGCTCTCTTGCTGGCCGTGTTGCTGGCTGGTAAATGGATGAATGAGGGCCTCACTGGCATTGTTTATATACTGCATGTGTCCTGGGGGGCCGGCCAATTGGTTCTGCGCATGCTCAGATTAAACAACCAGATCAGGTCACCGGATGCATCTTTTTCCAGATCAGGCGCATTCCGGTGCCCATAGACTTGCATTGTAGCAAAAAGCCGGAAGCACCAGATCCGGCACTTTTGGCTTTTTCGCCGGAGACAAAAACGGTACTGTAGACGCCAGAATGGAAATTTTTGCCAGATCCGGAAAAATGCGGTGCAATCCGGGGCTAATACAAGTCAATGGGAAAAAACGGATCTGGTTTTTTATTTCACTAATTCCGGTTTTTCAAAATAGAGCCGGATTGTGCCTGAAACAAAAAACCTGATGAGTGAAAGTAGCCTTAGACTCCAGAATTCTGGAGTGTCCGTGACTATAACTGGTTACTAGGGGCTTGGCTGGAGAGCCCTCAGTAACCAAGCATACACCACAAGCCTGAGCAAGATTCTGAGACTGACATCTATGCTCAACAGCACCCGTAGTGGCTGAACCTGAATGGGAGACCGCAGAGGCATATAAGGCTTGGAATCTGTCCCATGCATTGGGAGAATCCTGACACCTAAAGGTACCTTCACACTAAGCGACGCTGCAGCGATACAGACAACGATGCCGATCGCTGCAGCGTCGCTGTTTAGTCGCTGTGTGGTCACTGGAGAGCTGTCACACAGACAGCTCTCCAGCAACCAATGATGCCGAAGTCCCCTGGTAACCAGGGTAAACATCGGGTTACTAAGCGCAGGGCCGCGCTTAGTAACCCGATGTTTACCCAGGTTACCATTGTAAATGTAAAAAAACAAACAGTACATACTCACCTTCTGCTGTCTGTCACACGTCCCTCGCCGTCTCCTTACCGCACTGACTGTGAGCGCCGGCCGTAAAGTGAAAGCAGAGCAGAGCGGTGACGTTACCGCTGTGCTCTGTACTGCCGGCGCTCACAGTCAGTGCGGGAAGGAGATGGCGAGGGACGTGTGACAGACAGCAGAAGGTGAGTATGTACTGTTTGTTTTTTTACATTTACAATGGTAACCAGGGCCGCGCTTAGTAACCCGATGTTTACCCTGGTTACCACTGTAAAACATCGCTGGCATCGTTGCTTTGGCTGTCAAACATGACGATACACGCCGATCTGACGACCAAATAAAGTTCTCAACTTTCAGCAACGACCAGCGATATCACAGCAGGATCCAGATCGCTGCTGCGTGTCAAACACAACGATATCGCTATCCAGGATGCTGCAACGTCACGGATTGCTATCGATATCGCTGCTAAATCGGTTAGTGTGAAGGTACCTTAACAGTATGTATAACTCATACAAACCCTCCTGTCCCAGGACGCAAACAAACTAATCTTTGAGATGCAGAGTGTGTGCGCTCAGGGGTATTCAGAAGTCTGCAGTCACATAGTGACTTCAGACTTATCAATTTATACCAGACAACCACTTTAACTTCATATTGTCAATGCACATTTATAGATTGTGAGTTTGCAGTAATTATTGATAATTAACTTAACCATAAAATGCAATGCCAAGCTGCTGTAGTGAAAGCCAACACATAGTAAAGGATATCCAGCTTTTAAGGGGAAAAACTAGGGAGTATAAGAAGGAGGGCTTTTTAGTCTTTCTTTTGTGCCAGACAGAAAGCATTATGTACAGTAAAACAGTTATTATATTTTTTTTTTTTGACAAACCCTTGAGAGATCTGGTAACTAGTGATGGGCGAACCCCCCGATCAGGATCGGGATCGGAGGGTTCGCCTGAGTTTTTCTGTAAAGTTCGAGTTCGGGGCCGGAGACGACGCAAGCTTGTGTCCGATCCCTGAACTTGGACTTTACTATATGGGATGGGGCAAGGGAGGGCCTGTAAAAGAAAGCATACAATTAATAATAAACATTATAATTATACTTACCTGCAAATGCGGCCGGAAGACAGCGGGACTGGTGTATGTGTCACTGGACAGGTAAGTATAATTTTAATGTTTATTATTAATTGTATGCTTCTTTTTACAGGCCCTCCCTGGACCCGGACTGGACCCGAACTGTAACACAGGTTTCCCATGGACCTTGTGACCCGAACTTTACAGGTTCGGGTTCGCTCATCCCTACTGGTAACTTTTTGAGTATTGTTCTTGAGTACTGCAGCTCAGAGATTTACAGAACTTGACAACTTTAAATAACTATGTGATTGCATACCACAAGCAACAATTGTGAAAATGAAGATGAGAATAAAGGACATTCCACTGAAACTAGGATTTGCTATTAACAATCAAATTCCCATCACTTGTATGTAACAACTGTTATAAAAAAATAAATTATACAAAATACTTATAAGCTAATGTAAACATATTATAAGAATGCTACACATAAATTGCACAGTCGATTATGTAACAGTGAGGCAGATTGACTTTTATAAACTATTATAAATGTTGAAATTTTGTTCGCTATGCCTAGGTTACCAGAGGGTAATATTACCCTTTCAAACCAAAGTCTGGTAATTAAAAAATGCCGTAAAATTTGCATTATAGAGATATTTGTTCTGCTCATTCTATAGTATTACAGCTCTTTGTGTCTATCTGGAAAGGTGTATAACTCAATTAAATGTTCTTGGAGTTAAATCTTCATACTTAATTGTTTTCTCTCTTCAATGAGGAGGATCATAAACCACAGAAAATCAAACCTTTTGGAAGGAAACTCAGTTTTTACAACTTGAAACACTTTATTGCAAAAAACATGAAAGGTTGAAACATTTTGCAAATTATCTTTCTTAGTGAATATGGCATTTTCTGTGATCACTCCGGAAAATAGGAGCCAATGAGAGGTTCCTAAAAGCCCCGGAGGCCAAAAACTATCTATCTATCTATCTATCTATCTATCTATCTATCTATCTATCTATCTATCTATCTATCTATCTATCTATACACTGCTCAAAAAATAAAGGAAACACTTAAGCAACAGAATATAACTCCAAGTAAATCAAACTTCTGTGAAATCAAACTGGCCACTTAGGAGGCAACATTGATTGACAATCAATTTCAAATGCTGTTGTGCAAATGGAATAGACAACAGATGGAAATTATTGGCAATTATCAAGACACCCTCAATAAAGGAGTGGTTCTGCAGGTGGGGACCACAGACCACATCTCAGTGCTTTATGGCTGATGTTTTGGTCACTTTTGAATGTTGGTTATGCTTTCACACTCGTGGTAGCATGAGATGGACTCTACAACCCACACAAGTGGCCCAGGTAGTTCAGCTCATCCAGGATGGCACATCAATGCGAGCTGTGACAAGAAGGTTTACTGTGTCTGTCAGCGTAGTGTCCAGAGGCTGGAGGCGCTACCAGGAGACAGGCCAGTACCCCAGGAGATGTGGAGGGGGACAAACGAGGGCAACAACCCAGCAGCAGGACCGCTACCTCCACCTTTGTGTGAGGAACAGGAGGAGCACTGCAAGAGCCCTGCAAAATGAGCTCCAGCAGGCCACAAATGTGCATGTGTCTGCACTGTTAGAAACCGACTCCATGAGGATGCTCTGAGTGCCTGACGTCCACAGACGGAGGTTGTGCTCACAGCCTAACACTGTGCATGCTTGTCATTTGCAACCGAACACCAGGATTGGCAAATTCACCACTGGCGCCCTGTGCTCTTCACAGATGAAAGCAAGTTCACACTGAGCACATGTGACAGATGTGACAGAGTCTAGAGTTGCCATGGAGAGCGATCTGCTGTCTGCAACATCCTTCAGCATGACCGGTTTGGCAGTGGGTCAGTAAGGGTGTGGGGTAGCATTTCTTTGGAGGGCCGAACAGCCCTCCATGTGCTCGCAAGAGGTAGCCTGACTGCCATTAGTTACCGAGATGAGATCCTCAGACCCCTTGTGAGACCTTATACTGGGGCGGTTGGCCCTGGGTTCCGCCTAATGCAGGACAATGCCAGATCTCATGTGGCTGGAGTGTGTCAGCAGTTCTTGCAAGATGAAGGCACTTAAGCTAGGGACTGGCCTGCCCGTTCCTCAGACCTGAATCCGACTGAGCACAACTGGGACATCATGTCTCGCTCCATCCACCAATGTCACATTGCACCACAGACTGTCCAGGAGTTGGCGGATGCTTTAGTCCAGGTCTTACAGTGATTGGCTGGCCACACAGCATCATCAGGTCTATAAGAGACCTGATGCCACCCTGCTTGCCGCATTCGGCTCTGGACTTAGCTAGTGTAGGGAGAGCTGCTGCTGAGGTAGGGTAAGAATCGTCCTTTTAATAGTTAGTGTTGGTCTGCTACTGTTCAGTCCACAAATCCTGAGAAACCAACAGTCCTTTTTAGGGCCAATTCAGGGGTCCAGAGATTGCAGCGCTAGGTTGGCAGGGGAGTCTATGTGCACATACCCACATGAGTGCAAGGCCTGCAGGCACTTTATGTGAGTACATAGCTCTCACTGCATACCTTAAAAGCTCCATTACTGTCTTCTGCAGCTGCTTATTTAATATACTGTATACCTAGCTGCAGTTATCTGTGGCATTTTTTTTTGCATCTTACTCCTGCTCCTTTTATTGTGAAGCAATCCATAGCCCCCTTTTGATCTACATTTATTTGCTTGGTCACGCTGCAGGCTACAGCCTGGTCATTGTAATAGAAGAGCAATTGTAATAGAAAGAATTAAAAAATATTTTTTTTGCCCCAGGCATCAGATGCGAGTGCGCCAAAAAAAAACATTTTTTTTTTTTTGGTACTATCTAATATTTTGTAGTGTCTTACAACATTTTTGGACACCATTTTGCTGCCCCCAAAATCTGTAGCTGGCGTAAAAATATTTAGCTACAGTTCTTAGATTAATCACTGTGAGTTGTACGCTACACACATTGCATATCAATGTGCAAAATATATTACAATTTTAGTACTCCTTTTTTGTGTGATAGCCAACTTGTTGACACAATTTTGATTGGTGCAAAAAATCAAGGCCATATTTAGATCAGTCTGTTATCTCAGCCTGACGGCTGGTGTATCTGTGGTGGAAAAATCTTTTCTTCGCAGGCATAAGTTGCATAGTTCTGTCTGCTAGCCTTTTTCTCCTAATTTTTTATTTTTATCCAAATTTCACAAAAACATAAAAAAACAATTATACAGTCTGTTATCTCAGACTGAGGCCTGGTGTATCTGTTGTGGAAAAATATTTTCTTCCCAGGCATATGTTGCATAGTTTTGTCTGCTAAGCCTTGTTCTATTCATTTTTTTTTCAAACATTCACAAAAAACATAAAAAACAATTATACAGTCTGTTATCTCAGGCTGAGGCCTGGTGTATCTGTGGTGGAAAAATCTTCGCTTTGCAGGCATACTGATCACATATAGTTTTACTCCAAATAAATACATTTCTATTGAGCTTTTGAAATAGTTCAGAAGTCTATTTAAAATGGGCAAGGCAAGTGATGGGGAAGTGGACGTGATGCTAATGGTAAATGCAGAGGACCTGGCCGTGGCCAAGCTGAAAGTGGGCCACAAGAAAGACCCAAATCTTTGTGCTCAACCTTCCTGTCCCAGTTTCTAGGGGATGGCAGCACACCATTATTGAAGCCAGAGCTGTGTGAAACGGTTGTTGGATGGATAGCTGATAATGCTTCCAATCACTTAGCCACCACCACCACGTCTTCCACACGGTCAAGTCTGAGTAGCCATGAGTGTGGACCAGATATTTCTCACCTTGATCCTCCTTCGTCCCACCATGCCAAGTGCCCTGAGACAACTGGTCCTACACTTGGACACTCCGAAGAGCTGTTCAGTTTTACCTTTAAAGATTACCACTCTTGGCCAGTCAATTTGAAGTGGAGCCAGATGAGATCACATGTAGCAATGCCCAAAGCATTGAACAGCCACAGTCACACGAAGGCAATGGTGGGAAAGTGTCACAAGAGGTGGACGATGAAGCGACACAATTGACAAGAAAGTCAGGAGGAGGAGCATGGTGCGGATGTGGAAGATGAAGTGGTGGATTACTTAGTGACTGACCCAACCTGGCAGGAGGACATGCAGAGTGAGGACAGCAGCACAAAAGGGGAAGGAGGCATATCACCCAAACAGGCAGGAAGAAGTAGTGTGATGGCCACAGACAGAAAGCATGCATCTGTTCCCCGTAACACCAACATAAGGGAAGTTGCCATTCCAACTGTTAGGTCTTCCCGAGTCTGGTTATTTTTTAAAGACTCTGCCATTAACCCCAAACAGGCCATTTGCAGCACCTGCCATGCCCACATCAGCAGAGGTAGCAAAACCACCAGCCTGACCACCACCAGCATGATCAGGCACATGGCAGCAAAGCAACCGACTTTGTGGGTCGAAGCCCAGGCTCCAGGAACACTGTCTGCAGGTGACACCACTGCTTCTTAAAATGTTTTGTGTGGAAGCCAATGCTCAGTCCACCATGCATGTGAAAATGCCACTGGCCCTGCACCTGTTGTTGCCCACTGTCAAACAGCATTATCATCAAGGCCATCCACGTCCTTGTCCCAGCACAGCCTTCAGTTGTCTATACCCCAGTCATTGGAGCACAAGCGGAAATAACCAGCCAACACCCCACAGGTCACAATACTAAATTCTAACATTTCTTGTCTGCTTGCGCTTGAAATGTTGCCTTTTAGGCCCATTGAGATGAAATCTTTCCGCAACCTGATAGCGGCGGCCATCCCAAGGTACTCGGTCCCCAGTCACCACTGTTTCTCCTGCTGTGCTGTACCAGCATTACAGCAGCATGTGTCTCACAACATTACCCGTGCCCTCAAGAATGCTGTTACTGGGAAAGTCCACCTAATGATGGACACGTGGACAAGTGCTTGTGGGCAGGGACAGTACATCTCACTGACGGCACACTGAGTTAACATATTGAAAGCCGGGACCCAATCGGACCTTGGAATGGAGCACATCATCCCCAAGCCTTTTCAGCCTCCATCTGTGAAATGAACACATCAGTCAGGACCTGGAAACACTGCAGCACTGCCTCATCCAGGTGGCAACAGGCTGTGTTGAAGCTAATCTGCTTAGGTGACAAACTGCACAATGCTGAAGGGTTTGAGACAGCGCTGAAAGATCAGTCAGATATTTGGATGACACCGCTGAACCTACAGTCAGGCATGGTCGTGTGTGACAATGACCAGGACCTGGTGGAAGCTCTTAGGCAAGGTGAGCTTAAACACGTACCTTGCCTGGCCCATGTGCTTAACCTTGTGGTTTAACATTTTCTGAAAAGCTACCCGGAGCTTCCGGATCTGCTAGTGAAAGTACCCCATCTGTCTGCCCATTTTAGAAAGTCAGCTACAGCTTCAGTGGCCCTTGCCGTGCTTCAGCAGTATTTGCACCTTCCGGCTCACTGACTGGTGTGTTTTGTCCCCACGCGTTGGAGCTCTACACTGCATATGTTGGAAAGGATTTGTGAGTAGTGTTGAGCATTCCGATACCGCAAGTATCGGGTATCGGCCGATACTTGCGGTATCGGAATTCCGATACCGGGATTCCGATACTTGCCGCGTATCGGATACCGGAATCGGAAGTTCTAAGATTCAAAAAGCAGAAATTCAGCCAATGAGATTGATTCCAAGTGTGGGCACATCCTGTTTAGCATGGAGGGCATGAAACTACTGGCAAGGCTGTGATTGGCTGGTGTAATGATGTCATGATGCAGTTTAAAAGTCGCTGGCGCCATTTTGCGATCACTCTGCTGTGAATTCAGTTAGTGACAGGACGCTGTTTGCTGACTGAGGGACAGTTTAGAGATAGCGATTTGCTTCTTTGTGCTTTCCAAAGGCTAATTTAGCAACCGCTGTGTTCACCTACTATTCACCTTGCTTTTGCCTTGTAGCGCTGTTTTCACAGCGATCTGCAGGGTCTGTGTGTGTGTGTGTGTGAGTGCAGCCCAGTCTCCAGTCTGAGTGCAGCCACATAGGCCATCCATAGTTGGTTGTATTCAGTTCAGGGAGGGTGGTTCATTGCCTCATACTGTTCCTTTTTTTTTTTTTTTTCCCAAGTAGTGTAGTCTGCTGCTAATTTATTCAAAAAAATCCTATTAGTGTCTTTCCACCCGTCTCCAGCTAATTTGTGGAAAAACACTACATAGGATAAAGTAGAGGAGGGTTTTTGGGCCTTGCAGCGCCGTTTACGGCTGTCTGCACGGTCTCCGTGTGACTGCAGCTCGCCCTGTAATCTGTGAGCAGCTGTAGCCTGGTTGTCTCCAGCTCAGGGTTTTTCACTGCGTCATACCGCCAAATCAATTTTCTTTTTTTTCAAAGTAGTGTAGTCTGCTGCTAATTAATTTAAAAAAATCCTATTAGTGTCTTTCCACCCGTCTCCAGCTAATTTGTGGAAAAACACTACATAGGATAAAGTAGAGGAGGGTTTTTGGGCCTTGCAGCGCCGTTTACGGCTGTCTGCACGGTCTCCGTGTGACTGCAGCTCGCCCTGTAATCTGTGAGCAGCTGTAGCCTGGTTGTCTCCAGCTCAGGGTTTTTCACTGCGTCATACCGCCAAATCAATTTTCTTTTTTTTCAAAGTAGTGTAGTCTGCTGCTAATTAATTTAAAAAAATCCTATTAGTGTCTTTCCACCCGTCTCCAGCTAATTTGTGGAAAAACACTACATAGGATAAAGTAGAGGAGGGTTTTTGGGCCTTGCAGCGCCGTTTACGGCTGTCTGCACGGTCTCCGTGTGACTGCAGCTCGCCCTGTAATCTGTGAGCAGCTATAGCCTGGTTGTCTCCAGCTCAGGGTTTTTCACTGCGTCATACCGCCAAATCAATTTTCTTTTTTTTCCAAATAGTGTAGTCTGCTGCTAATTTATTCAAAAAAATCCTATTAGTGTCTTTCCACCCGTCTCCAGCTAATTTGTGGAAAAACACTACATAGGATAAAGTAGAGGAGGGTTTTTGGGCCTTGTAGCGCCGTTTACGTCTGTCTGCACGGTCTCCGTGTGACTGCAGCTCTATCTGTTGTCAGTTCAGCCCCCAAAAAATAAATAAATAATAAAGTTCACCAAACACACCAGTTACACCACTTTACATTTCTGTAGGCCACATTAGCTCATATTAAAGTCTAGTCCACACTTTAGATAATTAGTGCTTCTTATACCTGTTAGGAGGAGTTGCTCAGGAATAAGCACACAAATCCGTTAGTACTTTTCTGCTTATCTTTATCAGTCAACCAAGATGAAGAAGGCAGTGAGTAAGGCACGGGGGCGTGGGAGCCGTCGCGGAGCAGGGAGGGGACGTGGGGATTCTGTGCCTGCTGCGGGCACCGGTGACTCATCAGCACCCACTTTCACCAGGCAACAGTCGTTCATGCGAAGCTTTGTGTCCGAGCGCCGTACACCGCTGCTGCGTGAAGAACAAATTGAAGCTGTTGTCGGATGGATGGCAGCTAATGCATCAACTTCCATTAGTGCCACATCCTCTCAGACACAGAGCACTGGAGAGCAGCCATCTGTCTCTTCACCACCTGCCAAATTGCCCAGGCAGACAGAGAGCCCAGGACAGGAGCCGTCTCTACTTCTGTTCTCTGAATCTCTTGGCTTGGAAACAGGGGGCCAGCCAAGCAGCATTGGAGAAATGGAAGAAGAGGCAGGGTGCAGTGATGCCCAACAGCTTTTTCTGTCTTCCTCTGAAGAGGCGGGTGGGCCAGTGGCTCCGGTCACCACATCGCAGGCCGCATCAGCTGATGATGACACTCAGGTGCCACTTACTGGTGCGTGCTCTGCTGCTGAGACTACCCAGGAGGAGCAGTTGGGGGCAGAGGGTAGTGTAGATGATGAGGTCCTCGACCCATCTTGGCGTGAGGGACAGGAAGGTGGTGGGAGCAGCTCTGAGGAAGAGATTCCCCGTACGGCCCAAAGAGGGAGAGGGAGGGGGAAGACTGCGGATCCTGCAGCCTCCGCTTTGGCACCCGTTAGGAGCATGTCTCTTCCAAAAGCCAAAAAGGGCGCTCCCAAGACTTGCAGTGCCTGGTCCTTTTTTGACACAGTTGCAGATGACATTTGCTATGTCAGATGCAACGTGTGTCATCAAAAAGTCAAAAGAGGGAAAAATGTCAGCAACCTCAATACCTCCAACATGTGGAAACATGTGCGCAACAGGCACCCGGCGGAGTTAGAAAAACACACTGAAGAGGTAGGCCAACCAACAGCGGCAGCTACCACCTCTTCAGCTCGTGTTGCCTCTTCCTCTACCTCACACGCAGCTGGTTCGGCGTCCTCCCAGGATCGCCGTGGAAGAACCTCTGCCCCTGTTGTCCAGAGACCCGCTGTAATTCCACCCGCAGCGCCACTTTCCCAGTCATCCACACACTCCCAGCCCAGTCTACAGCCATCGGTAGTACAGGCATGGGAGAAAAGGCGGCCTTTCTCGTCAAACCACCCACGAGCACAGGCTCTGACTGCAGGCATTGCCAAACTTCTGTCACTGGAAATGCTGTCATTCAGGCTGGTGGAGACTGACAGCTTCCGTGACTTGATGTCATTGGCAGTCCCACAGTACAATGTGCCCAGCCGCTTTTACTTCAGCAGGCAAGCCGTCCCTGCCCTGCAGAAGCATGTGGAGGGACACATAAAACACGCGCTACTGAACGCCGTCAGTAGCAAGGTCCACCTCACCACCGATGCGTGGACCAGTCAACATGGACAGGGGCGATACCTTTCCCTCACTGCCCATTGGGTTAATGTCGTTGAGCCGGGTACAGACCGTGCGAGTGGCGCAGGACGTGTCCTGCCCACTCCAAGGATTGCAGGAATCCATTCTGTACGCATTGACTCCTCCTCTTACACCAGTTCCTCAGAATCATCGCTGCAGGAGCCGTCACAGTCCACCTCCACATGGACCCGTGATGAACGTGTACCTGTTACGACCGACATGAGCACAGCCGTGGCCAAACGTCAACAGGCCGTCTTGAAATTAATTTTCTTGGGGAATCGTAGCCACACAGCGCAGGAGCTCTGGAATGCCATCAAGCAGGAGAGCGATGTGTGGTTTGTGCCAGCGAATCTCCAGCCAGGCATGGTAGTGTGTGATAATGGCCGAAATCTGGTGGCAGCTCTGGGCCTCGGCAACCTCACTCACATCCCATGTCTGGCACATGTGCTCAATTTGGTCGTGCAGAGCTTTTTGAGGGACTATCCGGATCTTGATGCACTGCTGCACAAGGTCCGTCTAGAGTGTGCTCACTTGCGGCGTTCCAGCACGGCAAAAGCGCGCATTGCGGCTCTGCAGCGCCGACACCGCCTGCCGGAACATCGCATCATATGTGACCTACCTACCAGGTGGAATTCCACGTTACATATGTTGGAGCGGTTGTGTGAGCAGCAGCAAGCTGTAATGGAGTACCAGCTGCTTCAGGCGCAAAAAAGTCGCAGTCAGCGCCGTACAGACTTCACAACCACAGAGTGGGCCACTATGAATGACGTCTGCCAGGTTTTGCGTCCCTTTGATTATTCCACGCGGATGGCGAGTGCAGATGATGCACTAGTCAGCATGACTGTCCCCCTTATCTGCCTGCTTGAAAAATCACTGCAAGCGCTAAGGGATGATGTTGTGGAAGAGGTGGAGGATGAGGATTCACCATTTCCATCATCTTCTGGACAGTCAGCGCCACGTGGTTCCTCACAAACGCGTAGGCAGGGGACCGTTTGTGAGGAGGATGAGGAGGAGTCAATGGAGGAGGAAGACATCCGTCCAGAGGAGGGAGTTACACAATTGTCCAGTACTCAGTGTGTACAGCGAGGGTGGGGTGATGACGAGCGGGCAGAGATCACGCCTCCAGCAGGGGACAGCGTTTCTTGGGCAGTTGGCAGTCTGCAGCACATGGTGGATTACATGCTGCAGTGCCTGAGAAACGACCGCCGCATCGCCCACATTCTCAACATGTCTGATTATTGGGTGTTCACCCTCCTCGATCCTCGCTACCGGGACAACGTAGAAAGCCTCATCACACCGTTGAACCGGGAGCGAAAAATGCGGGAGTACCAAGACACACTGGTCAATTCCATCATCTTCTCCATTCCAACTGAGAGAAGTGCTGCTAGTGCATTCCAAAGCAGCTCAGTGCGTCCAGGCCGTGGTGGAGGCTCTGCACAAAGAGGGAGCAGAAGCAGTGCCTCTGCCCAAGGCAAGACCAGTATGGCCGAACTGTGGCACAGTTTTCTGTGCCCGCCACAAAAGTCTACACCATCACAGACGGCTCCAGTCAGCAGGAGGCAACGGTTCCGTCAGATGGTGACAGACTACATGTCTTGCCCTCTTGCTGTACTCCCAGACGGCTCTTCCCCTTTCAAGTTTTGGGTCTCAAAGCTGGATACATGGCCAGAGCTAAGCCAGTATGCATTGGAGGTGCTGTCTTGCCCTGCGGCCAGTGTATTATCGGAACGTGTCTTTAGTGCTGCAGGTGGTGTACTAACTGACCGTCGCATGCGACTATCCTCCGATAACGTTGACCGGCTTACTTTCCTGAAAATGAACAAGGCCTGGATCTCGCCGGAATTTGTCACTCCTCCTCCTGATTGAATAATTAGGTCACTGTATACGTTATCCAGGTCTCCTGTTGTGTTCATCTTTCTACCACCTGAACTTAAATTCCTGGGCTCCAACACCGCCAGTTGAGGCTCAGACGTGCCGTCTGCACAGTCAAAACATACGACCCAGTGTTATTGGGTTTCAGTAACGTCAGCTGATCCCCAGCTGTGTAGCCGGCAATGTGTCATGCGACCGCCACGCTGACACAACAACTGAAATGTAAGGGAATCTGTCCCCCCCCCCCAAGGCGTTTGTTACTGAAAGAGCCACCTTGTGCAGCAGTAATGCTGCCCAAGGAAAAGGTAGCTATTTTTGTTTAGCTCCTTGCACACGCAGAACTTAACACTTATAAAATGTGTCCACTGATACCGTAAAACCGTCCCGGAGGTGGGACTTTCCTTCGTAATGTGACGCAGCCCAGCCGTCATTCCTACCCCCCCGGCGCCGCGCACCGGCTCCTCAGCGTTGTTTTATTCCGTCCAGGAGCCTGCGCTGTTATGTTATCCCGTGGCCAGGCACACTTAGCGCTGCCCGTCTTCTGGCATCATTTGGTGTCTGGATGGCTGCGCCTGTGCGGCCGCGCTGGCAGAGAGCCCGCCTCGCAGTGTCTTCTGATTTAATCCCACTGGGGGCCTGGGATCCATGGACATGCGCAGTGCATATCTGAACCTCCACCTCTCACTCATTTCCCTATGGCTTCTTCAGACTGTTCGGTGTCAGCTGGTCCCTAACAGCATGCCACGGCCGTGACACCGCACAGTCTGAAGAAGCCATAGGGAGATGAGTGAGAGGTGGAGGTTCAGATATGCACTGCGCATGTCCATGGATCCCAGGCCCCCAGTGGGATTAAATCAGAAGACACTGCGAGGCGGGCTCTCTGCCAGCGCGGCCGCACAGGCGCAGCCATCCAGACACCAAATGATGCCAGAAGACGGGCAGCGCTAAGTGTGCCTGGCCACGGGATAACATAACAGCGCAGGCTCCTGGACGGAATAAAACAACGCTGAGGAGCCGGTGCGCGGCGCCGGGGGGGTAGGAATGACGGCTGGGCTGCGTCACATTACGAAGGAAAGTCCCACCTCCGGGACGGTTTTACGGTTGCAGGGGACACATTTTATAAGTGTTTAGTTCTGTGTTTGCAAGGAGCATGATGAAAAGAGCCACCTTTTCCTTTTGCATCTTTTGTGCTGCACAAGCTGGCTCTTTCAGCTACAAACGCCTTGGGGGGGGGTTAAAGGTTCCCTTTCGACTTTCTCAGGCTTCGGCCTACATTGTGTTCCTCTGCTTTTCCACCTGTCCCTGGGCTCCAACACCGCTAGTTGTTGCCTGGTAGTGCTGTACGCACAGTCCCAACAGTCGCTCCTCTGTTATTGGGGTTCAGTAACGTCAGCTGTTCCCCTGCTGTGTGTGTGGCAATCCCTCCTACCTCCTCCAACCTCCTCCTCCTCCACCTGTCCCTGGGCTCCAACACCGCCAGTTGCCGTCCAGAAGTGCTGTACGCACAGTCAACAGTCCCTCCTCTGTTATTGGGGTTCAGTAACGTCAGCTGTTCCCCTGCTGTGTGTGTGGCAATCCCTCCTACCTCCTCCTACCTCCTCCTCCTCCACCTGTCCCTGGGCTCCAACACCGCCAGTTGCCGTCCAGAAGTGCTGTACGCACAGTCAACAGTCCCTCCTCTGTTATTGGGGTTCAGTAACGTCAGCTGTTCCCCTGCTGTGTGTGTGGCAATCCCTCCTACCTCCTCCAACCTCCTCCTCCTCCACCTGTCCCTGGGCTCCAACACCGCCAGTTGCCGTCCAGAAGTGCTGTACGCACAGTCAACAGTCGCTCCTCTGTTATTGGGGTTCAGTAACGTCAGCTGTTCCCCTGCTGTGTGTGTGGCAATCCCTCCTACCTCCTCCAACCTCCTCCTCCTCCACCTGTCCCTGGGCTCCAACACCGCCAGTTGCCGTCCAGAAGTGCTGTACGCACAGTCAACAGTCCCTCCTCTGTTATTGGGGTTCAGTAACGTCAGCTGTTCCCCTGCTGTGTGTGTGGCAATCCCTCCTACCTCCTCCAACCTCCTCCAACCTCCTCCTCCTCCACCTGTCCCTGGGCTCCAACACCGCCAGTTGCCGTCCAGAAGTGCTGTATGCACAGTCAACAGTCGCTCCTCTGTTATTGGGGTTCAGTAACGTCAGCTGTTCCCCTGCTGTGTGTGTGGCAATCCCTCCTACCTCCTCCAACCTCCTCCTCCTCCACCTGTCCCTGGGCTCCAACACCGCCAGTTGCCGTCCAGAAGTGCTGTACGCACAGTCAACAGTCCCTCCTCTGTTATTGGGGTTCAGTAACGTCAGCTGTTCCCCTGCTGTGTGTGTGGCAATCCCTCCTACCTCCTCCTACCTCCTCCTCCTCCACCTGTCCCTGGGCTCCAACACCGCCAGTTGCCGTCCAGAAGTGCTGTACGCACAGTCAACAGTCCCTCCTCTGTTATTGGGGTTCAGTAACGTCAGCTGTTCCCCTGCTGTGTGTGTGGCAATCCCTCCTACCTCCTCCTACCTCCTCCTCCTCCACCTGTCCCTGGGCTCCAACACCGCCAGTTGCCGTCCAGAAGTGCTGTACGCACAGTCAACAGTCGCTCCTCTGTTATTGGGGTTCAGTAACGTCAGCTGTTCCCCTGCTGTGTGTGTGGCAATCCCTCCTACCTCCTCCAACCTCCTCCTCCTCCACCTGTCCCTGGGCTCCAACACCGCCAGTTGCCGTCCAGAAGTGCTGTACGCACAGTCAACAGTCCCTCCTCTGTTATTGGGGTTCAGTAACGTCAGCTGTTCCCCTGCTGTGTGTGTGGCAATCCCTCCTACCTCCTCCTACCTCCTCCTCCTCCACCTGTCCCTGGGCTCCAACACCGCCAGTTGCCGTCCAGAAGTGCTGTACGCACAGTCAACAGTCCCTCCTCTGTTATTGGGGTTCAGTAACGTCAGCTGTTCCCCTGCTGTGTGTGTGGCAATCCCTCCTACCTCCTCCAACCTCCTCCTCCTCCACCTGTCCCTGGGCTCCAACACCGCCAGTTGCCGTCCAGAAGTGCTGTACGCACAGTCAACAGTCGCTCCTCTGTTATTGGGGTTCAGTAACGTCAGCTGTTCCCCTGCTGTGTGTGTGGCAATCCCTCCTACCTCCTCCAACCTCCTCCTCCTCCACCTGTCCCTGGGCTCCAACACCGCCAGTTGCCGTCCAGAAGTGCTGTACGCACAGTCAACAGTCCCTCCTCTGTTATTGGGGTTCAGTAACGTCAGCTGTTCCCCTGCTGTGTGTGTGGCAATCCCTCCTACCTCCTCCAACCTCCTCCAACCTCCTCCTCCTCCACCTGTCCCTGGGCTCCAACACCGCCAGTTGCCGTCCAGAAGTGCTGTATGCACAGTCAACAGTCACTCCTCTGTTATTGGGGTTCAGTAACGTCAGCTGTTCCCCTGCTGTGTGTGTGGCAATCCCTCCTACCTCCTCCAACCTCCTCCAACCTCCTCCTCCTCCACCTGTCCCTGGGCTCCAACACCGCTAGTTGCCGTCCAGAAGTGCTGTACGCACAGAGCCAAACACCTCGCCAATGTGTTAGTGGGGTTCAGCACCGCCAGCTGTTCCCCTGCTGTGTATACGGCAACGTGTACTGCGACCGCCACGCAGACACAACAAGTTAAATGTAAGGGAACCTGACCCCCCCCCCCCCAGGCGTTTGTTACTGAAGGAGCCACCTTGTGCAGCAGTAATAATGCAAAGGGAAAAAGTGCCTCTTTTCGTGATGCTCCTTGCACATGCTGAACCTAACACTTATGAAATGTGTCCCCACACAGCGTTAAACCGTCCGGTAGGTGGAACTTTCCTTTGTCGTGTGACGCAGCACAGCCATCATTTTTACCCCCTTGGCGCCGTGCGCCCCCTCCTCAGCGTTGTTTGAATCTGTCCCGGAGCCTGCGCTGTTAGGTTAGCCCTTGGCCATGCACACATGTTGCGCTGCCCGTCTTCTGACCTCATTTGGTGTCAGGCTGGCTGCGCCTGTGCGGGTGCGCTGGCCGAGATCCCGCCTCGCAGTGTCGTCTAATGTAATCCCACCGCGGGCCTGTGATCCGTGCCCGTGCGCAGTGCATATCCTCTCCTCTCACTCCCCTCCCTACGGCTTCTTCAGACTGTGCGATGTCAGCTGGTCCCTAATAGCATGCCACGGCCGTGACACCGCACAGTCTGAAAAAGCCGTAGGGAGGGGAGTGAGAGGAGAGGATATGCACTGCGCACGGGCACGGATCACAGGCCCGCGGTGGGATTACATTAGACGACACTGCGAGGCGGGATCTCGGCCAGCGCACCCGCACAGGCGCAGCCAGCCTGACACCAAATGAGGTCAGAAGACGGGCAGCGCAACATGTGTGCATGGCCAAGGGCTAACCTAACAGCGCAGGCTCCGGGACAGATTCAAACAACGCTGAGGAGGGGGCGCACGGCGCCAAGGGGGTAAAAATGATGGCTGTGCTGCGTCACACAACAAAGGAAAGTTCCACCTACCGGACGGTTTAACGCTGTGAGGAGACACATTTCATAAATGTTTGGTTCCGCATGTACAAGGACCATAATTAAAAGAGCTAAGTTTACCTTTTCCAGCATTAGTGCTGTACACAATGGCTCTTTCAGCTACAAACGCCTGGGGGGGGGGGGGGTTAAAGGTTTCCTTTCAACTTGCTCGAGTGCAGGCTTCGGCCTACACTCCGCTCCCCCTGCTCCTCCTGCTGACCCTGGGCTCTAACACCGCCAGTTTTTGCCCAGATGTGCTAGCTGCACAGAGAAAAACACCAGCCAATGTGTCAGTGGGGTTCAGCACCGCCAGCTGTTCCCCTGCTGTGTAGCCGGCAACGTGTCCTGCGACCGCCACGCAGACACAAGAACTGAAATTGAAGGGAACCTGTCCCCCCTCCCCCAGGCGTTTTTACGTTATCCAGCCACCTTGTACAGCGGTAATGCTGCATGTGTGCAAGGTGGCTCAGAAACGTATTCTCCTCGCACATGTGGAACTGAAAACACGTCTGCAATGTGTCCTCTGTGTGACCATTTAACCGTCCCGGTGGTGTGACTTTCCTTTGTAATGACACGCTGCAACCCCCTTGGTAGCGCTGCCCGTCTTCTGGCATCATTGTTTGGCTGCCTGCGCCTCTGCGGCCGCCCTGACCCACACAACGCCCCTCGGTGTCTTATTTATTGGGACTGCGAGGGTGTGATTGATGGGCAGGATCAGTGCATCAGTTCGCCTGTCCCTCCTCTCCTTCCGCCTTCTTCGGACTGTGCGGCTTCATGGCCGTGGCATGCGATAAGGGATCAGATGACGCCGCACAGTCTGAAGCGGGTGTAAGGACCCGAGTGTGAGAGGCCAACATATGTGCTGCGCCAGGCCCTGAATCCCAGCCCCGCAGTGTTTTAACAATGTTAAGACACTGCGGGGCTGGGATTCATGGTCATCGCGAACCGCACCGGCCGACATTACATGATGCCAGAAGATGGGCAGCGCTAACGGCGCTAGGCCAGGGGATAACACGACAGCGCAGACTCCTGTACAGCAAATAACAACGCTCGGGAGGCTGCACCCAGCACCAAGGTGGGATTCTTGACACCTGTGCTGCGTCTCATTACAAAGGGAACTCTCGCCTCCATTACACAGTTTGACTGTATAAAGGGCTGAATGTTATACGTGTTCCATTCAGCGTGTGCAAGGAGAAAAATTACAAGAGCAACCTTTGACTTGCGCAGCACTGCTGCTGCATAAGCTGTGGCTCTTCTACTTTGTAACCCCTGAGGGGGGGTTAAAGGTGACTTTTGAAATCGGTTCAATTAGGCTTCGGCCTACACTCTGCTCCACCTGCAGAGCCCGGGCTCCAACAACGCTAGTTGCTGTCCGGAAGTGCTGGCTGCACAGAGCCAAACACCTCGCCAATGTGTCAGTGGGGTCCAGCACCGCCAGCTGTTCCCCTGCTGTGTAGCCGGCAACGTGTCCTGCAAAAGCCACGCAGACACAACACACCCAAAGCTGCCGCCTGTGCAGGCTTCGGCCTACACTCCCCTCCCCCTGCTCCTCCTCCTCCTGCTCCTCCTCCTGCTGTCCCTGGGCTCTAACACACCGCCAGTTTTTGCCCAGATGTGCTAGCTGCACAGAGAAAAACACCAGCCAATGTGTCAGTGGGGTCCAGCACCGCCAGCTGTTCCCCTGCTGTGCAGCCGGCAACGTGTCCTGCAAAAGCCACGCAGACACAAGAACTGAAATTGAAGGGAACCTGTCCCCCCTCCCCCAGGCGTTTTTACGTTATCCAGCCACCTTGTACAGCGGTAATGCTGCATGTGTGCAAGGTGGCTCAGAAACGTATTCTCCTCGCACATGTGGAACTGAAAACACGTCTGCAATGTGTCCTCTGTGTGACCATTTAACCGTCCCGGTGGTGTGACTTTCCTTTGTAATGACACGCTGCAACCCCCTTGGTAGCGCTGCCCGTCTTCTGGCATCATTGTTTGGCTGCCTGCGCCTCTGCGGCCGCCCTGACCCACACAACGCCCCTCGGTGTCTTATTTATTGGGACTGCGAGGGTGTGATTGATGGGCAGGATCAGTGCATCAGTTCGCCTGTCCCTCCTCTCCTTCCGCCTTCTTCGGACTGTGCGGCTTCATGGCCGTGGCATGCGATAAGGGATCAGATGACGCCGCACAGTCTGAAGCGGGTGTAAGGACCCGAGTGTGAGAGGCGAACATATGTGCTGCGCCAGGCCCTGAATCCCAGCCCCGCAGTGTTTTAACAATGTTAAGACACTGCGGGGCTGGGATTCATGGTCATCGCGAACCGCACCGGCCGACATTACATGATGCCAGAAGATGGGCAGCGCTAACGGCGCTAGGCCAGGGGATAACACGACAGCGCAGACTCCTGTACAGCAAATAACAACGCTCGGGAGGCTGCACCCAGCACCAAGGTGGGATTCTTGACACCTGTGCTGCGTCTCATTACAAAGGGAACTCTCGCCTCCATTACACAGTTTGACTGTATAAAGGGCTGAATGTTATACGTGTTCCATTCAGCGTGTGCAAGGAGAAAAATTACAAGAGCAACCTTTGACTTGCGCAGCACTGCTGCTGCATAAGCTGTGGCTCTTCTACTTTGTAACCCCTGAGGGGGGGTTAAAGGTGACTTTTGAAATCGGTTCAATTAGGCTTCGGCCTACACTCTGCTCCACCTGCAGAGCCCGGGCTCCAACAACGCTAGTTGCTGTCCGGAAGTGCTGGCTGCACAGAGCCAAACACCTCGCCAATGTGTCAGTGGGGTCCAGCACCGCCAGCTGTTCCCCTGCTGTGTAGCCGGCAACGTGTCCTGCAAAAGCCACGCAGACACAACACACCCAAAGCTGCCGCCTGTGCAGGCTTCGGCCTACACTCCCCTCCCCCTGCTCCTCCTCCTCCTGCTCCTCCTCCTGCTGTCCCTGGGCTCTAACACACCGCCAGTTTTTGCCCAGATGTGCTAGCTGCACAGAGAAAAACACCAGCCAATGTGTCAGTGGGGTCCAGCACCGCCAGCTGTTCCCCTGCTGTGCAGCCGGCAACGTGTCCTGCAAAAGCCACGCAGACACAAGAACTGAAATTGAAGGGAACCTGTCCCCCCTCCCCCAGGCGTTTTTACGTTATCCAGCCACCTTGTACAGCGGTAATGCTGCATGTGTGCAAGGTGGCTCAGAAACGTATTCTCCTCGCACATGTGGAACTGAAAACACGTCTGAAATGTGTCCTCTGTGTGACTGACCATTTAACCGTCCCGGTGGTGTGACTTTCCTTTGTAATGACACGCTGCAACCCCCTTGGTAGCGCTGCCCGTCTTCTGGCATCATTGTTTGGCTGGCTGCGCCTCTGCGGCCGCCCTGACCCACACAACGCCCCTCGGTGTCTTATTTATTGGGACTGCGAGGGTGTGATTCATGGGCAGGATCAGTGCATCAGTTCGCCTGTCCCTCCTCTCCTTCCGCCTTCTTCGGACTGTGCGGCTTCATGGCCGTGGCATGCGATAAGGGATCAGATGACGCCGCACAGTCTGAAGCGGGTGTAAGGACCCGAGTGTGAGAGGCCAACATATGTGCTGCGCCAGGCCCTGAATCCCAGCCCCGCAGTGTTTTAACAATGTTAAGACACTGTGGGGCTGGGATTCATGGTCATCGCGAACCGCACCG
Source organism: Ranitomeya variabilis (assembly GCF_051348905.1). Taxonomy (NCBI): domain Eukaryota; kingdom Metazoa; phylum Chordata; class Amphibia; order Anura; family Dendrobatidae; genus Ranitomeya; species Ranitomeya variabilis. The sequence continues at coordinate 186,003,555 of NC_135237.1, forward strand.
GCCGACATTACATGATGCCAGAAGATGGGCAGCGCTAACGGCGCTAGGCCAGGGGATAACACGACAGCGCAGACTCCTGTACAGCAAATAACAACGCTCGGGAGGCTGCACCCAGCACCAAGGTGGGATTCTTGACACCTGTGCTGCGTCTCATTACAAAGGGAACTCGCGCCTCCAACACAGTTTGACTGTATAAAGGGCTAAATGTTATACGTGTTTCATTCAGCGTGTGCAAGGAGAAAAATTAAAAGAGCAACCTTTGACTTGTGCAGCACTACTGCTGCATAAGCTGTGGCTCTTCTACTTTCTAACCCCTGAGGGGGGGTTAAAGGTGACCTTTGAAATCGGTTCAAGTAGGCTTCGGCCTACACTCTGCTCCACCTGCAGAGCCCGGGCTCCAACAACGCTAGTTGCTGTCCGGAAGTGCTGGCTGCACAGAGCCAAACACCTCGCCAATGTGTCAGTGGGGTCCAGCACCGCCAGCTGTTCCCCTGCTGTGTAGCCGGCAACGTGTCCTGCAAAAGCCACGCAGACACAACAGACCCAAAGCTGCCGCCAGTGCAGGCTTCGGCCTACACTCCCCTCCCCCTGCTCCTCCTCCTCCTGCTCCTCCTCCTGCTGTCCCTGGGCTCTAACACACCGCCAGTTGGGGCCCAGATGTGCTAGCTGCACAGAGAAAAACACCAGCCAATGTGTCAGTGGGGTCCAGCACCGCCAGCTGTTCCCCTGCTGTGCAGCCGGCAACGTGTCCTGCAAAAGCCACGCAGACACAAGAACTGAAATTGAAGGGAACCTGTCCCCCCTCCCCCAGGCGTTTTTACGTTATCCAGCCACCTTGTACAGCGGTAATGCTGCATGTGTGCAAGGTGGCTCAGAAACGTATTCTCCTCGCACATGTGGAACTGAAAACACGTCTGCAATGTGTCCTCTGTGTGACCATTTAACCGTCCCGGTGGTGTGACTTTCCTTTGTAATGACACGCTGCAACCCCCTTGGTAGCGCTGCCCGTCTTCTGGCATCATTGTTTGGCTGCCTGCGCCTCTGCGGCTGCCCTGACCCACACAACGCCCCTCGTTGTCTTATTTATTGGGACTGCGAGGGTGTGATTGATGGGCAGGATCAGTGCATCAGTTCGCCTGTCCCTCCTCTCCTTCCGCCTTCTTCGGACTGTGCGGCTTCATGGCCGTGGCATGCGATAAGGGATCAGATGACGCCGCACAGTCTGAAGCGGGTGTAAGGACCCGAGTGTGAGAGGCCAACATATGTGCTGCGCCAGGCCCTGAATCCCAGCCCCGCAGTGTTTTAACAATGTTAAGACACTGCGGGGCTGGGATTCATGGTCATCGCGAACCGCACCGGCCGACATTACATGATGCCAGAAGATGGGCAGCGCTAACGGCGCTAGGCCAGGGGATAACACGACAGCGCAGACTCCTGTACAGCAAATAACAACGCTCGGGAGGCTGCACCCAGCACCAAGGTGGGATTCTTGACACCTGTGCTGCGTCTCATTACAAAGGGAACTCGCGCCTCCAACACAGTTTGACTGTATAAAGGGCTAAATGTTATACGTGTTTCATTCAGCGTGTGCAAGGAGAAAAATTAAAAGAGCAACCTTTGACTTGTGCAGCACTACTGCTGCATAAGCTGTGGCTCTTCTACTTTCTAACCCCTGAGGGGGGGTTAAAGGTGACCTTTGAAATCGGTTCAAGTAGGCTTCGGCCTACACTCTGCTCCACCTGCAGAGCCCGGGCTCCAACAACGCTAGTTGCTGTCCGGAAGTGCTGGCTGCACAGAGCCAAACACCTCGCCAATGTGTCAGTGGGGTCCAGCACCGCCAGCTGTTCCCCTGCTGTGTAGCCAGCAACGTGTCCTGCAAAAGCCACGCAGACACAACAGACCCAAAGCTGCCGCCAGTGCAGGCTTCGGCCTACACTCCCCTCCCCCTGCTCCTCCTCCTCCTGCTCCTCCTCCTGCTGTCCCTGGGCTCTAACACACCGCCAGTTGGGGCCCAGATGTGCTAGCTGCACAGAGAAAAACACCAGCCAATGTGTCAGTGGGGTCCAGCACCGCCAGCTGTTCCCCTGCTGTGCAGCCGGCAACGTGTCCTGCAAAAGCCACGCAGACACAAGAACTGAAATTGAAGGGAACCTGTCCCCCCTCCCCCAGGCGTTTTTACGTTATCCAGCCACCTTGTACAGCGGTAATGCTGCATGTGTGCAAGGTGGCTCAGAAACGTATTCTCCTCGCACATGTGGAACTGAAAACACGTCTGAAATGTGTCCTCTGTGTGACTGACCATTTAACCGTCCCGGTGGTGTGACTTTCCTTTGTAATGACACGCTGCAACCCCCTTGGTAGCGCTGCCCGTCTTCTGGCATCATTGTTTGGCTGGCTGCGCCTCTGCGGCCGCCCTGACCCACACAACGCCCCTCGGTGTCTTATTTATTGGGACTGCGAGGGTGTGATTCATGGGCAGGATCAGTGCATCAGTTCGCCTGTCCCTCCTCTCCTTCCGCCTTCTTCGGACTGTGCGGCTTCATGGCCGTGGCATGCGATAAGGGATCAGATGACGCCGCACAGTCTGAAGCGGGTGTAAGGACCCGAGTGTGAGAGGCCAACATATGTGCTGCGCCAGGCCCTGAATCCCAGCCCCGCAGTGTTTTAACAATGTTAAGACACTGTGGGGCTGGGATTCATGGTCATCGCGAACCGCACCGGCCGACATTACATGATGCCAGAAGATGGGCAGCGCTAACGGCGCTAGGCCAGGGGATAACACGACAGCGCAGACTCCTGTACAGCAAATAACAACGCTCGGGAGGCTGCACCCAGCACCAAGGTGGGATTCTTGACACCTGTGCTGCGTCTCATTACAAAGGGAACTCGCGCCTCCAACACAGTTTGACTGTATAAAGGGCTAAATGTTATACGTGTTTCATTCAGCGTGTGCAAGGAGAAAAATTAAAAGAGCAACCTTTGACTTGTGCAGCACTACTGCTGCATAAGCTGTGGCTCTTCTACTTTCTAACCCCTGAGGGGGGGTTAAAGGTGACCTTTGAAATCGGTTCAAGTAGGCTTCGGCCTACACTCTGCTCCACCTGCAGAGCCCGGGCTCCAACAACGCTAGTTGCTGTCCGGAAGTGCTGGCTGCACAGAGCCAAACACCTCACCAATGTGTCAGTGGGGTCCAGCACCGCCAGCTGTTCCCCTGCTGTGTAGCCGGCAACGTGTCCTGCAAAAGCCACGCAGACACAACAGACCCAAAGCTGCCGCCAGTGCAGGCTTCGGCCTACACTCCCCTCCCCCTGCTCCTCCTCCTCCTGCTCCTCCTCCTGCTGACCCTGGGCTCTAACAAACCGCCAGTTGGGGCCCAGATGTGCTAGCTGCACAGAGAAAAACACCTCGCCAATGTGTCAGTGGGGTCCAGCACCGCCAGCTGTTCCCCTGCTGTGCAGCCGGCATCGTGTCCTGCAAAAGCCACGCAGACACTTGCTCTTGTACCTTCTGCTCCCCATCCTGGTTCCAGTACCGTCAGCTGGTTCCGGGCAGAGCCTTTGGCTTAGGTGCCTCCCTCTGGGTATCCGAGTTCCACCAACGTCAGGTGGTCCTTGGTAGTGCTTTCAGGCACGGGTACCTCCTGCTTAGTAACCGGGTTCCAGTAACGTCAGCTGGTCCTCGGTAGTTCCATTGGCTCTTGGACCTTCGGCTACCCATCCGGGTTCCAGCACCGTCAGCTGGTTCTCGGCAGTGTCTTTTGCTCTTGTACCTTCTGCTCCCCATCCTGGTTCCAGTACCGTCAGCTGGTTCCGGGCAGAGCCTTTGGCTTAGGTGCCTCCCTCTGGGTATCCGAGTTCCACCAACGTCAGGTGGTCCTTGGTAGTGCTTTCAGGCACGGGTACCTCCTGCTTAGTAACCGGGTTCCAGTAACGTCAGCTGGTCCTCGGTAGTTCCATTGGCTCTTGGACCTTCGGGTAGCCATCCGAGTTCCAGTTCCATCAGCTGGTTCTCGGCATTTTCTCAGCCTTCTTGTACCTTCTGCTACATTTCCAAGTTCAAGAGACTAAACACGATGACCCGGAAGAACACCCCTAAGATGACGACGACACCAGAGACGACAACCACCGTGATGACGACGACCCTGGAGACGATGACCCTGAAGACCACCCCGATGACGACGACCCCGGAGACCACCCCGATGACGACGACCCCGGAGACGACGACCCTGGAGACGACGACGACCTGGAAGACCGAGAAGCAGAAGAACAAGAGGCTGCAGAACAAAGAGCAGAAGGACATTAAGCATAACACAAAATATCAGAGCAAAAAAATATTATGTAAATTATAAGCAGAAGAAGACTAAGCAGTGTATGGGGGTGAGTCCGTTCCTCCTCGTGGTGCCCCTGGATAAAGCCTGATGCTGCAGGCCAAACTGAACGCGGACAAATGTAACTGGTTTGTGACAGGCAGAACGGAAGGTGTAATCTTCAAACTTTTATAGATAACAACTACGGGAATGCCTGTCACAAATAAGAATATGATGAAGAAGTTGAATATGATGAAGATAATAGTAAAATAAAAAGAATATGAACAATGTAACCCAAAAAATAATAGGTAGAAGATGAAGAAGAAGATGAATAAGGTGAAGAAGTTGATGTCAAAGAAGCTGATGATGAGGATAATTAAGAAGAAAGCGTGGGAGAAGTAAAAAAGAAGGTGAAGGGCGTGGAAGTAGTGAAACATCAATATCTGACATAAAAAAAAAAAAAAATAACATAGTCAAATTCTTTCTAACGCCGAACTTCATAAAAAAAAATTAAAAATCCTGCTATTCTATTACATTGGGCTAAACCTCTGTCCCTTTAATATCTCCGCCACGTCCCCCAATACATCCTACATTATTCTTAGTTGTTTTCCTTCATGTAGAATGAACCTACAAGTTTATAAAGGGTTTATTTTAATTCCGATATTTTCGTCCCATTGACTTGCATTGGGATCGGGTATCGGTATCGGATTGGATCCGATATTTTGACGGTATCGGCCGATACTTTCCGATACCGATACTTTCCGATATCGGAAAGTATCGCTCAACACTATTTGTGAGTAGTGTTGAGCGATACTTTCCGATATCGGAAAGTATCGGTATCGGAAAGTATCGGCCGATACCGTCACAGTATCGGAATCCAATCCGATACCGATACCCGATCCCAATGCAAGTCAATGGGACGAAAATATCGGAATTAAAATAAACCCTTTCTTTCCTTGTAGGTTAATTCTACATGAAGGAAAACAACTAAGAATAATGTAGGATGTATTGGGGGAGGTGGCGGAGACATTAAAGGCACAGGGGTTTATCCCAATCAAATAGAATAGCAGTATTTTTAATTTTTTTATGACGTTCGGCGTTAGAAAGAATTTGACTATGTTAATTTTTTATTTATTTTGTCAGATATTGATGTTTCACTACTTCCACGCCCTTCACCCTATTTTTTACTTCTCCCACACTTTCTTCTTCATTATCCTCATCATCAGCTTCTGTGACATCAACTTCTTCACCTTATTCATCTTCTTCTTTTCTACGTATATATATATTTTTTTTTTTACATTGTTCATATTCTTTTTATTTAACTATTATCTTTTTTATATTCAACTTCTTCATCATATTCTTATTTGTGACAGGCATTCCCGTAGTTGTTATCTATAAAAGTTTGAAGATTACACCTTCCGTTCTGCCTGTCACAAAACAGTTACATTTGTCCGCGTTCAGTTTGGCCTGCAGCATCAGGCTTTATCCAGGGGCACCACGAGGAGGAACGGACTCACCCCCATACACTGCTTAGTCTTCTTCTGCTTATAATTTAGATAATATCTTTTGCTCTGATATTTAGTCTTATGCTTAATGTTCTTCTGCTCTTTGTTCTGCAGCCTCTTGTTCTTCTGCTTCTCGGTCTTCCAGGTTGTCGTCGTCATCTCCAGGGTCGTCATCTCCAGGGTCGTCGTCATCGGGGTCGTCGTCATCGGGGTCGTCGTCATCGGGGTCGTCTTCAGGGTCATCGTCTCCAGGGTCGTCGTCATCTCGGTGGTTGTCGTCTCTGGTGTCGTCATCATCTTAGGGGTGGTCTTCCGGGTCATCGTCTTTCGGGTCTTGAACTTGGAAATGTAGCAGAAGGTACAAGAAGGCTGAGAAAATGCCGAGAAACAGCTGATGGAACTGGAACTCGGATGGCTACCCGAAGGTCCAAGAGCCAATGGAACTACCGAGGACCAGCTGACGTTACTGGAACCCGGTTACTAAGCAGGAGGTACCCGTGCCTGAAAGCACTACCAAGGACCACCTGACGTTGGTGGAACTCGGATACCCAGAGGGAGGCACCTAAGCCAAAGGCTCTGCCCGGAACCAGCTGACGGTACTGGAACCAGGATGGGGAGCAGAAGGTACAAGAGCAAAAGACACTGCCGAGAACCAGCTGACGGTACTGGAACCCGGATGGGTAGCCGAAGGTCCAAGAGCCAATGGAACTACCGAGGACCAGCTGACGTTACTGGAACCCGGTTACTAAGCAGGAGGTACCCGTGCCTGAAAGCACTACCAAGGACCACCTGACGTTGGTGGAACTCGGATACCCAGAAGGAGGCACCTAAGCCAAAGGCTCTGCCCGGAACCAGCTGACGGTACTGGAACCAGGATGGGGACCTATTCAAGCTTGTCTTCCTAGGGCCCCAACTGGCGGTGTGTTAGAGCCCAGGGACAGCAGGAGGAGGAGCAGGGGGAGGGGAGTGTAGGCCGAAGCCTGCACAGGCGGCAGCTTTGGGTGTGTTGTGTCTGCGTGGCTTTTGCAGGACACGTTGCCGGCTACACAGCAGGGGAACAGCTGGCGGTGCTGGACCCCACTGACACATTGGCGAGGTGTTTGGCTCTGTGCAGCCAGCACTTCCGGACAGCAACTAGCGTTGTTGGAGCCCGGGCTCTGCAGGTGGAGCAGAGTGTAGGCCGAAGCCTAATTGAACCGATTTCAAAAGTCACCTTTAACCCCCCTCAGGGGTTACAAAGTAGAAGAGCCACAGCTTATGCAGCAGCAGTGCTGCGCAAGTCAAAGGTTGCTCTTGTAATTTTTCTCCTTGCACACGCTGAATGGAACACGTATAACATTTAGCCCTTTATACAGTCAAACTGTGTAATGGAGGCGAGAGTTCCCTTTGTAATGAGACGCAGCACAGGTGTCAAGAATCCCACCTTGGTGCTGGGTGCAGCCTCCCGAGCGTTTTTATTTGCTGTACAGGAGTCTGCGCTGTCGTGTTATCCCCTGGCCTAGCGCCGTTAGCGCTGCCCATCTTCTGGCATCATGTAATGTCGGCCGGTGCGGTTCGCGATGCCCATGAATCCCAGCCCCGCAGTGTCTTAACATTGTTAAAACACTGCGGGGCTGGGATTCAGGGCCTGGCGCAGCACATATGTTCGCCTCTCACACTCGGGTCCTTACACCCGCTTCAGACTGTGCGGCGTCATCTGATCCCTTATCGCATGCCACGGCCATGAAGCCGCACAGTCCGAAGAAGGCGGAAGGAGAGGAGGGACAGGCGAACTGATGCACTGATCCTGCCCATGAATCACACCCTCGCAGTCCCAATAAATAAGACACCGAGGGGCGTTGTGTGGGTCAGGGCGGCCGCAGAGGCGCAGCCAGCCAAACAATGATGCCAGAAGACGGGCAGCGCTACCAAGGGGGTTGCAGCATGTCATTACAATGGAATGTCACACCACCGGGACGGTTAAATGGTCACACAGAGGACACATTTCAGACGTGTTTTCAGTTCCACATGTGCGAGGAGAATACGTTTCTGAGCCACCTTGCACACATGCAGCATTACCGCTGTACAAGGTGGCTGGATAACGTAAAAACGCCTGGGGGAGGGGGGACAGGTTCCCTTCAATTTCAGTTCTTGTGTCTGCGTGGCTTTTGCAGGACACGTTGCCGGCTGCACAGCAGGGGAACAGCTGGCGGTGCTGGACCCCACTGACACATTGGCTGGTGTTTTTCTCTGTGCAGCTAGCACATCTGGGCCCCAACTGGCGGTGTGTTAGAGCCCAGGGACAGCAGGAGGAGGAGCAGGAGGAGGAGGAGCAGGGGGAGGGGAGTGTAGGCCGAAGCCTGCACAGGCGGCAGCTTTGGGTGTGTTGTGTCTGCGTGGCTTTTGCAGGACACGTTGCCGGCTACACAGCAGGGGAACAGCTGGCGGTGCTGGACCCCACTGACACATTGGCGAGGTGTTTGGCTCTGTGCAGCCAGCACTTCCGGACAGCAACTAGCGTTGTTGGAGCCCGGGCTCTGCAGGTGGAGCAGAGTGTAGGCCGAAGCCTAATTGAACCGATTTCAAAAGTCACCTTTAACCCCCCCTCAGGGGTTACAAAGTAGAAGAGCCACAGCTTATGCAGCAGCAGTGCTGCGCAAGTCAAAGGTTGCTCTTGTAATTTTTCTCCTTGCACACGCTGAATGGAACACGTATAACATTTAGCCCTTTATACAGTCAAACTGTGTAATGGAGGCGAGAGTTCCCTTTGTAATGAGACGCAGCACAGGTGTCAAGAATCCCACCTTGGTGCTGGGTGCAGCCTCCCGAGCGTTGTTATTTGCTGTACAGGAGTCTGCGCTGTCGTGTTATCCCCTGGCCTAGCGCCGTTAGCGCTGCCCATCTTCTGGCATCATGTAATGTCGGCCGGTGCGGTTCGCGATGCCCATGAATCCCAGCCCCGCAGTGTCTTAACATTGTTAAAACACTGCGGGGCTGGGATTCAGGGCCTGGCGCAGCACATATGTTCGCCTCTCACACTCGGGTCCTTACACCCGCTTCAGACTGTGCGGCGTCATCTGATCCCTTATCGCATGCCACGGCCATGAAGCCGCACAGTCCGAAGAAGGCGGAAGGAGAGGAGGGACAGGCGAACTGATGCACTGATCCTGCCCATGAATCACACCCTCGCAGTCCCAATAAATAAGACACCGAGGGGCGTTGTGTGGGTCAGGGCGGCCGCAGAGGCGCAGCCAGCCAAACAATGATGCCAGAAGACGGGCAGCGCTACCAAGGGGGTTGCAGCGTGTCATTACAAAGGAAAGTCACACCACCGGGACGGTTAAATGGTCACACAGAGGACACATTTCAGACGTGTTTTCAGTTCCACATGTGCGAGGAGAATACGTTTCTGAGCCACCTTGCACACATGCAGCATTACCGCTGTACAAGGTGGCTGGATAACGTAAAAACGCCTGGGGGAGGGGGGACAGGTTCCCTTCAATTTCAGTTCTTGTGTCTGCGTGGCTTTTGCAGGACACGTTGCCGGCTGCACAGCAGGGGAACAGCTGGCGGTGCTGGACCCCACTGACACATTGGCTGGTGTTTTTCTCTGTGCAGCTAGCACATCTGGGCCCCAACTGGCGGTGTGTTAGAGCCCAGGGACAGCAGGAGGAGGAGCAGGAGGAGGAGGAGCAGGGGGAGGGGAGTGTAGGCCGAAGCCTGCACAGGCGGCAGCTTTGGGTGTGTTGTGTCTGCGTGGCTTTTGCAGGACACGTTGCCGGCTACACAGCAGGGGAACAGCTGGCGGTGCTGGACCCCACTGACACATTGGCGAGGTGTTTGGCTCTGTGCAGCCAGCACTTCCGGACAGCAACTAGCGTTGTTGGAGCCCGGGCTCTGCAGGTGGAGCAGAGTGTAGGCCGAAGCCTAATTGAACCGATTTCAAAAGTCACCTTTAACCCCCCCTCAGGGGTTACAAAGTAGAAGAGCCACAGCTTATGCAGCAGCAGTGCTGCGCAAGTCAAAGGTTGCTCTTGTAATTTTTCTCCTTGCACACGCTGAATGGAACACGTATAACATTTAGCCCTTTATACAGTCAAACTGTGTAATGGAGGCGAGAGTTCCCTTTGTAATGAGACGCAGCACAGGTGTCAAGAATCCCACCTTGGTGCTGGGTGCAGCCTCCCGAGCGTTGTTATTTGCTGTACAGGAGTCTGCGCTGTCGTGTTATCCCCTGGCCTAGCGCCGTTAGCGCTGCCCATCTTCTGGCATCATGTAATGTCGGCCGGTGCGGTTCGCGATGCCCATGAATCCCAGCCCCGCAGTGTCTTAACATTGTTAAAACACTGCGGGGCTGGGATTCAGGGCCTGGCGCAGCACATATGTTCGCCTCTCACACTCGGGTCCTTACACCCGCTTCAGACTGTGCGGCGTCATCTGATCCCTTATCGCATGCCACGGCCATGAAGCCGCACAGTCCGAAGAAGGCGGAAGGAGAGGAGGGACAGGCGAACTGATGCACTGATCCTGCCCATGAATCACACCCTCGCAGTCCCAATAAATAAGACACCGAGGGGCGTTGTGTGGGTCAGGGCGGCCGCAGAGGCGCAGCCAGCCAAACAATGATGCCAGAAGACGGGCAGCGCTACCAAGGGGGTTGCAGCGTGTCATTACAAAGGAAAGTCACACCACCGGGACGGTTAAATGGTCACACAGAGGACACATTTCAGACGTGTTTTCAGTTCCACATGTGCGAGGAGAATACGTTTCTGAGCCACCTTGCACACATGCAGCATTACCGCTGTACAAGGTGGCTGGATAACGTAAAAACGCCTGGGGGAGGGGGGACAGGTTCCCTTCAATTTCAGTTCTTGTGTCTGCGTGGCTTTTGCAGGACACGTTGCCGGCTGCACAGCAGGGGAACAGCTGGCGGTGCTGGACCCCACTGACACATTGGCTGGTGTTTTTCTCTGTGCAGCTAGCACATCTGGGCCCCAACTGGCGGTGTGTTAGAGCCCAGGGACAGCAGGAGGAGGAGCAGGAGGAGGAGGAGCAGGGGGAGGGGAGTGTAGGCCGAAGCCTGCACAGGCGGCAGCTTTGGGTGTGTTGTGTCTGCGTGGCTTTTGCAGGACACGTTGCCGGCTACACAGCAGGGGAACAGCTGGCGGTGCTGGACCCCACTGACACATTGGCGAGGTGTTTGGCTCTGTGCAGCCAGCACTTCCGGACAGCAACTAGCGTTGTTGGAGCCCGGGCTCTGCAGGTGGAGCAGAGTGTAGGCCGAAGCCTAATTGAACCGATTTCAAAAGTCACCTTTAACCCCCCCTCAGGGGTTACAAAGTAGAAGAGCCACAGCTTATGCAGCAGCAGTGCTGCGCAAGTCAAAGGTTGCTCTTGTAATTTTTCTCCTTGCACACGCTGAATGGAACACGTATAACATTTAGCCCTTTATACAGTCAAACTGTGTAATGGAGGCGAGAGTTCCCTTTGTAATGAGACGCAGCACAGGTGTCAAGAATCCCACCTTGGTGCTGGGTGCAGCCTCCCGAGCGTTGTTATTTGCTGTACAGGAGTCTGCGCTGTCGTGTTATCCCCTGGCCTAGCGCCGTTAGCGCTGCCCATGTTCTGGCATCATTTAATGTCGGCCGGTGCGGTTCGCGATGACCATGAATCCCAGCCCCGCAGTGTCTTAACATTGTTAAAACACTGCGGGGCTGGGATGCAGGGCCTGGCGCAGCACATATGTTCGCCTCTCACACTCGGGTCCTTACACCCGCTTCAGACTGTGCGGCGTCATCTGATCCCTTATCGCATGCCACGGCCATGAAGCCGCACAGTCCGCAGAAGGCGGAAGGAGATGAGGGACAGGCGAACTGATGCACTGATCATGCCCGTCAATCACACCCTCGCAGTCCCAATAAATAAGACACCGAGGGGCGTTGTGTGGGTCAGGGCGGCCGCAGAGGCGCAGGCAGCCAAACAATGATGCCAGAAGACGGGCAGCGTTACCAAGGAGCTTGTTGCGTGTGTCAATACAAAGTCAAATCACACCTGAGGGACGTTTTAATGGTCACAGAGGACACATTTTAGACGTGTTCACTTCAACATGGGCAAGGAGAATAAGTTTCTGAGCCACCTTGAACACATGCAGCATTACTGCTGTTCAAGGTAGCTGTAAAACATAGAAACACCTGGGGGAGGGGGGACAGGTTCCCTTCAATTTCAGTTCTTGTGTCTGCGTGGCGGTCGCAGGACACGTTGCCGGCTACACAGCAGGGGAACAGCTGGCGGTGCTGAACCCCACTGACACATTGGCTGGTGTTTTTCTCTGTGCAGCTAGCACATCTGGGCAAAAACTGGCGGTGTTAGAGCCCAGGGTCAGCAGGAGGAGCAGGGGGAGCGGAGTGTAGGCCGAAGCCTGCACTCGAGCAAGTTGAAAGGAAACCTTTAACCCCCCCCCCCCCCAGGCGTTTGTAGCTGAAAGAGCCATTGTGTACAGCACTAATGCTGGAAAAGGTAAACTTAGCTCTTTTAATTATGGTCCTTGTACATGCGGAACCTAACATTTATGAAATGTGTCTCCTCACAGCGTTAAACCGTCCGGTAGGTGGAACTTTCCTTTGTCGTGTGACGCAGCACAGCCATCATTTTTACCCCCTTGGCGCCGTGCGCCGCCTCCTCAGCGTTGTTTGAATCTGTCCCGGAGCCTGCGCTGTTAGGTTAGCCCTTGGCCATGCACACATGTTGCGCTGCCCGTCTTCTGACCTCATTTGGTGTCAGGCTGGCTGCGCCTGTGCGGGTGCGCTGGCCGAGATCCCGCCTCGCAGTGTCGTCTAATGTAATCCCACCGCGGGCCTGTGATCCGTGCCCGTGCGCAGTGCATATCCTCTCCTCTCACTCCCCTCCCTACGGCTTTTTCAGACTGTGCGGTGTCACGGCCGTGGCATGCTATTAGGGACCAGCTGACATCGCACAGTCTGAAGAAGCCGTAGGGAGGGGAGTGAGAGGAGAGGATATGCACTGCGCACGGGCACGGATCACAGGCCCGCGGTGGGATTACATTAGACGACACTGCGAGGCGGGATCTCGGCCAGCGCACCCGCACAGGCGCAGCCAGCCTGACACCAAATGAGGTCAGAAGACGGGCAGCGCAACATGTGTGCATGGCCAAGGGCTAACCTAACAGCGCAGGCTCCGGGACAGATTCAAACAACGCTGAGGAGGGGGCGCACGGCGCCAAGGGGGTAAAAATGATGGCTGTGCTGCGTCACACGACAAAGGAAAGTTCCACCTACCGGACGGTTTAACGCTGTGTGGGGACACATTTCATAAGTGTTTGGTTCAGCATGTGCAAGGAGCATCACGAAAAGAGGCACTTTTTCCCTTTGCATCATTACTGCTGCACAAGGTGGCTCCTTCAGTAACAAACGCCTGGGGGGGGGGGTCAGGTTCCCTTACATTTAACTTGTTGTGCCTGCGTGGCGGTCGCAGTACACGTTGCCGTATACACAGCAGGGGAACAGCTGGCGGTGCTGAACCCCACTAACACATTGGCGAGGTGTTTGGCTCTGTGCGTACAGCACTTCTGGACGGCAACTAGCGGTGTTGGAGCCCAGGGACAGGTGGAGGAGGAGGAGGTTGGAGGAGGTTGGAGGAGGTAGGAGGGATTGCCACACACACAGCAGGGGAACAGCTGACGTTACTGAACCCCAATAACAGAGGAGGGACTGTTGACTGTGCGTACAGCACTTCTGGACGGCAACTGGCGGTGTTGGAGCCCAGGGACAGGTGGAGGAGGAGGAGGTTGGAGGAGGTTGGAGGAGGTAGGAGGGATTGCCACACACACAGCAGGGGAACAGCTGACGATACTGAACCCCAATAACAGAGGAGGGACTGTTGACTGTGCGTACAGCACTTCTGGACGGCAACTGGCGGTGTTGGAGGGACAGGGACAGGTGGAGGAGGAGGAGGTTGGAGGAGGTAGGAGGGATTGCCACACACACAGCAGGGGAACAGCTGACGTTACTGAACCCCAATAACAGAGGAGGGACTGTTGACTGCGTACAGCACTTCTGGACGGCAACTGGCGGTGTTGGAGCCCAGGGACAGGTGGAGGAGGAGGAAGTTGGAGGAGGTAGGAGGGATTGCCACACACACAGCAGGGGAACAGCTGACGTTACTGAACCCCAATAACAGAGGAGGGACTGTTGACTGTGCGTACAGCACTTCTGGACGGCAACTGGCGGTGTTGGAGCCCAGGGACAGGTGGAGGAGGAGGAGGTTGGAGGAGGTTGGAGGAGGTAGGAGGGATTGCCACACACACAGCAGGGGAACAGCTGACGTTACTGAACCCCAATAACAGAGGAGGGACTGTTGACTGTGCGTACAGCACTTCTGGACGGCAACTGGCGGTGTTGGAGCCCAGGGACAGGTGGAGGAGGAGGAGGTTGGAGGAGGTTGGAGGAGGTAGGAGGGATTGCCACACACACAGCAGGGGAACAGCTGACGTTACTGAACCCCAATAACAGAGGAGGGACTGTTGACTGTGCGTACAGCACTTCTGGACGGCAACTGGCGGTGTTGGAGCCCAGGGACAGGTGGAGGAGGAGGAGGTTGGAGGAGGTAGGAGGGATTGCCACACACACAGCAGGGGAACAGCTGACGTTACTGAACCCCAATAACAGAGGAGGGACTGTTGACTGTGCGTACAGCACTTCTGGACGGCAACTGGCGGTGTTGGAGCCCAGGGACAGGTGGAGGAGGAGGAGGTTGGAGGAGGTAGGAGGGATTGCCACACACACAGCAGGGGAACAGCTGACGTTACTGAACCCCAATAACAGAGGAGGGACTGTTGACTGTGCGTACAGCACTTCTGGACGGCAACTGGCGGTGTTGGAGCCCAGGGACAGGTGGAGGAGGAGGAGGTTGGAGGAGGTAGGAGGGATTGCCACACACACAGCAGGGGAACAGCTGACGTTACTGAACCCCAATAACAGAGGAGGGACTGTTGACTGTGCGTACAGCACTTCTGGACGGCAACTGGCGGTGTTGGAGCCCAGGGACAGGTGGAGGAGGAGGAGGTTGGAGGAGGTTGGAGGAGGTAGGAGGGATTGCCACACACACAGCAGGGGAACAGCTGACGTTACTGAACCCCAATAACAGAGGAGGGACTGTTGACTGTGCGTACAGCACTTCTGGACGGCAACTGGCGGTGTTGGAGCCCAGGGACAGGTGGAGGAGGAGGAGGTTGGAGGAGGTTGGAGGAGGTAGGAGGGATTGCCACACACACAGCAGGGGAACAGCTGACGTTACTGAACCCCAATAACAGAGGAGGGACTGTTGACTGTGCGTACAGCACTTCTGGACGGCAACTGGCGGTGTTGGAGCCCAGGGACAGGTGGAGGAGGAGGAGGTTGGAGGAGGTTGGAGGAGGTAGGAGGGATTGCCACACACACAGCAGGGGAACAGCGGACGTTACTGAACCCCAATAACAGAGGAGGGACTGTTGACTGTGCGTACAGCACTTCTGGACGGCAACTGGCGGTGTTGGAGCCCAGGGACAGGTGGAGGAGGAGGAGGTTGGAGGAGGTAGGAGGGATTGCCACACACACAGCAGGGGAACAGCTGACGTTACTGAACCCCAATAACAGAGGAGGGACTGTTGACTGTGCGTACAGCACTTCTGGACGGCAACTGGCGGTGTTGGAGCCCAGGGACAGGTGGAGGAGGAGGAGGTTGGAGGAGGTAGGAGGGATTGCCACACACACAGCAGGGGAACAGCTGACGTTACTGAACCCCAATAACAGAGGAGGGACTGTTGACTGTGCGTACAGCACTTCTGGACGGCAACTGGCGGTGTTGGAGCCCAGGGACAGGTGGAGGAGGAGGAGGTTGGAGGAGGTAGGAGGGATTGCCACACACACAGCAGGGGAACAGCTGACGTTACTGAACCCCAATAACAGAGGAGGGACTGTTGACTGTGCGTACAGCACTTCTGGACGGCAACTGGCGGTGTTGGAGCCCAGGGACAGGTGGAGGAGGAGGAGGTTGGAGGAGGTAGGAGGGATTGCCACACACACAGCAGGGGAACAGCTGACGTTACTGAACCCCAATAACAGAGGAGCGACTGTTGACTGTGCGTACAGCACTTCTGGACGGCAACTAGCGGTGTTGGAGCCCAGGGGCAGGTGGAAAAGCAGAGGAACACAATGTAGGCCGAAGCCTGAGAAAGTCGAAAGGGAACCTTTAACCCCCCCCCCCCAAGGCGTTTGTAGCTGAAAGAGCCAGCTTGTGCAGCACAAAAGATGCAAAAGGAAAAGGTGGCTCTTTTCATCATGCTCCTTGCAAACACAGAACTAAACACTTTTAAAATGTGTCCACTGAAGCCGTGAAACCGTCCCGGAGGTGGGACTTTCCTTCGTAATATGACGCAGCACAGCCATCATTACTACCCCCCGCCGCCGTGCCCCGGCTCCTCAGCGTTGTTTGATTCCGTCCCGGAGCCTGCGCTGTTATGTTATCCCGTGGCCAGGCACACTTAGCGCTGCCCATCTTCTGACATCATTTGGTGTCAGGCTGGCTGCGCCTGTGCGGTCGCGCTGGCCGAGAGCCCGCCTCGCAGTGTCTTCTGATGTAATCCCACTGGGGGCCTGGGATCCATGGCCATGCGCAGTGCATATCCTCGCCTCTCACTCCCCTCCCTACGGCTTCTTTTTCAGACTGTGCGGTGTCACGGCCGTGGCATGCTATTAGGGACCAGCTGACACCGAACAGTCTGAAGAAGCCATAGGGAGATGAGTGAGAGGTGGAGGTTCAGATATGCACTGCGCATGTCCATAGATCCCAGGCCCCCAGTGGGATTAAATCAGAAGACACTGCGAGGCGGGCTCTCGGCCAGCGTGGCCGCACAGGCGCAGCCAGCCTGACACCAAATGATGCCAGAAGACGGGCAGCGCTAAGTGTGCCTGGCCACGGGATAACATAACAGCGCAGGCTCCGGGACGGAATCAAACAACGCTGAGGAGCCGGGGCGCGGCGCCGGGGGGGTAGGAATGACGGCTGTGCTGCGTCATATTACGAAGGAAAGTCCCACCTCCGGGACGGTTTTACGGTATCAGTGGACACATTTTATAAGTGTTAAGTTTTGCGTGTGCAAGGAGCAAAACCAAAATAGCTACCTTTTTCCTTGTGCAGCATTACTGCTGCACAAGGTGGCTCTTTCAGTAACAAACGCCTTGGGGGAGGGGACAGATTCCCTTACATTTCAGTTGTTGTGTCAGCGTGGCGGTCGCATGACACATTGCCGGCTACACAGCTGGGGATCAGCTGACGTTACTGAAACCCAATAACACTGGGTCGTATGTTTTGACTGTGCAGACGGCACATCTGAGCCTCAACTGGCGGTGTTGGAGCCCAGGAATTTAAGTTCAGGTGGTAGAAAGATGAACACAACAGGAGACCTGGATAACGTATACAGTGACCTAATTATTTAATCAGGAGGAGGAGTGGCAAATTCCTGCGAGATCCAGGCCTTGTTCATTTTCAGGAAAGTAAGCCGGTCAACGTTATCGGAGGATAGTCGCATGCGACGGTCAGTTAGTACACCACCTGCAGCACTAAAGACACGTTCCGATAATACACTGGCCGCAGGGCAAGACAGCACCTCCAATGCATACTGGCTTAGCTCTGGCCATGTATCCAGCTTTGAGACCCAAAACTTGAAAGGGGAAGAGCCGTCTGGGAGTACAGCAAGAGGGCAAGACATGTAGTCTGTCACCATCTGACGGAACCGTTGCCTCCTGCTGACTGGAGCCGTCTGTGATGGTGTAGACTTTTGTGGCGGGCACAGAAAACTGTGCCACAGTTCGGCCATACTAGTCTTGCCTTGGGCAGAGGCACTGCTTCTGCTCCCTCTTTGTGCAGAGCCTCCACCACTGCCTGGACGCACTGAGCTGCTTTGGAATGCACTAGCAGCACTTCTCTCAGTTGGAATGGAGAAGATGATGGAACTGACCAGTGTGTCTTGGTACTCCCGCATTTTTCGCTCCCGGTTCAACGGTGTGATGAGGCTTTCTACGTTGTCCCGGTAGCGAGGATCGAGGAGGGTGAACACCCAATAATCAGACATGTTGAGAATGTGGTCGATGCGGCGGTCGTTTCTCAGGCACTGCAGCATGTAATCCACCATGTGCTGCAGACTGCCAACTGCCCAAGAAACGCTGTCCCCAGCTGGAGGCGTGATCTCTGCCCGCTCGTCATCACCCCACCCTCGCTGTACACACTGAGTACTGGACAATTCGGGAACTCCCTCCTCTGGACGGATGTCTTCCTCCTCCATTGACTCCTCCTCATCCTCCTCACAAACTGTCCCCTGCCTACGCGTTTGTGAGGAACCACGTGGCGCTGACTGTCCAGAAGATGATGGAAGTGGTGAATCCTCATCCTCCACCTCTTCCACAACATCATCCCTTAGCGCTTGCAGTGATTTTTCAAGCAGGCAGATAAGGGGGACAGTCATGCTGACTAGTGCATCATCTGCACTCGCCATCCGCGTGGAATAATCAAAGGGACGCAAAACCTGGCAGACATCCTTCATAGTGGCCCACTCTGTGGTTGTGAAGTCTGTACGGCGCTGACTGCGACTTTTTTGCGCCTGATACAGCTGGTACTCCATTACAGCTTGCTGCTGCTCACACAACCGCTCCAACATATGTAACGTGGAATTCCACCTGGTAGGTAGGTCACATATGATGCGATGTTCCGGCAGGCAGTGTCGGCGCTGCAGAGCCGCAATGCGCGCTTTTGCCGTGCTGGAACGCCGCAAGTGAGCACACTCTAGGCGGACCTTGTGCAGCAGTGCATCAAGATCCGGATAGTCCCTCAAAAAACTCTGCACGACCAAATTGAGCACATGTGCCAGACATGGGATGTGAGTGAGGTTGCCGAGGCCCAGGGCTGCCACCAGATTTCGGCCATTATCACACACTACCATGCCTGGCTGGAGATTCGCTGGCTCAAACCACACATCGCTCTCCTGCTTGATGGCATTCCAGAGCTCCTGCGCTGTGTGGCTACGATTCCCCAAAAAAATTAATTTCAAGACGGCCTGTTGACGTTTGGCCACGGCTGTGCTCATGTCGGTCGTAACAGGTACACGTTCATCACGGGTCCATGTGGAGGTGGACTGTGACGGCTCCTGCAGCGATGATTCTGAGGAACTGGTGTAAGAGGAGGAGTCAATGCGTACAGAATGGATTCCTGCAATCCTTGGAGTGGGCAGGACACGTCCTGCGCCACTCGCACGGTCTGTACCCGGCTCAACGACATTAACCCAATGGGCAGTGAGGGAAAGGTATCGCCCCTGTCCATGTTGACTGGTCCACGCATCGGTGGTGAGGTGGACCTTGCTACTGACGGCGTTCAGTAGCGCGTGTTTTATGTGTCCCTCCACATGCTTGTGCAGGGCAGGGACGGCTTGCCTGCTGAAGTAAAAGCGGCTGGGCACACTGTACTGTGGGACTGCCAATGACATCAAGTCACGGAAGCTGTCAGTCTCCACCAGCCTGAATGACAGCATTTCCAGTGACAGAAGTTTGGCAATGCCTGCAGTCAGAGCCTGTGCTCGTGGGTGGTTTGACGAGAAAGGCCGCCTTTTCTCCCATGCCTGTACTACCGATGGCTGTAGACTGGGCTGGGAGTGTGTGGTTGACTGGGAAAGTGGTGCTGCGGGTGGAATGACAGCGGGTCTCTGGACAACAGGGCCAGAGGTTCTTCCACGGCGATCCTGGGAGGAAGCCGAACCAGCTGCGTGTGAGCTAGAGGAAGAGGCAACACGAGCTGAAGAGGTGGTAGCTGCCGCTGTTGGTTGGCCTAGCTCTTCAGTGTGTTTGTCTAACTCCGCCGGGTGCCTGTTGCGCACATGTTTCCACATGTTGGAGGTATTGAGGTTGGCGACTTTTTGACCTCTTTTGATTTTTTGATGACACACCTTGCATCTGACATAGCAAATGTCATCTGCAACTGTGTCAAAAAAGGACCAGGCACTGCAAGTCTTGGGAGCCCCCCTTTTGACTTTTGGAAGAGACATGCTCCTTACGGGTGCCAAAGCGGAGGCTGCAGGATCCGCAGTCTTCCCCCTCCCTCTCCCTCTTTGGGCCGTACGGGGAATCTCTTCCTCAGAGCTGCTCCCACCACCTTCCTGTCCCTGACGCCAAGATGGGTCAAGGACCTCATCATCTACACTACCCTCTGCCCCCAACTGCTCCTCCTGGGTAGTCTCAGCAGCAGAGCACGCACCAGTAAGTGGCACCTGAGTGTCATCATCAGCTGATGCGGCCTGCGAGGTGGTGACCG
The DNA here is from genome assembly GCF_051348905.1 of Ranitomeya variabilis. Taxonomy (NCBI): domain Eukaryota; kingdom Metazoa; phylum Chordata; class Amphibia; order Anura; family Dendrobatidae; genus Ranitomeya; species Ranitomeya variabilis. Next base: position 186,023,697 of record NC_135237.1, read on the forward strand.
GAGCCACTGGCCCACCCGCCTCTTCAGAGGAAGACAGAAAAAGCTGTTGGGCATCACTGCACCCTGCCTCTTCTTCCATTTCTCCAATGCTGCTTGGCTGGCCCCCTGTTTCCAAGCCAAGAGATGATTCAGAGAACAGAAGTAGAGACTGCTCCTGTCCTGGGATCTCTGTCTGCCTGGGCAATTTTGCAGGTGGTGAAGAGACAGATGGCTGCTCTCCAGTGCTCTGTGTCTGAGAGGATGTGGCACTAATGGAAGTTGATGCATTAGCTGCCATCCATCCCACAACGGCTTCAATTTGGTCTTCACGCAGCAGCGGTGTACGGCGCTCGGCGACAAAGCTGCGCATGAACGACTGTTCCCTTGTGAAAGTGGGTGCTGATGACTCACCGGTGCCCGCAGCAGGCACAGAATCCCCACGTCCCCTCCCTGCTCCGCGCCCACGCCCACGCCCACGTGCCTTACTCACTGCCTTCTTCATCTTGGTTGACTGATAAAGATAAGCAGAAAAGTACTAACGGCTTTGTGTGCTTATTCCTGAGCAACTCCTCCTAACAGGTATAAGACACACTAATTTTCTAAAGTGTGGACTAGACTTGAATATGAGCTAATGTGGCCTACACAAATGTAAAGTGGTGTAACTGGTGTGTTTGGTGAACTTTATTATTTATTTATTTTTTTGGGGCTGAACTGACAACGGATAGAGCTGCAATCACACGGAGACCGTGCAGACAGCCGTAAACGGCGCTGCAAGGCCCAAAAACCCTCCTCTACTTTATCCTATGTAGTGTTTTTCCACAAATTAGCTGGAGACGGGTGGAAAGACACTAATAGGATTTTTTAAAATAAATTAGCAGCAGACTACACTACTTTGAAAAAAAAGAAAATTGATTTGGCGGTATGACGCAGTGAAAAACCCTGAGCTGCAGACAACCAGGCTACGGCTGCTCACAGACTACAGGGCGACCTGCAGTCACACGGAGACCGTGCAGACAGCCGTAAACGGCGCTGCAAGGCCCAAAAACCCTCCTCTACTTTATCCTATGTAGTGTTTTTCCACAAATTAGCTGGAGACGGGTGGAAAGACACTAATAGGATTTTTTAAAATAAATTAGCAGCAGACTACACTACTTTGAAAAAAAAGAAAATTGATTTGGCGGTATGACGCAGTGAAAAACCCTGAGCTGGAGACAACCAGGCTATAGCTGCTCACAGATTACAGGGCGAGCTGCAGTCACACGGAGACCGTGCAGACAGCCGTAAACGGCGCTGCAAGGCCCAAAAACCCTCCTCTACTTTATCCTATGTAGTGTTTTTCCACAAATTAGCTGGAGACGGGTGGAAAGACACTAATAGGAATTTTTGGAAAAAATGTGCAGCAGCCTGCACTACTTCAAAAAAAAAAAAAAAAAGGACAGTATGAGGCAATGAACCACCCTCCCTGAACTGAATACAACCAGCTATGGATGGCCTATGTGGCTGCACTCAGACTAGAGAGTGGGCTGCACTCACACACACACACAGAGAGACCTTGCAGATCGCTGTGAAAACAGCGCTACAAGGCAAAAGGAAGGTGAATAGTAGGTGAACACAGCGGTTGCTAAATTAGCCTTTGGAAAGCACAAAGAAGCAAATCGCTATCTGTCCCTCAGTCAGCAAACAGCGTCCTGTCACTAACTGAATTCACAGCAGAGTGATCGCAAAATGGCGCCAGCGACTTTTAAACTGCATCATGACATCATTTCAGCAGCCAATCACAGCCTTGCCAGTAGTTTCATGCCCTCCATGCTAAACAGGATGTGCCCACACTTGGAATCTTTCTCATTGGCTGAATTTCTGAATTTTGAATCATTGAACTTCCGATTCCGGTATCCGATACGCGCCAAGTATCGGAATCCCGGTATCGGAATTCCGATACCGCTAGTATCGGCCGATACCCGATACTTGCGGTATCGGAATGCTCAACACTATTTGTGAGCAGAAGAGGGCAGTTGTTGACTACCAGCATCAAAAAGGCCATTGATATTCAGTTCAGACTCCACACATAAGACCTCACGAGTGGATATGGATGTCAGACATATGTACCATCCTCCAAAACTTTGAGAACTGCACCAAGATGGTGAACGGTGATGACGCCATAATTAGCGTCACCATCCCACTTGTCTGCATTCTGAAAACCTCTCTGCTCACAATTAAAGAGGATGCATTGCAGGCAGAGCACTAGTACATGGAGCAAGAAAGCATACAGGGTAATTACACTCAGCCCAGCCTCATGTCTTCCCAATGCGGATTGGTAGACAATGAGGAGGAGGAGGAGGAAGGAAAACAGGAGCTACTTTCATGCGCTATAGAAGATACTACAAGCACAGCTGTCATACTGTCTATTTAGCGGGGATGGCCTGAGGACATTGAGGAGGAGGAGGAGGATGAGGAGGAGGAGGACAGCATAGTCAGTCGTCCTGTTGGTAAAGACAAGGAAGTCTTGCCTGTAAGGCTAGGTTCCCATTGCGTTAATGGGTGAGCGCTAACGGACAGCGTTGCTCAGCGAAATTAACGCCGTGCACCGTGTCCGTTAGCGCTCCCATTGTCAGCAATGTTTAAGCGCATTGCTAGCGTGTGTCATTTTCGGCACGCGCTAGCGATGTGCCGTTCTTTTGTAGCGCGCCTCGGATGCTGCTTGCAGCGTCCGCGGCACGCCCGAGGTCCGTTCCCCGCTCTCGCAGATCGGGGATCTGCGCTAGCGGGGATGTTTAGCGCGACCCCTTAAAAGACATTGCGTTAGCGCAATCCGCTAGCGCTTAGCGCTAAATGGATTGCCCTAACGCAATCTGAACCTAGCCTTAGCAATCTGGCACACATGGCTGACTTTATGTTGCCCTGCATTTCACGTGACGCTCGCATCAAAATTTTTGGTGACACTCATTACTGGTTGTGACACTTCTAGACCCACGCTACAAGGAGAACTTTCAATCTCTTCATCCAGAGTCAGACAGGTGTACTAAAATGGTACAGTACTAGAGAGCCCTTGAGGCGGAAATACTTAAAAAATTCCAATCTGAGAACGCTGGCAGCAGACGTCAGTTTGTTGTACAACCAGGGAGTCCAAGCGATAGAGACAGAAGTGCAATCCAGCTCAGGCAGGGGAACAATGGCAAAGTTCTGGTACTGTTTTCTCAGACCCTCCCATTGTGCCGGCATAGAGGCAAAGGATGCTGTCACAAGAAGTGCAATGTTTGGGGAGATGCTGGGGGAGTACCTTGCAGATCGTACAAACATCCTCCGGGATTCCTCTGTACCTTTTAATTATTGGGTAGCCAAGCTGGACACGTGGCATGAACTGGCTTTCTACTCCTCGGAGGTCCTGGCCTGCCCTGCTGCTAGTGTTCTGCCAGAGCGGGTTTTTAGTGCCGCTGGTGGAATTATAACAGATAAGTGCATCCGCCTGTCAACTGAAAATGCAGCCAAGATGACATAAAAATGAACGAGGGCTGGATTGGGCAAGACTTCTGTACACCACCAAGTGAAAACAACGAAACATAACCTCTAATACATTGTCTTTTTGGGGGAGATGTATTCCCATGCACCTATTCACAACCACACATGGGTATACGCTTACAGATTTGGTCTGTTTGGTGCTATCCTCCTCCTTATCCTCATCCTCATCATCCACAACCAGTAGAACACCAGGATGTCACTCTTTTTTTTGTGCAAGGGTGTTTTTATGATGCCCGTTACTAATTGGAAACCAAAACAAATGTTACTCCTCCAGCGGGAAATGTCATAAAAATGAGATGTACATCTATTCTTCCCATTTATTCTTATTTTTTCCAGTTTTCCTATCTCTGGACAGTCCTTGGGGAAATGTTTGTCAGCCCATGCACTTCGTGTATGGGCATTACAAGTCTAGGAGACCCGCTCCTTTACATTGGGCCTAGTTTTTAATGAGGCCTTCAACAATGTTTCCTCATTCTCCACCACTAGATTACCAAGGTTAACGGGTTGTCTGCTGTTACAGCCAGTGCAATTTTTGTCAGGAGTGTCTATGATGCCCATAAAATCTGTTTAAAATTTTTACCCCAATGGGGAAATGTTTGGCAGCCCATGCACCTCGTGTATGGGCATTACAAGTCTAGGAGACCCGCTCCTTTACATTGGGCCTAGTTTTTAATGAGGCCTTCATCAATGTTTCCTCATTCTCCACCACTAGATCACCAGGTTTTACGTGTTCAGTGCTGCTACACCAGTGCAATCTTTGGCAAAACTGTCTATATGATGCCCGTTACCAATTTGAAACCCAAAGAAAAGTTACTCCCCCAGGCAGAAATTTTGTAAAAGGAGATGTTCATATATTCTTCCCATTTATTTGTATATTTTCCATTTTTCCTATCTCTGGACAGTCCTCTAATGAGGTAATCTATACCTATACAATAGAAAATTATTCAAATACTTTTATATTATATTTTTATTTAGATCCCTGTCTCTGAGCTGTTGCTAGGGACAAACATGTCATATATTGGACACATTCCGGCTTCTTATTTATGAGTTATGAATTATTTATGAAATCCAGTGCAATTATTGGCAAAGGTGTCTATGATGCCCATACAATATTTCTAAAAAATTTACCCTCCATGGGGAAATGTTTGTCAGACTATGCACTTAGTGTATGGGCATTACAAGTCTAGGAGACCCTCTACTTAACCTTGGGCCTAGTTTTTAATGTGGCCTTTCTCAAGATATGATCATTTGCCACCACTAGAACACCAAGGTGAACATGTTGTATGCTGCTACAGCCACTCAATTTTTATGCAAGGGTGTTTTTAAGATGCCCGTTAATAATTTGAACAAAAAAAATGTTACTCACCCAGGGGAAAATGTCATAAAAATGAGATGTACGTCTATTCTTCCCATTTATTCTTATGTTTTCTAATTTTCCTATCTCTGGACCATCCTCTTATGACCTAGTGTATACCTCTCCTATATAATTTTTTTTTAAAAACACTATTATATTATATTTTTATTTAGATACCTGTCTCTGAGCTGTTGCTAAGGACTGTCGTAGCTGTTTTCGCTCTGACCCAGAGTCAGTACGTCAGATCACCAGTGAGGCCTAATTGTGGAATTACGCCCTTAATTTACAAGCGCGCTTGGGGACAAAAAGACACCTCACACATATCCTGTGAGCAAGTCACTTTTATCTGATATATTAAAACCAAGGCAATGTTTTATACCATTTACAACATATGCATTTGGATGTAACTCATGTAGCCCCCACCATCACCCAGGGTCATACTTTATTTATCATAACCCAGAACATGTTGTGGCTGACTATTGAGAGCATACATGATAAGAAGTATAGTCTCCTTGAAGAGGAGACCATCAGACTACTGCGTCAACAGATTCTAGTAATTCTAACACTTAAAGGCAAGAGGCACTTAAAGGCAAACTAATAACCCTTCTATAACAATTTCCCCCTTTTGTAAATGGTATAACCTTTGCTACAGGGTCAGCTGATGTCCACAAATTAGCTACTGTCTCATGGGTCTAGTACCCACAAGGGGGCTTTCTACCTGCTTCGCCCATCCACCAGTGTGGACACTCACCTCCACCATCAGCAGTGGCCATACGGGGCCTATGATATACTACAGAAGGTTCAGCCTTAGGTAATACATATATTAGTCTACGTTCACATTTGCGGTCGGCACCGCAGCGTCGGGCACCACAGCGTCGCCGCATGCGTCATGCGCCCCTATATTTAACATGGGGGCGCATGGACATGCATCGCACTTGCGTTTTGCGCCACATGCGTCCCTGCGGCGCCCACGTCCGGGCGCAGAGGACGCAGCAAGTTGCATTTTTGCTGCGTCCAAAATCAATGAAAAAAAGGACGCATGCGGCGCAAAACGCAGCGTTGTGCATGCGTTTTGCTGCGTTTTTGTTTGCGTTGTGCGCTGCGGCGCCGACGCTGCAGCGCACAACGCAAATATGAAAGTAGCTTTAGCGCTTTTACGGCTACATAAAACAATAAGCAAAGCAACAACATTTGCATACAAGTCTGTCAAGTCAAGTCAAAAATAATCCCTCCCTCTAGGCCGCTAAGCCAATTCACTGGATTTAAAAAGAAGTCTCTATATTGTATTAGTCTTATTAAGAACCTTAAGGAACCAAGAAAATCTGAGTCCATGTCTCATTGTGTATGCAGTGTGGTGTTAATACCCTCCTTGGCTCCTGGGGTATGGCAAAGTACAGCATAGTCCTTGCAGATACTGGGCTGTGTGTACAGATCCAACAGTCCAGCAGTTTTTGTCCTTGTCGACATTTAAAAGTGTATTCAGTGTCTCTGTAAGGTGCAAACATCCTACCTCTGCCAGCAAGGTGATTAGAACAACAGTCTTTCTGCTAGTGAAAAGATCTTTTTGCAGTGACTGGCATGGATCCAGGTGGGCGTTCCCTCAAGTGAATGTGGTCAGCTGGACTTTACAACGGGCCGTCAAACCGTGGATATAGGCTCCTTCTCACGTGTCTGTGAATGACCACCCAACCACCTAGATTCAGCAGATGTGCGTCTGCACTGGCATTAAGATCTGGAATGGATGAAAACACATGTTTAAGCACCACATTAAGTCTTTTCTGCAAGGCCTGGACATGGGCTGTTATAGCACCGTGTTCATTTGTAGCACCTGTGGGAAGTACAGACCAGTCTCTGGCAAACTACTAAACAGGACTTCAAAAGGGGACAAGCCTGTCTTTCTATTTGGAGTGTGTCTGACTAGAAAGAGTGCAAGAGACAAGCACTCTGCTGTCATGAATCCCCAATGGCTAGGGATAGCACAGGATAAGCAAAGTATAATAAATATCGGATGAGCTCTAGGGTGATGGAACCTGGGCTGACCGCTGCCCTACGCCTGACAAACGCAACTAGAGATAGCCAGGGAGCGTGCCTACGTTGGTTCTAGACGCCACGCACCAGCCTAAGAGCTAACTAGTACTGCAGAGAAAACAAAGACCTCACTTGCCTCCAGAGGAATTAACCCCAAAGGTATAGTTGCCCCCCACATGTATTGACGGTGAAATGAGAGGAAGGCACACACATAGAGATGATATATATAGCTTTAGCAAATAGAGGCCCGCTGAAAACTAGAAAGCAGAACGACACAAAAGGGGACTGAGCGGTCAGCAAAAAACCCTAATCAAAAAAAACATCCTGAGATTACAAGAACCCATGTGCCAACTCATGGCACATGGGGAGAACCTCAGTCCACTAGAGCAACCAGCTAACAAAGAGACATTCTAAGCAAGCTGGACAAAAAACCAAACAACTGAAAATCAGCACTTAGCTTATCCTGAAAGATCTGGGAGCAGGTAGGCAGGAACCAAACAGAGCACATCTGAACACATTGATAGCCGGCAAGGGAAATGACAGAAAGGCCAGGTAAAATAGGAAACACCCAGCCTCTGATGGACAGATGGAAACCAAAGGCCGCAACCCACCAAAGTCACCCAGTACCAGCAATAACCACCAGAGGGAGCCCGCAAACAGAATCCACAACAGTACCCCCCCCCTTGAGGAGGGGCACCGAACCCTCACGAGAACCCCCAGGGTGATCAGGGTGAGCTCTATGGAAGGCGCGGACCAAATCAGTCGCATGAACATCGGAGGCGACCACCCAGGAATTATCCTCCTGACCATAACCCTTCCACTTAACCAAATACTGGAGTTTACGTCTGGAAACACGAGAATCCAAGATCTTTTCAACAACATACTCCAATTCTCCCTCCACCAGCACCGGAGCAGGAGGCTCGACCGAAGGAACAACAGGCACCTTATACCTCCGCAACAACGACCGATGGAACACATTATGAATAGCGAACGATGCTGGGAGATCCAAACGGAAAGATACAGGGTTAAGAATCTCCGAGATCCTATAAGGACCGATGAACCGAGGCTTGAACTTAGGAGAAGAGACCTTCATAGGGACAAAACGAGAAGACAACCACACCAAGTCCCCAACAAGAAGTCGGGGACCCACGCGGCGACGGCGATTAGCAAACTGCTGAGTCTTCTCCTGAGACAACTTCAAATTGTCCACTACCTGATTCCAAATGTGATGTAGCCTGTCCACCACCACGTCCACTCCAGGACAATCCGAAGACTCCACCTGACCAGAGGAAAAACGAGGATGAAACCCCGAATTACAAAAAAAAGGAGAGACCAACGTGGCCGAACTAGCCCGATTATTAAGAGCAAATTCGGCCAGTGGCAAAAAAGCAACCCAGTCATCCTGATCAGCAGAAACAAAACACCTCAAATAAGTTTCCAAGGTCTGATTAGTTCGCTCCGTCTGGCCATTCGTCTGAGGATGGAATGCAGACGAGAAAGACAAATCAATGCCCATCTTGGCACAAAACGTCCGCCAAAATCTAGACACAAACTGGGATCCCCTGTCAGAAACGATATTCTCCGGAATCCCATGCAAACGAACCACGTTCTGAAAAAACAAAGGAACCAACTCAGAGGAGGAGGGCAACTTAGGCAAGGGCACCAAATGAACCATCTTAGAAAAGCGGTCACACACAACCCAGAAAACGGACATTTTCTGTGAAACCGGGAGATCAGAAATAAAATCCATGGAAATGTGCGTCCAAGGCCTCTTCGGGATGGGCAAGGATAACAACAACCCACTAGCCCGTGAACAGCAAGGCTTAGCTCGAGCACACACTTCACAAGACTGCACAAAGGTACGCACATCCCTAGACAAGGAAGGCCACCAAAAAGACCTGGCCACCAAGTCTCTTGTACCAAATATTCCAGGATGACCAGCCAACACAGAAGAATGGACCTCGGAGATGACTCTACTGGTCCAATCATCCGGAACAAACAGTCTTTCTGGTGGACATCGATCCGGTTTATCCACCTGAAACTCCTGCAATGCGCGTCGCAAGTCTGGGGATACGGCGGACAATATTACCCCATCCCTAAGGATACCAGCAGGCCCAGTGTCTCCAGGAGAGTCAGGCACAAAACTCCTGGAAAGAGCATCCGCCTTCACATTCTTTGAACCTGGCAGGTATGAAACCACGAAATTGAAACGAGAAAAAAATAACGACCAACGAGCCTGTCTAGGATTCAAACGCCTGGCAGACTCAAGGTAAATGAGATTCTTGTGATCAGTCAAGACCACCACGCGATGTTTAGCACCCTCAAGCCAATGACGCCACTCCTCAAATGCCCACTTCATGGCCAAAAGCTCCCGATTACCCACATCATAATTGCGCTCGGCGGGCGAGAATTTTCTAGAGAAGAAAGCACATGGCTTCATCACCGAGCCATTAGAACTGCTCTGTGACAAAACCGCCCCCGCTCCAATCTCGGAAGCATCAACCTCCACCTGAAAAGGAAGTGAAGCATCTGGTTGACACAACACAGGAGCAGAAGAAAACCGGCGCTTAAGTTCCCGAAAGGCCTCCACAGCCGCAGGAGACCAATCAGCAACATCAGCACCCTTTTTAGTCAAATCAGTCAAAGGTTTAACAATACTGGAAAAATTAGCAATGAACCGACGATAAAAATTAGCAAACCCCAAGAACTTATGAAGGCTCTTAACAGATGTAGGTTGTGTCCAGTCACAAATAGCCTGAACCTTAACGGGATCCATCTCAATAGTAGAAGGAGAAAAAATGTACCCCAAAAAAGAAATCTTCTGGACTCCGAAGAGACACTTTGAGCCCTTCACAAACAGAGAATTGGCCCGCAAAACCTGAAACACCTTCCTGACCTGTAGAACATGAGACTCCCAGTCATCAGAAAACACCAAAATATCATCCAAATACACAATCATAAACTTATCCAGATATTCACGGAAAATATTGTGCATAAAGGACTGAAAAACTGACGGAGCATTGGAGAGTCCAAAAGGCATTACCAAATACTCAAAATGGCCCTCAGGCGTATTAAATGCGGTTTTCCACTCATCACCCTGTTTTATCCGCACCAGATTATACACACCACGAAGATCTATTTTAGTGAACCACCTAGCCCCCTTAATGCGAGCAAACAAATCAGTAAATAATGGCAATGGATACTGGTATTTGACTGTAATCTTATTCAGAAGGCGATAATCTATACAAGGCCTCAGGGAACCATCTTTTTTTGCCACGAAAAAAAAACCTGCTCCCAGAGGGGACGAAGATGGACGAATATGTCCCTTTTCCAATGACTCCTTAATATAATTCCGCATAGCAGTATGCTCTGGCAGTGACAGATTAAATAAACGACCCTTAGGGAACTTACTGCTAGGAATCAATTCTATCGCACAGTCACACTCTCTATGAGGAGGGAGCGAATTGAGCTTAGGCTCCTCAAAAACATCCCTATAATCCGACAAAAACGCAGGGATCTCCGAAGGAGTAGATGAAGCGATAGAAATCGGAGGTGCATCATCATGAACCCCCTGACATCCCCAGCTTAGCACAGACATTGTTTTCCAGTCCAGGACAGGATTATGAGTTTGTAACCATGGCAGACCAAGCACTAGTACATCATGTAAATTATACAGTACAAGGAAGCGAATCACCTCCTGATGAACGGGAGTCATGCGCATGGTCACTTGTGTCCAATACTGCGGTTTATTCATAGCCAATGGTGTAGAATCAATTCCCTTCAGAGGAATAGGAACTTCCAGAGGCTCTAGACTAAAACCGCAGCGTTTAGCAAATGACCAATCCATAAGACTCAGGGCAGCGCCTGAATCCACATAGGCATCGACGGAAATGGAAGACAGTGAAAAAATCAGAGTCACAGACAAAATGAACTTAGACTGCAGAGTATCAATGGCAAAAGATTTATCAACCCTTTTTGTGCGTTTAGAGCATGCTGATACAACATGAGCTGAATCACCACAATAAAAACACAAACCATTTTTCCGCCTATAATTTTGCCGTTCACTTCTGGACTGAATTCTATCACATTGCATAGTCTCAGGTGCCTGTTCAGAAGACACCGCCAACTGGTGCACGGGTTTGCGCTCCCGTAAACGCCGATCAATCTGAATGGCCATAGCCATAGACTCATTCAGACCTGTAGGCGCAGGGAACCCCACCATAATATCCTTAATGGCCTCAGAAAGACCATTTCTGAAGTTTGCAGCCAGGGCGCACTCATTCCACTGAGTAAGCACCGACCATTTCCGAAATTTCTGACAATATATTTCCGCTTCATCATGCCCCTGAGAGAGGGCTAATAAAGCCTTTTCAGCCTGAATCTCTAGGTTAGGTTCCTCATAGAGCAATCTCAATGCCAGAAAAAACGCATCCACACTGAGCAATGCAGGATCCCCTGGTGCCAATGCAAATGCCCAATTCTGAGGGTCGCCCCGTAGGAACGATATAACAATCTTGACCTGTTGAGCAGGGTCTCCAGAGGAGCGAGATTTCAAAGAGAGAAACAATTTACAATTGTTCCTGAAATTCAGGAAGGTAGATCTATCTCCAGAAAAAAACTCTGGAATAGGAATTCTAGGTTCAGACATGGGAGTATGAACCACGAAATCCTGTATGTTTTGAACCTTTGCTGCGAGATTACTCAGGCTGGAAGCCAAACTCTGGACATCCATGATAAACAGCTAAGATCAGAGCCATTCAAGGGTTAAGAGGAGGTAAGAAGCAGCTAGACAGCAATTAAGGGCTAGGCAGCAAAACTCTGAAGGGAAAAAAAAAAAAAAAATTCCCTGAACACTTCTTTTTCTCCTGCTTCAGCCCAAACAATTAACACTTTGTGGGCCGGCTATACTGTCATGAATCCCCAATGGCGAGGGATAGCACAGGACAAGCGAAGTACAACAAATATCGGACGAGCTCTAGGGTGATGGAACCTGGGCTGACCGCTGCCCTACGCCTGACAAACGCAACTAGAGATAGCCAGGGAGCGTGCCTACGTTGGTTCTAGACGCCACGCACCAGCCTAAGAGCTAACTAGTACTGCAGAGAAAACAAAGACCTCACTTGCCTCCAGAGGAATTAACCCCAAAGGTATAGTTGCCCCCCACATGTATTGACGGTGAAATGAGAGGAAGGCACACACATAGAGATGATGTATATAGCTTTAGCAAATAGAGGCCCGCTGAAAACTAGAAAGCAGAATGATACAAAAGGGGACTGAGCGGTCAGCAAAAAACCCTAATCAAAAATACCATCCTGAGATTACAAGAACCCATGTGCCAACTCATGGCACATGGGGAGAACCTCAGTCCACTAGAGCAACCAGCTAGCATAGAGACATTCTAAGCAAGCTGGACCAAAAACCAAACAACTGAAAATCAGCACTTAGCTTATCCTGAAAGATCTGGGAGCAGGTAGGCAGGAACCAAACAGAGCACATCTGAACACATTGATAGCCGGCAAGGGAAATGACAGAAAGGCCAGGTAAAATAGGAAACACCCAGCCTCTGATGGACAGGTGGAAACCAAAGGCCGCAACCCACCAAGTCACCCAGTACCAGCAGTAACCACCAGAGGGAGCCCACAAACAGAATCCACAACACTTGCGGTATCGGAATGCTCAACACTAGTCTTTACCTTTCCTGGGCTATATCATCTCAGCCCAGGGATTGTCTATGGATCCTGCCAAACTACAGGCTGTGATGGACTGGCAAGAACCCCATTCTCTTAAAGCAGTGCAGCGCTTTATGGGGTTCATTAATTATTATCGCCAGTTCATTCCCCACTTCTCAACTTTGGTAGCTCCCTTGGTAGCCCTCCCCAAGAAGGGAGCAAATCCCAAATTGTGGTCTGAAGAGGTCTCCAGGGCCTTTTCTTCTATTAAGTCTCATTTTGCTAGCGCTCCCATCCTACATCGTCCCGATGTTGATAAGCCGTTCATAATGGAGGTGGATGCCTCTTCCGTTGGTGCAGGAGCAGTCCTCTTCCAAAAGGATGCTCAAGGTTGGAAGCATCCGTGCTTCTTTTTCTCCAAGACCTTCACACCAGTGGAGAGGAATTATTCCATCGGGGACAGGGAGTTGCTGGCGATGAAGTTGGCTTTCTCGGAGTGGAGAAATCTCTTGGAGGGGGCTCGTTTTCCCTTTTAAGTCTTCACGGACCACAAAAACTTGTTATATTTGCAAACAGCCCAGCGGCTAAATTCTCGGCAGGCCAGATGGTCCTTGTTCTTCTCCCGGTTCCACTTCACCCTCCATTATCTCGCTGGGGAAATGAACATTCGTGCTGACGCCCTCTCTCACTCTGTTGTGTCATCTGAGGAGGAGGAAGGAGAGCCTCAGCTTATTGTCCCTTTGGAGAGCCTGAGAACCGTAGCTCCGGTTTCGCTAGAGTCTGTGCCTCCGGGCAAGACTTTTGTGCCCATTAATTTGTGACCGGAGGTTCTCTCTTGGGCTCATTCATCCAGGGTGGGTGGACACTTTGGGACAAAGAGGACATCTGAGCTGCTGGCGAGGATGTACTGGTGGCCACATATGGTCTGAGATGTCAGAGATTATATTCAGGCGTGTGTCTCCTGCGCAAAAAATAAGTCTCCTCGACAATGGCCAGCTGGGTTACTCTATCCCTTGCCGGTGGCAGACAGGCCCTGGGAGATGGTCGGGATGGACTTCGTAGTGGGTTTGCCCAAGTCTCGCAGCTGTACCATCATTTGGGTCATCACCGATCATTTCTCGAAAATGGTGCATTTGGTGCCGCTACCACGGTTACCTTCTGCACGGGCCTTGGCAGCGTTGTTCATAAAACACATCTTCCGCCTACACGGTATGCCGGACAAAACTGTCAGTGACCGGGGTCCCCAGTTTGCGTCTCTGTTCTGGAGAGAGCTTTGTCGTCTTCTCAGCATTGAGTTAAATCTCTCCTCCGCATATCATCCCGAGACAAATCGGTTGGTAGAGAGGGCCAACCAGACCTTGGTCACATATTTGCGACATTTTGTCTCAGTCAGGCAGGATGACAGGGCATCCTTGCTATCGTGGGCGGAGTTTGCACTGAACAATGCCATAGCCGACTACACTGGACAAACCCCATTCCTCCTCAACTATGGTCAGCATCCGCGGGTACCTGTGCCTATGCCCATGTCTTCCGCTGACTCCAGGGTGGCAGACTGGGCTGTGGAGGCACGGGATATTTGGGACCGCACTCAGGATGCCATTCGGGCTTCCAAGGAGAGAATGAGGTCCTCCGCCGATGCACATCGGCGCCCCGCTCCGACCTTTGCTCCTGGCGACTTGGTGTGGCTCTCCGCCCGTAACATCAGGCTGCAAGTTGAGTCCACTAAGTTTGCACCTCGCTACTTGGGTCCTTTCAAGGTCCTCGAGCAGGTTATCCCTGTGGTCTATCGTTTAGCCCTTCCGCACGCCTGTGTATCACCAACACCTTTCATGTGTCCCTCTTGAAACCCGTATACATGTCCTGGTTTTCCGAGTCATCTGCTGGGACATCGGGTTCGTCTACGGATGATTACGAGGTGAACGCTATTTTGGGGTGCAAGGTGGTACGTGGCAAAAAATTTTATTTGGTGGACTGGAAGGGTTATGGCCATGAGAACAGGTCCTGGGAGCCTGCTGAGCACATTTGGGCTCCGAAGCTCATTGCTGCCTTCGAGCGTAGCGAGGTCCAAGGAGGGGGGCCCTAGGAGGGTGGTAATGTTAGGGGTCGAGTTCCCGCCTCTGCACAGGGGGAATCTCAGGCCATCTCCGCTGCGAACTCCCATTCTTCTCCTGCCACAGTGGAGCCTGCTCAGCAGAGACGTCGGTCCCAGCATCTTGCTCAGGCTGACTCTGTACAAAGAGTTACTGCAGCATTTCCTGCTTCTGCCATTGAAGCCAGTGTTGGGCAGCGGCGAGCAGACGCTTCTAGGACTAAGTCCTGCTTTTCTCGTTCTGAGCATGCCCAGAGTAAGATCTCTCAGTGAAGATCGAGAGTCACATGTTAAGATACTGCAGTCAAATCTATTCGTCCTTCTAGGAAGGTCCTGTAGGTGGGCAGGCTCTGTAACAGCCTCTCATTGGTCCTTCTAGGAACGTCCTGTACGTGCTGCAACTATTTAAGGCTCGCATGGCCGCACAGCCATGCGCTAGTATCTTTCTAAGTTATGTGCTTTGTGCCAGTATGGTCATGTGAGTTTGTGTTCAGGGACCCGGCTGAAATAAGCCCCTAGAATGCTGGCACCTCCGGCGAGGAGATTGTGTTTGTATGTATTCAGGGACCTGGCTGAAATAAGCCCCTAGAATGCTGGCACCTCCGGCGAGGAGTTTTGTGTGCAAGCATGACCACGGACTGCTCTCATTTGGGTAGTTAGCCTGTGCCTCTGTGAAGTCTAACAGGGCACAGAGCTTTTCTTTCATGGCTACTCTGTGAAACTAACAGAGCTACTTCATACCGCCATAAAGTGCAGCCGTTTGCTAGCAGCACGTTCTCCTGCACGGTGGACCCCGGGCTGCGAATGCTTCTATTTCAATTAAACATTTATATTTACTCGGTGCGTTCCGCTAGCCCTAACATTCGGGTTTCGCGAAACCCGACTCGATCCGAAAAAAGTAAAAGTCGCTCAACTCTATTGTCCACTATATCAGTTTCTCTCCTTGAGAGCCATAACTTTGGATGGCTTTGGATGAAGAATAAATTCTTGGGTCATCCACTCTCGAAGCATTTTATTGAGCAACATGCGGGAAAAGTACAAAGCATGAAAATTACGGGAATTGAAAGAATACATCCGCATTGGAGAGGAGGAAGTTTCATTAAATCCATGTCAAGATCAGAAACCAAATGGATTTTCACCTTGGACACTATTATCCCTAAGGGTTTGAATTGTGGGATAGAACTTTTTGGGTTTCAATAATCTTTGGTACGGCTGGCGTCTATATAAGGACCATTATGTGGAGGTATGGACCATACCTGAGGAAGGAGACAGACGTCTCCGAAACGCGTTGTCTATTCTTTTGGTCCATATCGCCATCCGTACTCACACCCCTCGTCACGTGCGTGGTCACGCTGCATACCACGGCTCACAGGTCCTGCGCAGGCGCCGATTGCACTACCTGCACCGGAGGGGGATTCGAGTTGTCTCCAAGTTATTGCCGCGCTGTACACGGGGGTTAAATGTTCTGTAATCAGCCCGGGCAGTGAAGCGGCATCCGGAGGACTTTCTTGAGTAGCGGATCCCCATTCAGGATCATTACCACTTCCCTTATGGACTCGCATTAAGGGTAAGAACTGAACACTTTTTTACCATACATGCATGCTGGTCCGCTTGTTGAAGTATTGGATTTCAAGTATACTAATACAGCCCCAAGTTTACATTATTCCTCCCTTTCTCTTGTTTTAATCATTGTGGGAAATTTTTACCGACAGGCAGTTATACCAGTGCAGGTACTGATGTATACATTTCCATGTAAACATCTATTTTAACACTATTTATACCATTTACAATCCTTGGTGGTGATTGTTGTATTCGCTGCAGGCAAACTGCCTTGTGACTTATAGCGCCACTCATAACTATTTACTAGTGATCTAAATCCTTGTGACTTTTATTTTCTAGGGGTTTATGGCCCCTCGTCTGATGACTCTATGATATTTCAGTTTCATCCAACCTTGAAAGTTGGCCACTTGAAGGTGTGGGTGAAACTAGAATTATTACATAGTGTAAATCACTCTATAAGACCAGAGAAATATGACTAAGACAAATGCTAAAACTGGGGTACCTGTACATGTACAGTGTGCTGATACCTGCATAATTGGGCATGCCCATGCAGTGTAGGTAATCTCCCAGGGGTTCTCTGTCTTGGTGTTGCTTCTTTGATATTCCAGACAGATGATGTTTAAAAGCCTCTTGGTGATGATCTAAGTATACTGTATGTAGTTAATCTTCATATATACGTAATCACTATATTTATTTAATCCTTGCATGTAGTTATTAACCTGTGCATGCTAACATATACAAAAGTGTACGCACTCTCACTATTCAATCATGATATTGCTTGAATTTTGTAGTTTGCAATAAAAATGCCTTGTATTGCATATATTAGCCTTTTATAAAGCCGTATCTGAACTTTAGTGTTAAAAACAAGTAAAATAAAATTGCCAAATTCTCCTGTAAATAATTGTGCAGAGAGGGAACCATCATACCATTAAAAATACGAGTGGATTTTCATGGGCCCATCCAGTATGTGGGTTCTAAGGCCTAATGGGGTGCATATGACTGACTATGCAGCAGGGCTGGCCTTGCTGCCAATGTGTAAAGCAAGGGAGTACGGTAGTATAAACTGCATATTGTGAAGTGGATTTTCATGGGCCCATCCAGTATGTGGGTTCTAAGGCCTAATGAGGTGCATATGACTGACTATGCAGCAGGGCTGGCCTTGCTGCGAATGTGTAAAACAAAGGAGTACGGGAGTACAAAATGCATATTGTGAAGTGGATTTTCAGGGGCCCATCCAGTATGTGGGTTACAAGGCCTAATGGGGTGCATATGACTGACTATGCAGAAGGGCTGGCCTTGCTGCCAATGTGTACAACATAGGAGTACGGGAGTACAAAATGCATATTGTTAAGTGGATTTTCATGGGCCCATCCAGTATGTGTGTTCCAAGGCCAAATGGGGTGTGTATGACTGACTATGCAGCAGGGCTGGCCTTGCTGCCAATGTGTAAAACAAAGGAGTACGGAAGTACAAAATGCATATTGTGAAGTGGATTTTTAGGGGCCCATCCAGTATGTGGGTTCCAAGTCCTAATGGGGTGCATTTGACTGACTATGCAGCAGGGCTGGCCTAGTAGCCAATGTGGAAAACAAAGGAGTAGAGGAGTGCAAAATGCATATTGTAAAGTGGATTTCCAGGGGCCCATCCAGTATATGGGTTCCATTGCGTAATGGGGTTTATATGACAGACTATGCAGCAGGGCAGGCCTTGCTGCCAATGTTTAAAACCAAGGAGGACGGGAGTACAAAATGCATACTGAGAAGTGGATTTTCAGGGGCCCATCCAGTATGTGGGTTCCAAGGCCAAATGGGGTGCATATGACTGACTATGCAGCAGGGCTGGCCTTGCTGCCAATGTGTACAACATAGGAGTACGGGAGTACAAAATGCATATTGTGAAGTGGATTTTCATTGGCACATCCAGTATGTGGGTTCCAAGGCCTAATGGGGTGCATATGACTGACTATGCAGCAGGGCTAGACTTGTTGCCAATGTGTAAAACAAAGGAGGACAGAGGTACAAAATGCATATTGTGAAGTGGATTTTAAGGGGCCCATCCAGTATGTGGGTTCCATGGCGTAATGGGGATCATATGACTGACTATGCAGCAGGGCTGGCCTTGCTGCCAATGTGTAAAACAAAGGAGTACGGGAGTACAAAATGCATATTGTGAAGTGGATTTTCAGGGGCCCATCCACTATGTGGGTTGAAAGGCATAATGAGGTGCATATGAATTGGTAGCAAGGCAGGCCTTGAATTCAATGCAACTCTTTTACAGGAGTTCCCCCTGGACATCTTATGACAGGGGTATTGTGGTGCATCGTAATTCTTGGCAGCCCATCCACTCACAGCATAGGCTACAACAGCTTAGGAGACCCACTGTTTCATAATGGCCCTTTAAGAAGATTAATGCCGCCTGATGCACCAGTAAAAATAAGCTCTGTGACTTAAAGAGTCCCTCCTTCATAAATGAAACAAAATGGGTCTGCTCATGTGTCATATACCACATGGCCAGGTAGGGGTGTTAAATGTTACAATGACATTTCCCAGTGAATGCATTTGTAGTGGATGAAAGCAATGTTAAAGTTGAAAAACGCTTCAAAAACGCTGCATCTGAACTAAGCCTAAGTGGGAGAGGAAATTTTCTGTCTGGGGATAAATATTTGGCCTTACAGGCAAGTCATTAACCTGCAAAGGATGTACCGTGACATATTTCCCAGCAAAACCTGTTTTGGTTTTGTTTTAATGTGTTTTTTGTAGCACCGGGAAAAAGGGCATGAATCTCGGAAAAAATTGATTAAAGCAGTGAACTATGAGTCAGGAATGCTTCCAGGGGCGATCCCCATGATGTCCCTGTGTCATTTGTACAGTGTTTCCATCATTTTCAGACGTTTTTAGACCTTAAAAGGACCCCCGGGGGGGGGATCACGGTAAAAATACTCGGGTCTCCCATTGACTTACATTGGGCTCGTTGTTCTGGCCAAGTACCCAAGTATTCCAATCTGCTTGACCTGAGCAACGAGCACCCGAGCATTTTAATGCTCACTCATCACTAGTACCGATTAGTGATGAGCGAGTGTACTCGCTGCTTGGGTTTTCCTGAGCACGCTCAGGTGACCTCCGAGTATTTGTTATTGCTTGGAGATATAGTTTTCATCACCTCAGTTGCATGATTTACGGCTTCCAGATATGCTGAATACATGTGAGGAATACCTCACATGTTATGGAGTTCCCACATGTATTCAGTGTATCTAGAAGCCGTAAGTAGTGTTGAGCATTCCGATACCGCAAGTATCGGGTATCGGCCGATACTTAGCGGTATCGGAATTCTGATACCGAGATCCGATACTTGCCGCGTATCGGATACCGGAATCGGAAGTTCCCAGGATTCAAACTGCACAAATTTGTACGAATTCAGCCAATGAGAATGATTCCAAGTGTGGGCACATCCTGTTCAGCATGGAGGGCCTGAAACTACTGGCAAGGCTGTGATTGGCTGCTGAAATGATGTCATGATGCAGTTTAAAAGTCGCTGGCGCCATTTTGCGCTCACTCTGCTGTGAATTCAGTTAGTGACAGGACGCTGTTTGCTGACTGAGGGCCAGTTTAGAGATAGCGATTTGCTTCTTTGTGCTTTTCAAAGGCTAATTTAGCAACCGCTGTGTTCACCTACTAATCACCTTGCTTTTGCCTTGTAGCACTGTTTTCACAGCGATCTGCAAGGTCTGTGTGTGTGTGTGTGTGTGAGTGCAGCCCACTCTCTAGTCTGTGTGCAGCCATAGGCCATCCATAGCTGGTTGTATTCAGTTCAGGGAGGGTGGCTCATTGCCTCATACAGTTCTTTTTTTTTTTTTCAAGTAGTGTAGTCTGCTGCTCAATTTTTCAAAAAAATCCTATTAGTGTCTTTCCACCCGTCTCCATCTAACTTGTGGAAAAACACTACATAGGATAACGTAGAGGAGGGTTTTTGGGCCTTGCAGCGCAGTTTACGGCTGTCTGCACGGTCTCCGTGTGACTGCAGCTCGCCCTGTAGTCTGTGAGCAGCCATAGCCTGGTTGTCTCCAGCTCAGGGTTCTTCACTGCGTCATACCGTAAAATCAATTTTCCTTTTGTTTTAAGTAGTGCAGGCTGCTGCACATTTTTTCCAAAAATTCCTGTTAGTGTTGTGAACTCTATTTTTAGGCTCCCTCTAGTGGTCACAAGCGGTACTGTGTAGTGTTGTCTTCTGCAGGTTGGCTGCATCAGCTGGTTCGTTATCCTTGGTTCGTTTCCTATTTAACTCACCTGGATACTCAGTTCCTTGCCTGCTATCTATGTATTCAGTGCTCTTCAGATTCATTGTGATTACCTTGCTCCCAGCCTCTCCAAGACAAGCTAAGTTTTTGTCCGTTCATTTTTTGATTATCAGCATTCATCATGTTTCTTGTCCAGCTTGCTAAGATGTGATCTCCTCGCTTGCTGGTTGCTCTAGGGGACTGAGTTTCTCCCCCCACACCGTTAGTTGGTGCGGGGGTTCTTGAAATCTCAGTGTGGATATTTTGTTAGGGTTTTTTACTGACCGCACAGACCCCTTACTATTTTCTGCTATGTAGTATTAGTGGGCCTCATTTGCTGAATCTGTTTTCACCCCTGTGTATGTGCCTTCCTCTTACCTCACCGTTATTATTTGTTGGGGGCTTCTATATCTTTGGGGATTATTTCTCTGGAGGCAAGAGAGGTCTTTCTTTCTCTCTAGGGGTAGTTAGTTCCTCAGGCTGGCTCGAGACGTCTAGGATTTTTTAGGCACGTTTACCGGCTACTTCTAGTGTGTTTGGATAGGTTCAGATTTGCGGTTAGTCCAGTTTGCCACCTCCCTAGAGCTTGTCCTATGTTTGTTACTTAGCTGGAGTAATTCGTGATCCTCAACCACTAAGGATCATAACAGTATAGCAGGCCAAAAAAGTGTTTAATGCATCGCAGAAGTGGGATAAAAAGAAGACCTGAGTACATTTTTATTTTTTTTTTTCCCCGCTTTTCCTTTGCTGCAGTCTGTTTAGTTTCTTTCATCCCCTTGAACTCTGGGTGGTTTTGAGCTCAGCTGCAGACATGAATATTCAGACTCTGAGTTCTAGTGTGGATCATCTTACTGCACGGGTGCAAAGTATTCAGGATTTTGTTATTCATAGCCCTATGTCAGAACCAAAGATACCCATTCCTGAGTTGTTTTCTGGAGATAGATCTAGGTTTCAGAATTTTAAAAATAATTGTAAGTTATTTCTGTCTCTGAGACCTCGTTCCTCTGGTGATTCCGCTCAGCAAGTTAAAATTGTTATCTCCTTGTTGCGCGGCGACCCTCAAGATTGGGCCTTTTCTCTGGCACCAGGAGATCCTGCATTGCTTAATGTTGATGCATTTTTTCTGGCTCTTGGACTGCTTTATGAGGAGCCTAATCTTGAGAATCAGGCAGAAAAAGCGTTGCTGGCTATCTCTCAAGTTCTGGATGAAGCAGAGGTGTATTGTCAAAAATTTCGGAAATGGTCGGTGCTTACTCAATGGAATGAGTGTGCCCTGGCTGCAAATTTCAGAGAAGGTCTTTCTGAGGCCGTTAAGAATATTATGGTGGGGTTTCCCACCCCTACAAGTCTGAGTGATTCTATGGCTTTAGCCATTCAGGTTGATCGGCGTTTGCGGGAGCGCAAATCTGTTCATCCTTTGGCGGTATTTTCTGAACAGAGACCTGAGTCTATGCAATGTGACCGAACTCTGACCAGATTTGAGCGACAAAGTCATAGACGTCAAAATGGGTTGTGCTTTTACTGTGGTAATTCTACTCATGTTATCTCAGCATGCTCTAAACGTTTAAAAAAAATCGCTAAACCTGTCACCATTGGTACGATACAGCCTAAATTTATTTTGTCTGTTACTTTGATTTGTTCTTTGTCGTCCTACCCGGTTATGGCTTTTGTGGATTCGGGTGCTGCCCTGAATCTGATGGATTTGTCGTTTGCCAGGCGCTGTGGTTTTGTCCTGGAGCCTTTGGAATTTCCTATTCCTCTGAGGGGAATTGATGCTACGCCATTGGCTGAGAATAAGCCTCAGTATTGGACGCAAATGACCATGTGCATGACTCCCGTACATCAGGAGGTGATTCGTTTTCTCATTCTGCATAATTTGCATGATGTTGTCGTTTTGGGTCTGCCATGGCTACAGGCTCATAATCCAGTTTTAGATTGGAAAGCTGTCTGTGTCAAGTTGGGGTTGTCAGGGAATTCATGGCGATACTCCGTTGGTGTCTATTGATTCTTCCACTCCTTCTGAGGTCCCTGAGTTTTTGTCTGACTACCAGGATGTATTTAATGAGCCCAGGTCCAGTGCCCTGCCCCCTCATAGGGATTGTGACTGTGCTATAAATTTAATTCCTGGTAGTAAATTCCCTAAGGGACGACTTTTTAATTTGTCTATACCAGAGCATGCCGCGATGCGGAGTTATATAAAGGAGTCTTTGGAGAAGGGACATATTCGCCCATCCTCTTCCCCTCTTGGTGCAGGATTTTTTTTTTGTGGCCAAGAAGGACGGTTCTTTGAGACCTTGTATAGATTATCGTCTTCTGAATAAAATCACAGTCAAATTTCAGTATCCTTTGCCACTATTGTCTGATTTGTTTGCTCGGATTAAGGGGGCCAGTTGGTTCACTAAGATAGATCTCCGTGGTGCGTATAACCTTGTGCGCATTAAGCAGGGAGATGAATGGAAAACAGCATTTAATACGCCCGAAGGCCATTTTGAGTACTTGGTGATGCCTTTTGGACTCTCTAATGCTCCTTCTGTGTTCCAGTCCTTCATGCATGACATCTTCCGAGAATATCTGGATAAATTTATGATTGTTTATCTGGATGACATTTTGGTCTTTTCTGATGATTGGGAGTCCCATGTGAAGCAGGTCAGGATGGTGTTTCAGGTCCTGCGTGCTAATGCTTTATTTGTGAAGGGCTCAAAATGCCTCTTCGGAGTACAGAAGGTCTCCTTTTTGGGTTTTATTTTTTCTCCTTCTACTGTGGAGATGGACCCAGTCAAGGTCCAGGCTATTCATGACTGGACTCAGCCTACGTCTGTTAAGAGTCTTCAGAAGTTCTTGGGTTTTGCTAATTTTTACCGTTGTTTCATCGCTAATTTTTTTAGCGTGGTTAAACCTTTGACGGATTTGACCAAGAAGGGTTCTGATGTGACTAATTGGTCTCCTGCGGCCGTGGAGGCCTTTCGGGAACTGAAGCACCGGTTTTCTTCAGCTCCAGTCTTATGTCAACCAGATGTCTCTCTCCCCTTCCAGGTCGAGGTTGATGCTTCTGAGATTGGAGCAGGGGCTGTTTTGTCGCAGAGAAGCTCTGATGGCTCTGTGATGAAGCCATGTGCTTTCTTTTCAAGAAAGTTTTCGCCTGCCGAGCGGAATTATGATGTTGGTAATCGGGAGTTGTTGGCTATGAAGTGGGCATTTGAGGAGTGGCGACATTGGCTCGAAGGAGCTAAACATCGTGTGGTGGTCTTGACTGATCACAAAAACCTGATTTACCTCGAATCTGCCAAGCGCCTGAATCCTAGACAGGCTCGTTGGTCGCTGTTTTTCTCCCGTTTCAACTTTGTGATCTCATACCTGCCTGGTTCGAAGAACGTGAAGGCTGATGCACTTTCTAGGAGTTTTGTGCCTGACTCTCCGGGAGTTTCTGAGCCGGCTGGTATTCTCAGAGAGGGAGTGATTTTGTCTGCCATTTCCCCAGATTTGCGACGAGTGCTGCAGAAATTTCAGGCGGATAGACCTGACCGTTGTCCACCAGAGAGACTGTTTGTTCCGGATAGATGGACCAGCAGAGTTATTTCCGAGGTTCATTCTTCGGTGTTGGCGGGTCATCCTGGGATTTTTGGTACCAGAGATTTGGTGGCTAGGTCCTTCTGGTGGCCTTCCTTGTCGCGGGATGTGCGTTCCTTTGTGCAGTCTTGTGGGATTTATGCTCGGGCTAAGCCTTGCTGTTCTCGTGCCAGCAGTTTGCTTTTGCCTTTGCCTGTCCCGAAGAGGCCTTGGATGCACATTTCCATGGATTTTATTTCGGATCTTCCAGTATCTCGGAAGATGTCTGTCATCTGGGTGGTGTGTGATCGTTTTTCCAAGATGGTCCATTTGGTGCCCTTGCCTAAGTTGCCTTCCTCCTCCGATTTGGTTCCTCTATTTTTTCAGAATGTGGTTTGTTTGCACGGCATTCCTGAAAATATTGTGTCTGATAGAGGATCCCAGTTTGTGTCCAGGTTTTGGTGGACTTTTTGTGCTAAGATGGGCATTGATTTATCTTTATCGTCGGCCTTCCATCCTCAGACTAATGGCCAAACCGAGCGAACTAATCAGACGTTGGAAACTTATTTGAGATGTTTTGTTTCTGCTGATCAGGATGATTGGGTGACTTTTTTGCCATTGGCCGAGTTTGCCCTTAATAATCGGGCTAGTTCTGCTACTTTGGTTTCGCCTTTTTTCTGCAATTCTGGTTTCCATCCTCATTTTTCCTCGGGTCAGGTTGAGTCTTCTGACTGTCCTGGGGTGGATTCTGTGGTGGATAGGTTGCAGCAGATTTGGAACCATGAGGTTGTCACAGGAGAAGGCTCAGCGCTTTGCCAACCGCCGCCGCTGTGTGGGTCCCCGACTTCGTGTTGGGGATTTGGTGTGGCTGTCTTCTCGGTATGTTCCTATGAAGGTCTCCTCTCCTAAATTCAAGCCTCGCTTCATCGGTCCTTATAAGATCTTGGAAATCCTTAACCCGGTGTCTTTTCGTTTGGATCTCCCAGCATCGTTTGCCATTCATAATGTGTTCCATAGGTCTTTGTTGCGGAGGTATGTGATACCTGTGGTTCCTTCTGTTGACCCTCCTGCTCCGGTGCTGGTTGAGGGTGAATTGGAGTACGTGGTGGAGAAGATTTTGGATTCTCGTATCTCTAGATGGAGGCTTCAGTATTTGGTGAAGTGGAAGGGCTATGGTCAGGAGGATAATTCCTGGGTTGTCGCCTCTGATGTTCATGCGGCCGATTTGGTTCGTGCCTTCCACGCGGCTCATCCTGATCGCCCTGGGGGTCTTGATGAGGGTTCGGTGACCCCTCCTCAAGGGGGGGGGTACTGTTGTGAACTCTATTTTTAGGCTCCCTCTAGTGGTCACAAGCGGTACTGTGTAGTGCTGTCTTCTGCAGGTTGGCTGCATCAGCTGGTTCGTTATCCTTGGTTCGTTTCCTATTTAACTCACCTGGATACTCAGTTCCTTGCCTGCTATCTATGTATTCAGTGCTCTTCAGATTCATTGTGATTACCTTGCTCCCAGCCTCTCCAAGACAAGCTAAGTTTTTGTCCGTTCATTTTTTGATTATCAGCATTCATCATGTTTCTTGTCCAGCTTGCTAAGATGTGATCTCCTCGCTTGCTGGTTGCTCTAGGGGACTGAGTTTCTCCCCCCACACCGTTAGTTGGTGCGGGGGTTCTTGAAATCTCAGTGTGGATATTTTGTTAGGGTTTTTTACTGACCGCACAGACCCCTTACTATTTTCTGCTATGTAGTATTAGTGGGCCTCATTTGCTGAATCTGTTTTCACCCCTGTGTATGTGCCTTCCTCTTACCTCACCGTTATTATTTGTTGGGGGCTTCTATATCTTTGGGGATTATTTCTCTGGAGGCAAGAGAGGTCTTTCTTTCTCTCTAGGGGTAGTTAGTTCCTCAGGCTGGCTCGAGACGTCTAGGATTTTTTAGGCACGTTCACCGGCTACTTCTAGTGTGTTTGGATAGGTTCAAATTTGCGGTTAGTCCAGTTTGCCACCTCCCTAGAGCTTGTCCTATGTTTGTTACTTAGCTGGAGTAATTCGTGATCCTCAACCACTAAGGATCATAACTAGTGTTGAGCATTCCGATACCGCAAGTATCGGGTATCGGCCGATACTTGCGGTATCGGAATTCCGATACCGGGATTCCGATACTTGCCGCGTATCGGATACCGGAATCGGTAGTTCATAGATTCAAACTGCACAAATTCATCCAATGAGAATGATTCCAAGTGTGGGCACATCCTGTTCAGCATGGAGGGCATGAAACTACTGGCATGGCTGTGATTGGCTGCTGAAATGATGTCATGATGCAGTTTAAAAGTCGCTGGCGCCATTTTGCGGTCACTCTGCTGTGAATTCAGTTAGTGACAGGACGCTGTTTGCTGACTGAGGGCCAGTTTAGAGATAGCGATTTGCTTCTTTGTGCTTTCCAAAGGCTAATTTAGCAACCGCTGTGTTCACCTACTATTCACCTTGCTTTTGCCTTGTTGCGCTGTTTTCACAGCGATCTGCAAGGTCTGTGTGTGTGTGTGTGTGAGTGCAGCCCACTCTCTAGTCTGAGTGCAGCCACATAGGCCATCCATAGCTGGTTGTATTCAGTTCAGGGAGGGTGGTTCATTGCCTCATACTGTTCTTTTTTTTTTTTTCCAAGTAGTGTAGTCTGCTGCTAATTTTTTTTTAAAAAATCCTATTAGTGTCTTTCCACCCGTCTCCAGCTAATTTGTGGAAAAACACTACATAGGATAACGTAGAGGAGGGTTTTTGGGCCTTGCAGCGCCGTTTACGGCTGTCTGCACGGTCTCCGTGTGACTGCAGCTCTATCTGTTGTCAGTTCACCCCCAAAAAATAAATAAATAATAAAGTTCACCAAACACACCAGTGACACCACTTTACATTTGTGTAGGCCACATTATCTCATATTAAAGTCTAGTCCACACTTTAGAAAATTAGTGTTTCTTATACCTGTTAGGAGGAGTTGTTCAGGAATAAGCACACAAAGCCGTTAGTACTTTTCTGCTTATCTTTATCAGTCAACCAAGATGAAGAAGGCAGTGAGTAAGGCACATGGGCGTGGGCGTGGGCGTGGAGCAGGGAGGGGACGTGGGGATTCTGTGCCTGCTGCGGGCACCGGTGACTCATCAGCACCCACTTTCACCAGGGAACAGTAATTCATGCGCAGCTTTGTGGCAGAGCGCCGTTGTCGGATGGATGGCAGCTAATGCATCAACTTCAATTAGTGCCACATCCTCTCAGACACAGAGCACTGGAGAGCAGCCATCTGTCTCTTCACCACCTGCCAAATTGCCCAGGCAGACAGAGAGCCCAGGACAGGAGCCGTCTCTACTTCTGTTCTCTGAATCTCTTGGCTTGGAAACAGGGGGCCAGCCAAGCAGCATTGGAGAAATGGAAGAAGAGGCA
The DNA here is from genome assembly GCF_051348905.1 of Ranitomeya variabilis. Classification (NCBI taxonomy): domain Eukaryota; kingdom Metazoa; phylum Chordata; class Amphibia; order Anura; family Dendrobatidae; genus Ranitomeya; species Ranitomeya variabilis. The sequence continues at coordinate 186,051,134 of NC_135237.1, forward strand.
GGGTGCAGTGATGCCCAACAGCTTTTTCTCTCTTCCTCTGAAGAGGCGGGTGGGCCAGTGGCTCCGTTCACCACATCGCAGGCCGCATCAGCTGATGATGACACTCAGGTGCCACTTACTGGTGCGTGCTCTGCTGCTGAGACTACCCAGGAGGAGCAGTTGGGGGCAGAGGGTAGTGTAGATGATGAGGTCCTTGACCCATCTTGGCGTGAGGGAAAGGAAGGTGGTGGAGCAGCTCTGAGGAAGAGATTCCCCGTATGGCCCAAAGAGGGAGAGGGAGGGGGAAGACTGCGGATCCTGCAGCCTCCGCTTTGGCACCCGTTAGGAGCATGTCTCTTCCAAAAGCCAAAAAGGGCGCTCCCAAGACTTGCAGTGCCTGGTCCTTTTTTGACACAGTTGCAGATGACATTTGCTATGTCAAATGCAAGGTGTGTCATCACAAAGTCAAAAGAGGGAAAAATGTCAACAACCTCAATACCTCCAACATGTGGAAACATGTGCACACCAGGCACCCGGCGGAGTTAGAAAAACACACTGAAGAGCTAGGCCAACCAACAGCGGCAGCTACCACCTCTTCAGCTCATGTTGCCTCTTCCTCCAGCTTACACGCAGCTGGTTCGGCTTCCTCCCAGGATCGCAGTGGAAGAACCTCTGGCCCTGTTGTCCAGAGACCCGCTGTAATTCCACCCGCAGCACCACTTTCCCAGTCATCCACACACTCCCAGCCCAGTCTACAGCCATCGGTAGTACAGGCATGGGAGACAAGGCGGCCTTTCTCGTCAAACCACCCACGAGCACAGGCTCTGACTGCAGGCATTGCCAAACTTCTGTCACTGGAAATGCTGTCATTCAGGCTGGTGGAGACTGACAGCTTCCGTGACTTGATGTCATTGGCAGTCCCACAGTACAATGTGCCCAGCCGCTTTTACTTCAGCAGGCAAGCCGTCCCTGCCCTGCACAAGCATGTGGAGGGACACATAAAACACGCGCTACTGAAAGCCGTCAGTAGCAAGGTCCACCTCACCACCGATGCGTGGACCAGTCAACATGGACAGGGGCGATACCTTTCCCTCACTGCCCATTGGGTTAATGTCGTTGAGCCGGGTACAGATCGTGCGAGTGGCGCAGGACGTGTCCTGCCCACTCCAAGGATTGCAGGAATCCATTCTGTACGCATTGACTCCTCCTCTTACACCAGTTCCTCAGAATCATCGCTGCAGGAGCCGTCACAGTCCACCTCCACATGGACCCGTGATGAACGTTTACCTGTTACGACCGACATGAGCACAGCCGTGGCCAAACGTCAACAGGCCGTCTTGAAATTAATTTATTTGGGGAATCGAAGCCACACAGCGCAGGAGCTCTGGAATGCCATCAAGCAGGAGAGCGATGTGTGGTTTGTGCCAGCGAATCTCCAGCCAGGCATGGTAGTGTGTGATAATGGCCGAAATCTGGTGGCAGCTCTGGGTCTCGGCAACCTCACTCACATCCCATGTCTGGCACATGTGCTCAATTTGGTCGTGCAGAGTTTTTTGAGGGACTATCCGGATCTTGATGCACTGCTGCACAAGGTCCGCCTAGAGTGTGCTCACTTGCGGCGTTCCAGCACGGCAAAAGCGCGCATTGCGGCTCTGCAGCGCCGACACCGCCTGCCGGAACATCGCATCATATGTGACCTACCTACCAGGTGGAATTCCACGTTACATATGTTGGAGCGGTTGTGTGAGCAGCAGCAAGCTGTAATGGAGTACCAGCTGCTTCAGGCGCAAAGAAGTCGCACTCAGCGCCGTACAGACTTCACAACCACAGAGTGGGCCACTATGAATGACGTCTGCCAGGTTTTGCATCCCTTTGATTATTCCACGCGGATGGCGAGTGCAGATGATGCACTAGTCAGCATGACTGTCCCCCTTATCTGCCTGCTTGAAAAATCACTGCAAGCGCTAAGGGATGATGTTGTGGAAGAGGTGGAGAATGAGGATTCACCATTTCCATCATCTTCTGGACAGTCAGCGCCATGTGGTTCCTCACAGACGCGTAGGCAGGGGACAGTTTGTGAGGAGGATGAGGAGGAGTCAATGGAGGAGGAAGACATCCGTCCAGAGGAGGGAGTTACACAATTGTCCAGTACTCAGTGTGTACAGCGAGGGTGGGGTGATGATGAGCGGGCAGAGATCACGCCTCCAGCAGGGGACAGCGTTTCTTGGGCAGTTGGCAGTCTGCAGCACATGGTGGATTACATGCTGCAGTGCCTGAGAAACGACCGCCGCATCGCCCACATTCTCAACATGTCTGATTATTGGGTGTTCACCCTCCTCGATCCTCGCTACCGGGACAACGTAGAAAGCCTCATCACACCGTTGAACCGGGAGCAAAAAATGCGGGAGTACCAAGACACACTGGTGAATTACATCATCTTCTCCATTCCAACTGAGAGAAGTGCTGCTAGTGCATTCCAAAGCAGCTCAGTGCGTCCAGGCAGTGGTGGAGGCTCTGCACAAAGAGGGAGCAGAAGCAGTGCCTCTGCCCAAGGCAAGACCAGTATGGCCCAACTGTGGCACAGTTTTCTGTGCCCGCCACAAAAGTCTACACCATCACAGACGGCTCCAGTCAGCAGGAGGCAACGGTTCCGTCAGATGGTCACAGACTACATGTCTTGCCCTCTTGCTGTACTCCCAGACGGCTCTTCACCTTTCAAGTTTTGGGTCTCAAAGCTGGATACATGGCCAGAGCTAAGCCAGTATGCATTGGAGGTGCTGTCTTGCCCTGCGGCCAGTGTATTATCGGAACGTGTCTTTAGTGCTGCAGGTGGTGTACTAACTGACCGTCGCATGCGACTATCCTCCGATAACGTTGACCGGCTTACTTTCCTGAAAATGAACAAGGCCTGGATCTCGCAGGAATTTGCCACTCCTCTTCCTGATTAAATAATTAGGTCACTGTCTACGTTATCCAGGTCTCCTGTTGTGTTCATCTTTCTACCACCTGAACTTAAATTCCTGGGCTCCAACACCGCCAGTTGAGGCTCAGAAGTGCCGTCTGCACAGTCAAAACATACGACCCAGTGTTATTGGGTTTCAGTAAGGTCAGCTGATCCCCAGCTGTGTAGCCAGCAATGTGTCCTGCGACCGCCACGCTGACACAACAACTGAAATGTAAGGGAATCTGTCCCCCCCCCAATGCGTTTGTTACTGAAAGAGCCACCTTGTGCAGCAGTAATGCTGCACAAGGAAAAGGTAGCTATTTTTGTTTAGCTCCTTGCACACGCAGAACTTAACACTTATAAAATGTGTCCACTGATACCGTAAAACCGTCCCGGAGGTGGGACTTTCCTTCGTAATATGACACAGCACAGCCGTCATTCCTACCCCCTTGGCGCCGTGCCCCGGCTCCTCAGCGTTGTTTGATTCCGTCCCGGAGCCTGCGCTGTTATGTTATCCCGTGGCCAGGCACACTTAGCGCTGCCCGTCTTCTGACATCATTTGGTGTCAGGCTGGCTGCGCCTGTGCGGCCGCGCTGGCCGAGAGCCCGCCTCGCAGTGTCTTCTGATTTAATCCCACTGGGGGCCTGAGATCCATGGACATGCGCAGTGCATATCTGAACCTCCACCTCTCACTCATCTCCCTACGGCTTCTTCAGACTGTGCGGTGTCAGCTGGTCCCTAATAGCATGCCACGGCCGTGACACCGCACAGTCTTAAGAAGCCGTAGGGAGGGGAGTGAGAGGCGAGGATATGCACTGCGCATGGCCACGGATCCCAGGCCCGCGGTGGGATTACATTAGACGACACTGCGAGGCGGGCTCTCGGCCAGTGCGGCCGCACAGGCGCAGCCAGCCTGACACCAAATGATGTCAGAAGACGGGCAGCGCTAAGTGTGCCTGGCCAAGGGATAACATAACAGCGCAGGCTCCGGGACGGAATCAAACAACGCTGAGGAGCCGGGGCACGGCGCCGGGGGGGTAAGAATGACGGCTGTGCTGCGTCATATTACGAAGGAAAGTCCCACCTCCGGGATGGTCTCACGGTTTCAGGGGACACATTTTATAAGTGTTTAGTTCTGTGTTTGCAAGGAGCATAATGAAAAGAGCCACCTTTTCCTTTTGCATCTTTTGTGCTGCACAAGCTGGCTCTTTCAGCTACAAACGCCTTGGGGGGGGGTTAAAGGTTCCCTTTCGACTTTATCCAATCAGGCTTCGGCCTACATTGTGTTCCTCTGCTTTTCCACCTGTCCCTGGGCTCCAACACCGCTAGTTGCCATCCAGAAGTGCTGTCCGCACAGTCCCAACAGTCGCTCCTCTGTTATTGGGGTTCAGTAACGTCTGCTGTTCCCCAGCTGTGTGTGTGGCAATCCCTCCTACCTCATCCTACCTCCTCCACCTCCTCCTCCTCCACCTGTCCCTGGGCTCCAACACCGCTAGTTGCCATCCAGAAGTGCTGTCCGCACAGTCCCAACAGTCGCTCCTCTGTTATTGGGGTTCAGTAACGTCAGCTGTTCCCCTGCTGTGTGTGTGGCAATCCCTCCTATATCCTCCACCTCCTCCTCCTCCACCTGTCCCTGGGCTCCAACACCGCTAGTTGCCATCCAGAAGCGCTGTCCGCACAGTCCCAACAGTCCCTCCTCTGTTATTGGGGTTCAGTAACGTCTGCTGTTCCCCAGCTGTGTGTGTGGCAATCCCTCCTACCTCCTCCTACCTCCTCCACCTCCTCCTCCTCCACCTGTCCCTGGGCTCCAACACCGCTAGTTGCCGTCCAGAAGTGCTGTCCGCACAGTCCCAACAGTCGCTCCTCTGTTATTGGGGTTCAGTAACGTCTGCTGTTCCCCAGCTGTGTGTGTGGCAATCCCTCCTACCTCCTCCTACCTCCTCCACTTCCTCCTCCTCCACCTGTCCCTGGGCTCCAACACCGCTAGTTGCCGTCCAGAAGTGCTGTCCGCACAGTCCCAACAGTCCCTCCTCTGTTATTGGGGTTCAGTAACGTCAGCTGTTCCCCTGCTGTGTGTGGCAATCCCTCCTATCTCCTCCACCTCCTCCTCCTCCACCTGTCCCTGGGCTCCAACACCGCTAGTTGCCGTCCAGAAGTGCTGTCCGCACAGTCCCAACAGTCCCTCCTCTGTTATTGGGGTTCAGTAACGTCTGCTGTTCCCCAGCTGTGTGTGTGGCAATCCCTCCTACCTCCTCCTACCTCCTCCACCTCCTCCTCCTCCACCTGTCCCTGGGCTCCAACACCGCTAGTTGCCGTCCAGAAGTGCTGTCCGCACAGTCCCAACAGTCCCTCCTCTGTTATTGGGGTTCAGTAATGTCTGCTGTTCCCCAGCTGTGTGTGTGGCAATCCCTCCTACCTCCTCCTACCTCCTCCACCTCCTCCTCCTCCACCTGTCCCTGGGCTCCAACACCGCTAGTTGCCATCCAGAAGTGCTGTCCGCACAGTCCCAACAGTCCCTCCTCTGTTATTGGGGTTCAGTAACGTCTGCTGTTCCCCAGCTGTGTGTGTGGCAATCCCTCCTACCTCCTCCTACCTCCTCCACCTCCTCCTCCTCCACCTGTCCCTGGGCTCCAACACCGCTAGTTGCCGTCCAGAAGTGCTGTCCGCACAGTCCCAACAGTCGCTCCTCTGTTATTGGGGTTCAGTAACGTCAGCTGTTCCCCAGCTGTGTGTGTGGCAATCCCTCCTATCTCCTCCACCTTCTCCTCCTCCACCTGTCCCTGGGCTCCAACACCGCTAGTTGCCGTCCAGAAGTGCTGTCCGCACAGTCCCAACAGTCGCTCCTCTGTTATTGGGGTTCAGTAACGTCAGCTGTTCCCCTGCTGTGTGTGGCAATCCCTCCTATCTCCTCCACCTCCTCCTCCTCCACCTGTCCCTGGGCTCCAACACCGCTAGTTGCCGTCCAGAAGTGCTGTCCGCACAGTCCCAACAGTCGCTCCTCTGTTATTGGGGTTCAGTAACGTCTGCTGTTCCCCAGCTGTGTGTGTGGCAATCCCTCCTACCTCCTCCTACCTCCTCCACCTCCTCCTCCTCCACCTGTCCCTGGGCTCCAACACCGCTAGTTGCCGTCCAGAAGTGCTGTCCGCACAGTCCCAACAGTCCCTCCTCTGTTATTGGGGTTCAGTAACGTCAGCTGTTCCCCTGCTGTGTGTGTGGCAATCCCTCCTATCTCCTCCACCTCCTCCTCCTCCACCTGTCCCTGGGCTCCAACACCGCTAGTTGCTGTCCAGAAGTGCTGTCCGCACAGTCCCAACAGTCCCTCCTCTGTTATTGGGGTTCAGTAACGTCTGCTGTTCCCCAGCTGTGTGTGTGGCAATCCCTCCTACCTCCTCCTACCTCCTCCACCTCCTCCTCCTCCACCTGTCCCTGGGCTCCAACACCGCTAGTTGCCGTCCAGAAGTGCTGTCCGCACAGTCCCAACAGTCCCTCCTCTGTTATTGGGGTTCAGTAACGTCTGCTGTTCCCCAGCTGTGTGTGTGGCAATCCCTCCTACCTCCTCCTACCTCCTCCACCTCCTCCTCCTCCACCTGTCCCTGGGCTCCAACACCGCTAGTTGCTGTCCAGAAGTGCTGTCCGCACAGAGCCAAACACATCGCCAATGTGTTAGTGGGGTTCAGCACTGCCAGCTGTTCCCCTGCTGTGTATATGGCAACGTGTACTGCGACTGCCACGCAGGCACAACAAGTTAAATTTAAGGGAACCTGTCCCCCCCCCCAGGCGTTTGTTACTGAAGGAACCACCTTGTGCAGCAGTAATGATGCAAAGGGAAAAAGTGCCTCTTTTCGTGGTGGTCCTTGCACATGCTGAACCTAACACTTATGAAAAGTGTCCCCTCCTACCGTGATACCGTCCGGTTGGTGGAACTTTCCTTTGTGATGTGATGCAGCACAGCCGTCATTCTTACCCCCTTGGCGCCGTGCGCCGCCTCCTCAGCGTTGTTTGAATCAGTCCCGGAGCCTGCGCTGTTAGGTTAGCCCTTGGCCATGCACACATTTTGCGCTGCCCGTCTTCTGACATCATTTGGTGTCAGGCTGGCTGCGCCTGTGCGGCCGCACTGGACGAGATCCTGCCTCGTAGTGTCTTCTGATTTAATCCCACTGGGTGCCTGAGATCCATGGACATGCGCAGTGCATATCTGAACCTCCACCTCTCACTCATCTCCCTACGGCTTCTTCAGACTGTGCGGTGTCAGCTGGTCCCTAATAGCATGCCACGGCCGTGACACCGCACAGTCTTAAGAAGCCGTAGGGAGGGGAGTGAGAGGTGAGGATATGCACTGCGCATGGCCACGGATCCCAGGCCCGCGGTGGGATTACATTAGACGACACTGCGAGGCGGGCTCTCGGCCAGCGCGGCCGCACAGGCGCAGCCAGCCTGACACCAAATGATGTCAGAAGACGGGCAGCGCTAAGTGTGCCTGGCCAAGGGCTAACCTAACAGCGCAGGCTCCGGGACTGATTCAAACAACGCTGAGGAGGCGGCGCACGGCGCCAAGGGGGTAAGAATGACGGCTGTGCTGCGTCACATCACAAAGGAAAGTTCCACCAACCGGACGGTATCACGGTAGGAGGGGACACTTTTCATAAGTGTTAGGTTCAGCATGTGCAAGGAACATAATTAAAAGAGCTAAGTTTACCTTTTCCAGCATTAGTGCTGTACACGATGGCTCTTTCAGCTACAAACGCCTGGGGGGGGGTTAAAGTTTCCCTTTCAACTTGCACCAGTGCAGGCTTCGGCCTACACTCTGCTCCCTCTCCTCCTCCTGCTGACCCTGGGCTCTAACACCGCCAGTTGGGGCCGAGATGTGCTAGCTGCACAGAGCCAAACACCAGCCAATGTGTCAGTGGGGTTCAGCACCGCCAGCTGTTCCCCTGCTGTGTAGCCGGCATCGTGTCCTGCAAAAGCCACGCAGACACAAGAACTGAAATTGAAGGGAACCTGTCCCCCCTCCCCCAGGCATTTGTATGTTTTACAGCCACCTTGTACAGCAGTAATGCTGCATGTGTGCAAGGTGGCTCATAAACGTATTCTCCTCGCACATGTGGAACTGAAAACACGTCTAAAATGTGTCCTCTGTGTGACCATTTAACCGTCCCGGAGGTGTGACTTTCCTTTTGTAATGACACGCTGCAACCCCCTTGGTAGCGCTGCCCATCTTCTGGCATCATTGTTTGGCTGCCTGCGCCACTGCGGCCGCCCTGACCCACACAACGCCCCTCGGTGTCTTATTTATTGGGACTGCGAGGGTGTGATTGATGGGCATGAGCAGTGCATCAGTTCGCCTGTCCCTCATCTCCTTCCGCCTTCTTCAGACTGTGCGGCTTCATGGCCGTGGCATGCGATAAGGGATCAGCTGACGCCGCACAGTCTGAAGCGGGTGTAAGGACCCGAGTGTGAGAGGCGAACATATGTGCTGCGCCAGGCCATGAATCCCAGCCCCGCAGTGTTTTAACAATGTTAAGACACTGCGGGGCTGGGATTCATGGTCATCGCGAACCGCACCGGCCGACATTAAATGATGTCAGAAGATGGGCAGCGCTAACAGCGCTAGGCCAGGGGATAACATGACAGCGCAGACTCCTGTACAGCAAATAACAACGCTCAGGAGGCTGCACCCAGCACCAAGGTGGGATTCTTGACATCTGTGCTGCGTCTCATTACGAAGGGAACACGCGCCTCCAACACAGTTTGACTGTATAAAGGGCTAAATGTTATACGTGTTTCATTCAGCGTGTGCAAGGAGAAAAATTAAAACAGCAACCTTTGACTTGTGCAGCACTACTGCTGCATAAGCTGTGGCTCTTCTACTTTGTAACACCTGAGGGGGGGTTAAAGGTTACCTTTGAAATTGGTTCAATTAGGTTTCGGCCTACACTCTGCTCCCCCTGCAGAGCCCGGGCTCCAACACCGCCAGTTGGGGCCCGGTACTGCTAGCTGCACAGAGAAAAACACCAGCCAATGTGTCAGTGGGGTTCAGCACCGCCAGCTGTTCCCCTGCTGTGCAGCCGGCAACGTGTCCTGCAACTGCCACGCAGACACAATAGACCCAAAGCTGCCGCCAGTGCAGGCTTCGGCCTACACTCTGCTCCCTCTCCTCCTCCTGCTGACCCTGGGCTCTAACACCACCAGTTGGGGCCCGGTACTGCTAGCTGCACAGAGAAAAACACCAGCCAATGTGTCAGTGGGGTTCAGCACCGCCAGCTGTTCCCCTGCTGTGTAGCCGGCATCGTGTCCTGCAAAAGCCACGCAGACACAAGAACTGAAATTGAAGGGAACCTGTCCCCCCTCCCCCAGGTGTTTGTATGTTTTACAGCCACCTTGTACAGCAGTAATGCTGCATGTGTGCAAGGTGGCTCATAAACGTATTCTCCTCGCACATGTGGAACTGAAAACACGTCTAAAATGTGTCCTCTGTGTGACCATTTAACCGTCCCGGAGGTGTGACTTTCCTTTGTAATGACACGCTGCAACCCCCTTGGTAGCGCTGCCCGTCTTCTGGCATCATTGTTTGGCTGCCTGCGCCTCTGCGGCCGCCCTGACCCACACAACGCCCCTCGGTGTCTTATTTATTGGGACTGCGAGGGTGTGATTGATGGGCATGAGCAGTGCATCAGTTCGCCTGTCCCTCATCTCCTTCCGCCTTCTTCAGACTGTGCGGCTTCATGGCCGTGGCATGCGACAAGGGATCAGCTGACGCCGCACAGTCTGAAGCGGGTGTAAGGACCCAAGTGTGAGAGGCGAACATATGTGCTGCGCCAGGCCATGAATCCCAGCCCCGCAGTGTTTTAACAATGTTAAGACACTGCGGGGCTGGGATTCCTGGTCATCGCGAACCGCACCGGCCGACATTAAATGATGTCAGAAGATGGGCAGCGCTAACAGCGCTAGGCCAGGGGATAACACGACAGCGCAGACTCCTGTACAGCAAATAACAACGCTCAGGAGGCTGCACCCAGCACCAAGGTGGGATTCTTGACATCTGTGCTGCGTCTCATTACGAAGGGAACACGCGCCTCCAACACAGTTTGACTGTATAAAGGGCTAAATGTTATACGTGTTTCATTCAGCGTGTGCAAGGAGAAAAATTAAAAGAGCAACCTTTGACTTGTGCAGCACTACTGCTGCATAAGCTGTGGCTCTTCTACTTTGTAACACCTGAGGGGGGGTTAAAGGTTACCTTTGAAATTGGTTCAATTAGGTTTCGGCCTACACTCTGCTCCCCCTGCAGAGCCCGGGCTCCAACACCGCCAGTTGGGGCCCGGTACTGCTAGCTGCACAGAGAAAAACACCAGCCAATGTGTCAGTGGGGTTCAGCACCGCCAGCTGTTCCCCTGCTGTGCAGCCGGCAACGTGTCCTGCAACTGCCACGCAGACACAACAGACCCAAAGCTGCCGCCAGTGCAGGCTTCGGCCTACACTCTGCTCCCTCTCCTCCTCCTGCTGACCCTGGGCTCTAACACCGCCAGTTGGGGCCCGGTACTGCTAGCTGCACAGAGAAAAACACCAGCCAATGTGTCAGTGGGGTTCAGCACCGCCAGCTGTTCCCCTGCTGTGTAGCCGGCATCGTGTCCTGCAAAAGCCACGCAGACACAAGAACTGAAATTGAAGGGAACCTGTCCCCCCTCCCCCAGGTGTTTGTATGTTTTACAGCCACCTTGTACAGCAGTAATGCTGCATGTGTGCAAGGTGGCTCATAAACGTATTCTCCTCGCACATGTGGAACTGAAAACACGTCTAAAATGTGTCCTCTGTGTGACCATTTAACCATCCCGGAGGTGTGACTTTCCTTTGTAATGACACGCTGCAACCCCCTTGGTAGCGCTGCCCGTCTTCTGGCATCATTGTTTGGCTGCCTGCACCTCTGCGGCCGCCCTGACCCACACAACGCCCCTCGGTGTCTTATTTATTGGGACTGCGAGGGTGTGATTGATGGGCATGAGCAGTGCATCAGTTCGCCTGTCCCTCATCTCCTTCCGCCTTCTTCAGACTGTGCGGCTTCATGGCCGTGGCATGCGATAAGGGATCAGCTGACGCCGCACAGTCTGAAGCGGGTGTAAGGACCCGAGTGTGAGAGGCGAACATATGTGCTGCGCCAGGCCATGAATCCCAGCCCCGCAGTGTTTTAACAATGTTAAGACACTGCGGGGCTGGCATTCATGGTCATCGCGAACCGCACCGGCCGACATTAAATGATGTCAGAAGATGGGCAGCGCTAACAGCGCTAGGCCAGGGGATAACACGACAGCGCAGACTCCTGTACAGCAAATAACAACGCTCAGGAGGCTGCACCCAGCACCAAGGTGGGATTCTTGACATCTGTGCTGCGTCTCATTACGAAGGGAACTCGCGCCTCCAACACAGTTTGACTGTATAAAGGGCTAAATGTTATACGTGTTTCATTCAGCGTGCGCAAGGAGAAAAATTAAAAGAGCAACCTTTGACTTGTGCAGCACTACTGCTGCATAAGCTGTGGCTCTTCTACTTTGTAACACCTGAGGGGGGGTTAAAGGTTACCTTTGAAATTGGTTCAATTAGGCTTCGGCCTACACTCTGCTCCCCCTGCAGAGCCCGGGCTCCAACACCGCCAGTTGGGGCCCGGTACTGCTAGCTGCACAGAGAAAAACACCAGCCAATGTGTCAGTGGGGTTCAGCACCGCCAGCTGTTCCCCTGCTGTGCAGCCGGCAACGTGTCCTGCAACTGCCACGCAGACACAACAGACCCAAAGCTGCCGCCAGTGCAGGCTTCGGCCTACACTCTGCTCCCTCTCCTCCTCCTGCTGACCCTGGGCTCTAACACCGCCAGTTGGGGCCCGGTACTGCTAGCTGCACAGAGAAAAACACCAGCCAATGTGTCAGTGGGGTTCAGCACCGCCAGCTGTTCCCCTGCTGTGTAGCCAGCATCGTGTCCTGCAAAAGCCACGCAGACACAAGAACTGAAATTGAAGGGAACCTGTCCCCCCTCCCCCAGGCGTTTGTATGTTTTACAGCCACCTTGTACAGCAGTAATGCTGCATGTGTGCAAGGTGGCTCATAAACGTATTCTCCTCGCACATGTGGAACTGAAAACACGTCTAAAATGTGTCCTCTGTGTGACCATTTAACCGTCCCGGAGGTGTGACTTTCCTTTGTAATGACACGCTGCAACCCCCTTGGTAGCGCTGCCCGTCTTCTGGCATCATTGTTTGGCTGCCTGCGCCTCTGCGGCCGCCCTGACCCACACAACGCCCCTCGGTGTCTTATTTATTGGGACTGCGAGGGTGTGATTGATGGGCATGAGCAGTGCATCAGTTCGCCTGTCCCTCATCTCCTTCCGCCTTCTTCAGACTGTGCGGCTTCATGGCCGTGGCATGCGATAAGGGATCAGCTGACGCCGCACAGTCTGAAGCGGGTGTAAGGACCCGAGTGTGAGAGGCGAACATATGTGCTGCGCCAGGCCATGAATCCCAGCCCCGCAGTGTTTTAACAATGTTAAGACACTGCGGGGCTGGGATTCATGGTCATCGCGAACCGCACCGGCCGACATTAAATGATGTCAGAAGATGGGCAGCGCTAACAGCGCTAGGCCAGGGGATAACACGACAGCGCAGACTCCTGTACAGCAAATAACAATGCTCAGGAGGCTGCACCCAGCACCAAGGTGGGATTCTTGACATCTGTGCTGCGTCACATTACGAAGCGAACTCGCGCCTCCAACACAGTTTGACTGTATAAAGGGCTAAATGTTATACGTGTTTCATTCAGCGTGTGCAAGGAGAAAAATTAAAAGAGCAACCTTTGACTTGTGCAGCACTACTGCTGCATAAGCTGTGGCTCTTCTACTTTGTAACACCTGAGGGGGGGTTAAAGGTTACCTTTGAAATTGGTTCAATTATGCTTCGGCCTACACTCTGCTCCCCCTGCAGAGCCCGGGCTCCAACACCGCCAGTTGGGGCCCTGTACTGCTAGCTGCACAGAGAAAAACACCAGCCAATGTGTCAGTGGGGTTCAGCACCGCCAGCTGTTCCCCTGCTGTGCAGCCGGCAACATGTCCTGCAACTGCCACGCAGACACAACAGACCCAAAGCTGCCGCCAGTGCAGGCTTCGGCCTACACTCTGCTCCCTCTCCTCCTCCTGCTGACTCTGGGCTCTAACACCGCCAGTTGGGGCCCGGTACTGCTAGCTGCACAGAGAAAAACACCAGCCAATGTGTCAGTGGGGTTCAGCACCGCCAGCTGTTCCCCTGCTGTGTAGCCGGCATCGTGTCCTGCAAAAGCCACGCAGACACTTGCTCTTGTACCTTCCGCTCCCCATCCTGGTTCCAGTACCATCAGCTGGTTCCGGGCAGAGCCTTTGGCTTAGGTGCCTCCCTCTGGGTATCCGAGTTCCACCAACGTCAGGTGGTCCTTGGTAGTGCTTTCAGGCACGGGTACCTCCTGCTTAGTAACCGGGTTCCAGTAACGTCAGCTGGTCCTCGGTAGTTCCATTGGCTCTTGGACCTTCGGCTACCCATCCGGGTTCCAGCACCGTCAGCTGGTTCTCGGCAGTGTCTTTTGCTCTTGTACCTTCTGCTCCCCATCCTGGTTCCAGTACCATCAGCTGGTTCCGGGCAGAGCCTTTGGCTTAGGTGCCTCCCTCTGGGTATCCGAGTTCCACCAACGTCAGGTGGTCCTTGGTAGTGCTTTCAGGCACGGGTACCTCCTGCTTAGTAACCGGGTTCCAGTAACGTCAGCTGGTCCTCGGTAGTTCCATTGGCTCTTGGACCTTCGGGTAGCCATCCGAGTTCCAGTTCCATCAGCTGTTTCTCGGCATTTTCTCAGCCTTCTTGTACCTTCTGCTACATTTCCAAGTTCAAGAGACTAAACACGATGACCCGGAAGACCACCCCTAAGATGACGACGACACCAGAGACGACAACCACCGTGATGACGACGACCCTGGAGACGATGACCCTGAAGACCACCCCGATGACGACGACCCCGGAGACGACGACCCTGGAGACGACGACGACCTGGAAGACCGAGAAGCAGAAGAACAAGAGGCTGCAGAACAAAGAGCAGAAGAACATTAAGCATAACACTAAATATCAGAGCAAAAGATATTATCTAAATTATAAGCAGAAGAAGACTAAGCAGTGTATGGGGGTGAGTCCGTTCCTCCTCGTGGTGCCCCTGGATAAAGCCTGATGCTGCAGGCCAAACTGAACGCGGACAAATGTAACTCTTTTGTGACAGGCAGAACGGAAGGTGTAATCTTCAAACTTTTATAGATAACAACTACGGGAATGCCTGTCACAAATAAGAATATGATGAAGAAGTAGAATATGAAGAAGATAATAGTAAAATAAAAAGAATATGAACAATGTAACAAAAAAAATAATAGGTAGAAGATGAAGAAGAAGATGAATAAGGTGAAGAAGTTGATGTCAAAGAAGCTGATGATGAGGATAATGAAGAAGAAAGTGTGGGAGAAGTAAAAAAGAAGGTGAAGGGCGTGGAAGTAGTGAAACATCAATATCTGACAAAATTAAAAAAAAATTAACATAGTCAAAATCTTTCTAACGCCGAACGTCATAAAAAACAAAACAAAATCCTGCTATTCTATTAGATTGGGCTAAACCTCTGTGCCTTTAATGTCTCCGCCACGTCCCCCAATACATCCTACATTATTCTTAGTTGTTTTCCTTCATATAGAATGAACCTACAAGGAAAGAAAGGGTTTATTTTAATTCCGATATTTTCGTCCCATTGACTTGCATTGGGATCGGGTATCGGTATCGGATTAGATCCGATACTTTGACGGTATCGGCCGACACTTTCCGATACCGATACTTTCCGATATCGGAAGGTATCGCTCAACACTAGCCATAAGTCATGCAATTGAGGCGATGAAAACTATATATCCGAGCAATAACAAATACTCGGAGGTCACCCGAGCAACGAGTATACTCGCTCATCACTAGTACCGATACATAAATATTTGAACAGAATGTGTATGAGGCCTTCATTTATGCCTAATACAGGGTTCATCTGAGTCCCTAATTTTTGGCAGTTGATGCTTCTGTCATAAATTAAACTGAAATTTCCTATTTTCTATTAAATAAATCAATTTAGGTTTATTTAAGTTATATATTTTTTAAACCCTTTTTCATTTTTGCTTTATATACAAGTCATTATACAGGAAAAACTGTTTCTTAACATTTTGTTCCTGCAAAATGCAATTTCTCATAGGTTCTGAATGTTTCCTTGTGACTCCATAAAATGAAGTAAAAGTGTGACACCATTGTGAATCTCAGCAGCAATCTGGGAGTCAGAGATGCTTCCAGGGGTCTTCTCCAATGCTGTTGGAGCGGCCCCCAGACGCAGGGCAGCGGGGTACTCGGTACCGGGTCTCTCGGTTCTGGGGATGTCACGGTGGCCTGACCCGGTCCATGGTCCTGCTAAGGGGCGCCCAATTAAAGATGTAGGTGATGGTGTAGGTCGCAGTAAATGACGAGGACACAGGATTGCAGTCTCTTTACCTTTTTACTGAAGGCTTCGGCATCCGCAATCCAGAGCACTGCTAACAGGGCTGGCTGAGACCGGCCGGTCCGAAGGCACATCCAGAGTTCCCTTTGCAGGTGGAAATCAGTAGCCTACATACTAGCGCCTGGGTGTTGTAGTACTTCCCTGCTGAGCACCATGGGATAGTCCTCACAACTGTCGTGTATGTTTCTGTTCTTTCTCTCCGTCCAGATGATATGGATAGGACGCACCCGTATGACGGGGTAGGCCTGGAGTTCTTTTATAGGGACCCTAGAGACGCCCCTCTCCCACAATTGCCTCCGTTGTCTTCATTAGGTGTAAAGGTGAGACAGCCAACCTAGAGTTAACTACCCTGCCGTTGTTCAAAGTAATGCATAGAGTCTATTACTTCCTCGTCGTTCCGGCCACCGGCTACGCGCCTCAGAAGGATGTTGCCGATCTCAGGGCAAGACTCCTTCTGGTTCTATCGCCTTTGTGCTGTGATCTCGTTTCTCACTTCTCCACAATATACTTCGCTGCGTGTCCTTTCTTAAGATGCCGCCGCAATGAGGTGCAGGCACGGCTCCGTAACGATCTGTCTTGTGCTAGGCCACTGCCAGGATCCCACCCCTGACAGGGACCCCCCTGAATCTTCCCAAGCAACCTCTTCTCTCACTAGATGTTACCTGGGCAAAACCCAGTCAGCTTCTCCCTAACTTCCTATCCAACCCCCAGTTTTACCAGAGTGTGAGGAGTGGCCTAATACATAGAACCTTTTGCTCCCCCTGGTGGCCAGAGTGTGAAGTGTAATGTGTGACTGTGATACCTGGTCAGGTGAACTCCTTTAGTGCCATCAGACGTACCATGACTCCCCTTAGTGGCAGAGCGACAATACTGCAAAGACCAGGACTCTGGGGCGCTGCACTGTTCCTCTTCCAGTCAGCACTTTTACCATCCATTTGAACATTTTCACTGCCCCCAGACCTCTTTGTGAGGTCTGCTAGAAAACACCTCAACTTTCCCATTTGCTTTTCATTATACTTGTTACTCGAAACGAGCATACAAGTATTAGGAATTGATCGGTTCCAGTAATGAGTACCCAACTATTTTCATCCTTGCTTATCTCTATGCATCAGTCTTAAAATAATCATTGTCTGTATCAACATTTTCAACACTTTCCGAAAAAGACAAGAAAGTGAAGCTTTCTTCACTTTTTAATCTTTCAGAAAGTAAAAAATGTTTTTTTGTGATTTTTTTTTATGCAAACATGCAGGTGTTAAAACCTAAGGCTACTGAGAGAGAGAGAAAAGTGATACGTCACTGGATGCAGGATCCTGCATTCACAAAAAAGGACGTATTGTGACGGATTCAAAAAAATGCAGTGAAAGTAGCCTAACACAGAATAAAAATGAATATATACCCTGCTGTAAGCAAATAAGTGAAAGCAATAGTTCATGTAAAGAACATAGGGTACTTAGTAAACACCACTTTTGATGAAAAAAAAGCATAAAAGCCATCCCACCTGCATCAAGATACTGTATACCCAATGGGGATGGTCCTAATTTCTAGTATTAAACCTTTTTGAAGTGATAAAGTGACACTACTATGAGTTAAGGCTGAGCAGGACCGGGTTCTGAATATGGATACCCAGCAAATAGGAAGCTATATAAATGTAATGCCCAGCTCAAAGAAAGTTAAAGTGTAAGTTAGTATGCATGCAAAACATGAGCATGTTCACACTGGTCTTTAAATAGACAAAACCTAACACAGATAACAAAATGAACATAAACTGTATTTTCTGGTGTATAAGACAACTGGGGATATAAGACGAACCCCAACTTTTCCATATAAAATATGGAGTTTGGGATATACTCGCTATATAAGACGGGGTCATCTTATACGCCCAGTCATCTTATACGGCGTGTGCGGTGCGGATGGTTCCCAGGGTCTGGAGGAGAGGAGACTCTCCTTCAGGCCCTGGGATTCATATTCATGTAAAAAAAAGAATAAAAAATATGGGATTTACTTACCCTCTGACGGCCCGCAGCTCTCAGTGGTCCAAGCGGCGGCCTTTGTTCCTTAGGATGCATTGAGCGAAGGACCTTCGATGACGTCATGGTCACGTGCTCCATTGCTCAATGCATCCTTGAGAACGGAGGCCGCCGCTTGCACCGCTGAGAGCCGCTGGCTGTCGGAGGGTAAGTATATCCCATATTTTTTATTTTTATTCTTTTTTTTACATGAATATGGATCCCAGGGCCTGAAGGAGAGTCTCCTCTCCTCCAGATCCTGGGAACCATACAGGACTGCTCCCCACACACGCCATACCCGGCGTATAAGACGACCCCGACTTTTGAGATGATTTTCAGGGGTTAAAAAGTTGTCTTATATGGCGGAAAATACGTACCCTTTTGTAAGTAAAGTAGCAAAACAATATAGTGCATATAGCTAACATAGGATACTTAGCAAACTTCATTTTTTATAAAAAAAAAAAAATAGCCATCCCAAAAGCCAGCTCTTATTCACTTTGATGTCACTTTAACACACTAAGGTTTTAATACTAGAGGTTAGGACCATCCTGATTTGGCTACACCTTGTCGCTGGTGGAATGGCTTTTACATCTGGGCGTAAAAGGAAACGAGTGCCTCTCCCATCCTGTCCCACACTATATGTGGCATAATTGTCAGGATTGAATCTTACATCTTAAATGGCAACATAGTGCAAGAAAGATTTGAGTGACAAGGAAGATGGCGATCCCTGAGCGCTCATCGTGAGAGCAAGGGAAATAGATGGGCACTAAGCGATGTCCAGCCTTTTATGAAGTACACTTACAGTGGGGAGTGACTGTCATTGCAGAGTGAGGTTGAATGAGAAGATTTGCCCAGAAGGATGTTGCCCTAGGAAACAGGTGGAGACATTCGAGAAATGGGATGGTGAGTGAGAACGGAATTCACCAAGTGAAAGACGTGGCCATGGCCGGCCTCAAGAGACAAAAGAGTCGTCGCCATTTGAGTGTTGTAAATTGAAGACATAGAAGTTGTGCTAGATGATGATGGACTGGCGTGAGCACCTGATGAAAGAAGAAGATGTCGAGGACTTGGAACTGGCTAATTCCCTTGCAGAAGAGGCAGAAATTGATGGCAAGGACTCGGAGCGAGTTGGCTCCATCAGTCAGACGTAGCCCAAGGGCAGGACACTGCCTACACCTTTAGGTTTTTCCATGGACCGAGAGGAGAAGAGTGAGGATCCAGCAACTCGTCAGTGACTTAAGGGGTTGAGTGGGGATATTCGTTCATTCGGGAGTGTGGATCAATCTATGAAGTCTATGTGGATAGGAGAATTGTGAATATGGTGTTTTCACCACGAGGGCTGTGTGACCTCACAATGAGCTTGCAGGTCAGATTTTTGAACATGGATAGCCGCCGCGGGTGGTATGCGGGTGGTATCCAATCTGTGTGGTCCGTGATGGATGAAATCTTCACAGACAATGTTTGGAAATGTAAAGAGAGTGAGAGAGGGCCTTCGAGATCAGCCATCCTGGAGCCCCAGCCGTAGAATACTGGAGAGTGCCTTCACAAGCTAATGGGTCGATTGTTATTCAGGCCATGGCCGGAGCATTCTTTAATCTCCACACAGATGGAACCTCACCAGTGACAGGGGTTGATCCCCGCCAAAGTCAGGTATTTCGGGGGAGGGGATTGAGTCCAGATTAGGCTGGCGCCTTAAGCCTGCGCACAGATCCGCATAGATCCGCATGCATCTTGCATACCTATCTTTAACATTGTGTACGCAGGGACATGCATTTGCATCAGTTTGCATGTGGATGCGTCCGCATGTGTTGTTTTGCCATGCCCGCTGAATGCAAAATGTTGCTTTTTTTGCCATGTCAAATATACAGATGAGTGCGTCAAAACAACACATTATTGTTTATGGGAATGCATTAGTACGCAAGGACATGCGTACGCTTGCGTTCAATGCACTTGCATACTTAGGACTGTGCACGTCCAGAAAATGATTTCACCACCTCCAAATTCCTAGCTGTATGCAAGGGGGTGTGGACACTGGAAGTTCAGTACTCTCAAGACTCTGAATGTGATCTCAAGACTCTGTATGTAAGTAGGGTTGAGCGAAACGGATCGGACAAATTCAAAAATCACCGACTTTCGGCAAAGTCGGGTTTCATGAAACTGTGGGATCGGCCATGCGGTCGGCGATCAGCGCGCCAAAGTCGCGTTTCATATGACGCTTTCAAGGCCATTTTTCAGCCAATGAAGGAGGATGCAGAGTGTGGGCAGTGTGATGACATAGGTCTCGGTCCGCACCATCTTAGAGATGGGCATGACAGTGATTGGCTTGCTTTCTGCGGCATCACAGGGGCTATAAAGGGGCGTGCACGTAGCATAGGGAGAGATTGCTGCAGCTTCATCAGAAGAAGGGATATAGTTAGGGAGGGAAGATTAACCCCAAAACTGCTTGTGCTGTAGCGATTTCCACTGTCCAACACCACCTTTTTTTTGCAGGGACAGTGGAGGCTATATTTTTGTGCATCAGCTCTGTAGCTTATTAGACTGCCTTATAAGGCTCCTTGAGAGCTGCATTGCTGTTTGCACACTGCTGTGCAAACCAACTGCTTTTTTAAAAGCAAAAATCCTGTTGCTCCTTTCTGCACAGTTATCTTGTTTATTTGTCCACAATTTTGTGTGCAGCAGTCCTTTTTATTGCTGCCATACTTGTCCTAAGATCATTGTAGGGAGATTGAAATTGTACTACAGTCCTTGTATTTTATCATATATCTTCCAGCCACTTTCTGCCACTTACATTGTGTTGTTTTATACACTGGGCCTGAGTTTTGTTTCAGTCTCCCCCCAAAAAAAAGGGAGATTCAAATTCTCACAAAGTGGATATACTTTTGTCCTGTTAGTTTGTCGTATATCAGCCAGCCACTTTCTGCCACTTACATTGTGTTGTTTTATACACTGGGCCAGAGTTTTGGTTCAGTCTCCCAAAAAAAAGTGAGATTAAAATTCTCACAAACTGGATATACTTCTGTCCTGTTAGTTTGTCGTATATCAGCCAGCCACTTTCCGCCACTTACATTGTGCTGTTTTATACACTGGGCCCGAGTTTTGGTTCAGTCTCCCACAAAAAAAGTGAGATTCAAATTCTCGCAACGTGGATATACTTCTGTCCTGTTAGTTTGTCGTATATCAGCCAGCCACTTCCTGCCACTTACATTGTGTTGTTTTATACACTGGGACTGAGTTTTGGTTCAGTCTCCTCCACAAAAAAGTGAGATTCAAATTCTCACAAAGTGGATATACTTCTGTCCTGTTAGTTTGTTGTATATCAGCCAGCCACTTTCTGCCACTTACATTGTGTTGTTTTATACACTGGGCCCGAGTTTTGGTTCAGTCTCCCTCAAAAAAAGTGAGATTCAAATTCTCGCAACGTGGATATACTTCTGTCCTGTTAGTTTGTCGTATATCAACCAGCCACTTCCTGCCACTTACATTGTGTTGATTCATACACTGGGACTGAGTTTTGGTTTAGTCTCCCCCCCAAAAAAATGAAATTCAAATTCTCACAAAGTGGATATACTTCTGTCCTGTTAGTTTGTCGTATATCAGCCAGCCACTTTCTGCCACTTACGTTCAGCATACGGCTGGAGTGTACGGGTGACCGGCGGATGTGCGAGCAAAGTCTTTGCACCTTCAGGAGCAGTGCTGTTAACCACGGATAATTTTTTAGGAAGCACTGTACCACCAGATTCAAGGTCTGAGCCAGGCAAGGTATGTGTTTCAGTTCTGAAAGGGCTATGGCAGCCAAAAAATGTCTTCTGCTATCACTAACTACCGTGCCTGCCTCAAGATGTACACTGCCCAGCCATGACTGAGTTTGTTGCTGCAAGTACTCGGCCAGTACTTCCGCGGTGTGTCTGTTGTCACCCAAACACTTCGTTTGTAACACAGCCTGTTAACGCTTACCACTAGCTGTTCGAAAATGGGACACCTTATGTGCAACACTGGCAGCTGCGGATGGAGTGGTTGTGCGACTGGCCTCTGTGGATGAGCTTTCGCTTCTGGAGGAGGGGGAGGAGGGGTGGTGAATGCCTACAGCCAACTGTTTCCTAGACCGTGGGCTAGGCAGAACTGTCCCACTATGGCTGTCCCCTGTGGACCCTGCATCCACCACATTAACCCAGAGTGCCATGATGGACACGTAACGTCCCTGGCCATGCCTACTGGTCCATGCATCTGTTGTGAGGTGCACCTTTCCACTGACTGATTGCCTCAGTGCATGGACAATGCGGTCTTTGACATGCTGGTGGAGGGCTGGGATGGCTTTTCTCGCAAAGAAGTGAGATGGATGAAATCTTGACAGACAATGTTTGGAAATGTAAAGAGAGTGAGAGAGGGCCTTCGAGATCAGCCATCCTGGAGCCCCAGCCGTAGAATACTGGAGAGTGCCTTCACAAGCTAATGGGTCGATTGTTATTCAGGCCATGGCCGGAGCATTCTTTAATCTCCACACAGATGGAACCTCACCAGTGACAGGGGTTAAACCCCGCCAAAGTCAGGTATTTGGGGGAGGGGATTGAGTCCACATTAGGCTGGCGCCTTAAGCCTGCGCACAGATCCGCATAGATCCGCATGCATCTTGCATACCTATCTTTAACATTGTGTACGCAGGGACATGCATTTGCATCAGTTTGCATGCGGATGCATCCGCATGTGTTGTTTTGCCATGCCCCCTGAACGCAACATGTTGCTTTTTTTGCCATGTCAAATATACAGATGAGTGCGTCAAAACAACACATTATTGTTTATGGGAATGCATTAGTACGCAAGGACATGCGTACGCTTGCGTTCAATGCACTTGCGTACTTAGGACTGTGCATGTCCAGAAAATTATTTCACCACCTCCAAATTCCTAGCTGTATGCAAGGGGGTGTGAACACTGGAAGTTCAGTACTCTCAAGACTCTGGATGTGATCTCAAGACTCTGTATGTAAGTAGGGTTGAGCGAAACGGATCGGACAAATTCAAAAATCGCCGACTTTTGGCAAAGTCGGGTTTCATGAAACCCGACCCGATCCTGGTGTGGGATCGGCCATGCGGTCGGCGATCAGCGCGCCAAAGTCGCATTTCATATGACGCTTTCAAGGCCATTTTTCAGCCAATGAAGGAGGATGCAGAGTGTGGGCAATGTGATGACATAGGTTTCGGTCCCCACCATCTTAGAGATGGGCATGACAGTGATTGGCTTGCTTTCTGCGGCATCACAGGGGCTATAAAGGGGCGTGCACGCCGACCGCCATCTTACTTCTGCCGATGGTAGCATAGGGAGAGATTGCTGCAGCTTCATCAGAAGAAGGGATATAGCTAGGGAGGGAAGATTAACCCCAAACTGCTTGTGCTGTAGCGATTTCCACTGTCCAACACCACCTTTTTTTTGCAGGGACAGTGGAGGCTATATTTTTGTGCATCAGCTCTGAAGCTTATTAGACTGCCTTATAAGGCTCCCTGAGAGCTGCATTGCTGTTTGCACGCTGCTGTGCAAACCAACTGCTTTTTTAAAAGCAAAAATCCTGTTGCTCCTTTCTGCACAGTTATCTTGTTTATTTGTCCACAATTTTGTGTGCAGCAGTCCTTTTTATTGCTGCCATACTTGTCCTGAGATCATTGTAGGGAGATTGAAATTGTACTACAGTCTTTGTATTTTATCAAATATCTTCCAGCCACTTTCTGCCACTTACATTGTGTTGTTTTATACACTGGGCCTGAGTTTTGGTTCAGTCTCCCCCCCAAAAAAGGGAGATTCAAATTCTCACAAAGTGGATATACTTTTGTCCTGTTAGTTTGTCGTATATCAGCCAGCCACTTAATGCCACTTAATGCCACTTACATTGTGTTGTTTTTTACACTGGGCCTGAGTTTTGGTTCAGTCTCCCCCCAAAAAAAGTGAGATTCAAATTCTCACAAAGTGGATATACTTCTGTCCTGTTAGTTTGTCGTATATCAGCCAGCCACTTTCTGCCACTTACATTGTGTTGTTTTATACACTGGGCCCGAGTTTTGGTTCAGTCTCCCACAAAAAAAGTGAGATTCAAATTCTCGCAATGTGGATATACTTCTGTCCTGTTAGTTTGTCGTATATCAGCCAGCCACTTCCTTCCACTTACATTGTGTTGTTTTGTACATTGGACTGAGTTTTGGTTCAGTCTCCCTCCAAAAAAAGTGAGATTCAAATTCTCACAAAGTCGATATACTTCTGTCCTGTTAGTTTGTCGTATATCAGCCAGCCACTTTCTGCCACTTACGTTGTGTTGTTTTATACACTGGGCCTGAGTTTTGGTTCAGTCTCCCCCCAAAAATGTGAGATTCAAATTCTCACAAAGTGGATATACTTCTGTCCTGTTAGTTTGTCGTATATCAGCCAGCCACTTTCTGCCACTTATGTTGTGTTGTTTTATACACTGGGCCTGAATTTTGGTTCAGTCTCCCCCCAAAAAAGTGAGATTCAAATTCCCACAAAGTGGATATACTTCTGTCCTGTTAGTTTGTCGTATGTCAGCCAGCCACTTTCTGCCACTTACATTGTGTTGTTTTATACACTAGGCCTGAGTTTTGGTTCAGTCTCCCCCCCAAAAAAAAGGGAGATTTATATTCTCAACAAGTTAATATACACCTTCTACCTTGTTTTACAGTACCATATAACGGTTGTTATTTTGGTTTGATTTTCCAGAAAATGAGGAAGTCTGGGGGAAGAGCCCGTGGGCGGTCATTGCCAGCGTTTACTGATGTTGGTGGTGGTGGTGGTGCATCTGGTGCTAGTGGGAAATGCACAAGAGCACCTAAGGCTGGAGGTGTTGAGCCAGCGACATCGTCTGGCTACACAAGGCCTCAAAGGCTCCCTTATCTGGGAGTAGGAAAACAGCTTTTAAAGCCGGAGCAGCAGGAAAAAGTTTTGGCTTTCCTTGCTGACTCAGCCTCTAGCTCTTTCGCCTCCTCTTCAGAAAGTTCCAAATATAAAAACAGCGAGTCATCAGTGGATGCTCCCGGTCAGGAACAAGACGTTTCCTTGTGTCCTTCACCCAAACCAAAAGTGAAGGATGCATCAGGCGACACTACAGGTTACTCCATTTAGCTCTTTACTCATATTGTGCCTGGGTTAGAAATGGAAATTTTTAACTGCCCATTACAAGATGAATCGGACATGGAGTGCACTGATGCACAGCCACAGCTAGATTATTATGCTGTTCCATTGACTCAGATCACTACAATGCCCTCGCAGTGTACTGAGACAGAATCCGACCCTGATGAGATTATGGTGCCCCATCCCGAACGCTATAGCACCTTACACGGTGACACAGAGGAAGGTGCACATGACATTGAAGAGGAGGTGATAGATGACCCAGTTGTTGACCCAGATTGGCAGCCATTGGGGGGAGAGGGTGCCGCTGCCAGTAGCTCAGAAGTAGAGGAGGATGATCCGCAGCAGCCATCTACATCGCTACAGCTATCATCTGGCAAGCCCGTATCAGGCCAAAAACATTAGTCAAAAACAAAAACAGTTTTAGGACAGCCTGGCCATCCGGTGAAAGTAGCACAGCGTGCAATGCCTGAAAAGGTATTCCATAGCAGGAAGAGTGTAGTGTGGCAATTTTTTAACCAAGATCCGAATGATCAGTGCAAAGTTATCTGTAAGAAATGCTCAAAGACCTTTAGCAGAGGGAAGAATCTTCAAAATTTAAATACAACGTGCATGCTTAGACATTTAATGACCATGCACTTGTAAGCCTGGACAAACTACCAAATGTCCCGTACCGTTGGTGCACCTGCTCAGAATGAAGGTAGTCAGCACCACCAGCAGCAAATGTGGAGGTATTGTCGCAAGGCCAAAGCAGTCAGGGAATCACAAGGTTATTGGTAGGAAACACTGTATGTAGGCCAACATCAAGAATACCATCACCAACCCTCTCTCAATCCGCCATCCGTGTACACAGGGATTGAACGCCCACAATGCTATAGTAATCTCGTTAGAGATGATTCCCTTCCAGTTGTTTGAAAGCGAAGCTTTCAAAGAACTGATGGCCTATGCAGTACCACGCTATGACCTACCCAGTCAGGACTTCATTGCGAGAAAAGCCATCCCAGCCCTCCACCAGCATGTCAAAGACCGCATTGTCCATGCACTGAGGCAATCAGTCAGTGGAAAGGTGCACCTCACAACAGATGCATGGACCAGTAGGCATGGCCAGGGACGTTACGTGTCCATCATGGCGCTCTGGGTTAATGTGGTGGATGCAGGGTCCACAGGGGTCAGCCATAGTGGGACAGTTCTGCTTAGCCCATGGTCTCGGAAACAGTTGGCTGTAGGCATTCGCCACCTCTCCTCCTCCTCCAGAAGCGAAAGCTCATCCACAGAGGGCAGTCGCACAACCACTCCATCCGCAGCTGCCAGTGTTGCACATAAGGTGTCCCATTATCGAACAGCTAGTGGTAAGCGTCAGCAGGCTGTGTTACAAACGAAGTGTTTGGGTGACAACAGACACACCGTGGAAGTACTGGCCGAGTACTTGCAACAACAAACTCAGTCATGGCTGGGCAGTGTACATCTTGAGGCAGGCACGGTAGTTAGTGATAACGGAAGAAATTTTATGGCTGCCATAGCCCTTTCAGAACTGAAACACATACCTTGCCTGGCTCAGACCTTGAACCTGGTGTTGCAGTGCTTCCTAAAAAATTATCTGGGGTTAACAGCCCTGCTCCTGAAGGTGCAAAGACTTTGCTCGCACATCCGCCGGTCGCCCGTACACTCCAGCCGTATGCTGAACCATCAGCAATCGCTGAATCTTCCCCAGCACCACCTAATAATCGATGTTGCAACAAGGTGGAACTCCAAACTGCACATGGTTCAGAGGCTGTGCGAACAGAGGCGTGCTGTAATTAATTTGTGGGAGGATACACATACACAGGCAGGCACTTGGATGGCAGACATGGAGTTGTCTGGTGTGCAGTGGTCGAAGCTACAAGACCTCTGTCAAGTCCTTCAGTGTTTTGAGGAATGCACATGGTTGGTAAGTGCAGACAACGCAATCATATGCATGAGCATCCCACTAATGCGTCTGCTGATGCAAAGTTTGACGCATTAAGGAGCAGGCATCTGCAGCCGAGGAGGAGGGAAGCCTTGATGACAGTCAGCGATTGTCTGCTCAGGGAACTCTCCTGGACGAGGTGGCGGACAAAGAGGAGGAGGAGGAGGATGATGGGGATGAATATTTATGGGAGGAGGATGCTTCTCAGGGGGCAATAGAATCTGGTGGTGTTGCAAGGTCAGGTACAGGGTTTTTGCGGGACAGAAGTGATGTTGATTTGCAAGAAAGTGCTCCTCAACCCAGCACAAGCAGTGAATTGTCACCTGGAACATTGGCCTACATGGCTGAGTATGCCTTGCGTATCCTAAAAAGGGACCCCCGCATTATCAAAATGATGACCGATGACGATTACTGGTTGGTCTGCCTCCTGGATCCACGATATAAAGGAAAATTACAAAATATCATGCCACATGAGAACCTTTAGCAAATATTGGCCACCAAACAAGCAACTCTTGTAGACCGTTTGGTTCAGGCATTCCCAGCACACAGCGGCGGTGATGGCTCTCACACGAGCCGTAGGGGCAACATGGCAGAGGTGTTAGAGGTGCACAAATCCGAAGTGGCGTTGGACAGAAGGGTTTTATGACCTGGTTGTGGAGTGATTTCGCAATGACCGCTGACACGAAAGGTACTGCTGCATCGATTCAAAGTGACAGGAGACAGCATTTGTCCGGTATGGTTACGAACTACTTTTCCTCCCTTATCAATGTTCTCCCTCACAGGTCATTCCCCTTTGATTACTGGGCATCTAAAATAGACACCTGGCCTGAATTGGCAGAATATGCATTACAGGAGCTCGCTTGCCCTGCTGCTAGTGTGCTATCAGAAAGAGTCTTCAGTGCTGCTGGTTCAATACTGACCGAAAAAAGGACACGTCTGGCTACCCAAAATGTTGATGATCTAACCTTCATTAAAATGAACCAATCATGGATTTCAAACTATTTTGCCCTACCTTCCACTGCTGACACGTAGCTTGCCTGAAATATTTGTTGCTTTTGGCCTCCTCTTACTGACTTCTCCAATTCCTCCATTTGCAACTGCTGAATGTCCACCATAGGCCATTTTTATACCTCCCTAAATGGGCTGACTCCCACTACAGGGCCGTGGTCACCACCTGGTGCAAGCACCTGTGCGAGTGCCGTTTGCCTGGACAGGTGGGTGGGCCCACTCTTTGGCGACGGCACTGGCACAGGGTCCCTCATAGTACAATGAAGTGTCTCTGACGGTGGTGGTGCACAACCAACGTCAGACACACCATCGTAATATGAATGGCCCTGTGCCAGTATCGCCGCCCACGAGAGAGTGTTCCCCCCAGCTCGAACAGTGCTCTACCACTTGCAATACTTACCTCTCCCTGCTCCACCACTGTGTAGTCTGTGCTGTTAAATCCTTCAATGGCACTGCCAATACAAATTTGTTGAAATGATAGATGATAGTTAAAATATACAGGGGCCCTGACCTCCATTTAGACCAGTTAATACTTTGCGCCTACTACCACTGTCTGCTACTCAGCAGAGGAGCCCACCCCTGTACCTAGCTATGCCACCTGTTTATTTATGAACAATTTTTTGGCAGACATTTAGCCCACTTTATTATTTGGGCCTACTAACTTAGTCTGCTACTCATTACAATTTTCCGACACTGAGCAAAGCAATGTCGCCTGTTTATTTATGAACAATTTTTTGGCAGACATTTAGCCCACTTTATTATTTGAGCCTACTAACTGTGTCTGCCACTCATTACAGTTTTCCTCCACTGAACAAAGCAATGCCGCCTGTTTAGTCCTGTTACCACATTTGAACTGCATTCAGCCTACTTTATTATTTGGGCCTACTAACTGTGTCTGCCACTCATTACAGTTTTCCTCCACTGAACAAAGCAATGCCACCTGTTTAGTCCTGTTGCCACATTTGAACTGCATTTAGCCTACTTTATTATTTGGACCTATATCTGTGTTTCCTCTTCATCCTGCCCATTCCCCAGCCACTGCTAGATGAGTCTGCTGGTACATTGACCCAGACCACTACGTTCCCCTTGCACTCTACACAGCCAGAATCTGACCCTGCGGTCTGGTTCCCTTTCCCACATACTATACCACCTTACACGGGGACAAAGAGGATGGTGCAGATGAAAGTGCAGGTTCCTTCATCAGGTGGGGGGGCATACTCGTTGGTGACGTCACTGGCAGAGGGCCCCTCACAGTACGCAAAAGTGTCTCTGCTAGTGGGAGGCGCCACCCATCGTCAAACACACCGCTGTACTATGAAGGGCCCTGTGCCAGTGCCAATGCTAACGAGTGGGCCCCCTGTTTGTTCAGGATCACAGCACTTGCTAAGTTGAAACACTTATCTCTCCCTGCTCCACCAACGTGACGTATTCCGTGTTTCCTGGGCCCACGAAAATCTTGAGCCAGCCCTACCCCCCACAACTTTATCCAAATGACCCACAGTTTTCAATGCCTAACTATTATTATAAAGTAAATTAATATTGACAAGCTTCAGCAATAAAAATTGATGTTTTTGGCATTAAAATGGGCACTGTAGGTGTTTTCCTGTCCTCCACTCACTGCCGACTTTGATTCCCCATTGACTTGCATTGGGTTTTGTGTTTCAGTCGGCCCCCGACTTTTCACAATAATCGGCCGATTTCACCCAACCCGACTTTTGACAAAGTCGGGTTTCGCGAAACCCGACTCGATCCGAAAAAAGTAAAAGTTGCTCAACTCTATATGTAAGTATAGAAGCTTTGAAAATGTCTGTCTGTCTCTCAAACTGCAGTCTGTACTCTGTACTTATGTTTTGGTTTTTTTTTCCTTGCAGACTGTGCGGTGCTGTTGTCTTGGATTGCTCCTGTCCCATAGTTCTCGTGTCCGGTGGTGTGGTACTGACCCTCTCAGCTGCTATTTAATATAAGTATAAGTGTCTGTATTTGTTATGGATCTGCAACACAGGACTAAGGTAGAAGGGGGAAAACTGAACTATGACTAGGCTGAAACCCTTTGATATAGTGGGCGACCCATTCCTTGCGAATAGACCCACCGACGGTCCTAGGTTAATCTCAAGCGAAGACCTATAGATAAGGGGAAGGGGTTCCCTAAAAGAACTAAGGACT
This sequence comes from Ranitomeya variabilis, assembly GCF_051348905.1. Lineage (NCBI taxonomy): Eukaryota > Metazoa > Chordata > Amphibia > Anura > Dendrobatidae > Ranitomeya > Ranitomeya variabilis. Next base: position 186,080,866 of record NC_135237.1, read on the forward strand.
GGGTACAAAAACGGGTCACCTCCTAGTAGAAAACACAGAGAAGGCTGCAGAAACCAATAGAAAACAGAAACTCAGGCTAGCAGAACCAGAGGTACCATCACTGCACAAATAACACACACAGAACACAAAGCAAAGCATCAAGCTAGAGTTCAAGCAGATTAAAACCGTTGTCCAGCAAGGATTGGGAGGCAGGTGCTGGTTAATAAAGAGTGATACAAACACCTGACCCAAGACACACCCAGCACCAGAGGAAAAAGACCAGCAGCCAGAACTCCACAAGAAAATGGCAGATAATCACAAACTAAACAGTACTTTTATATTTACTATGTTTCTCTGCCCAGTCTCATACTCTGCCCAGTTTCATACTCTTCGTCACTATGTGTCTTATGTTTTGCTTGCTGTTCCTTGTAGACTGTGTGGTGCTCCTGTCACATATTTCTCCTGTCTGGTTGTGTGGTACTGGCCCTGATTTCTCTTGACCATTGGTGTGGTACTGGCTCTGATTTCTCTTGTCCGATGGTGTGGTCCTGTCACGTATTTCTCCTGTCCGGTGGTGTGATAGTGACCCTGATTTCTCCTGTCCGGTGCTGTGGTCCTGTCCAGATTTCTCCTATCCGGTGGTGTGGTACTGACCCTGATTTCTCCTGTCCGGTGGTGTGGTCCTGTCACAGATTTCTCCTGTCCGGTGCTGTGGTACTGACCCTGATTTATCCTGTCCGGTGGTGTGGTACTAGCCCTTGCAGCTGCTACGTAATATAAGTATGAGTGTCTGTACTTTTCAATTACTATGTTGCTCTGCCCAGTCTCACACTTTGCCCAGTCTCAAACTCTTTGTTACTTTGTGTCTTATGTTTTGCTTTCTGTTCCTTGCAGACTATGCAGTGCTCCTATCACATATTTCTCCTGTCCCGTGGTGTGGTACTGGCCCTGTTTTCTCCTGTCCAGTGGTGTGGTCCTCTTCACAGATTTCTCCTGTCCGGTGGTATGGTACTGGCCCTGATTTCTCCTGTCCGGTGGTGTGGTACTGGCCCTGATTTCTCCTGTCCGGTGGTGTGGTACTGGCCCTCATTTCTCCTGTCCGGAGGTGTGGTACTGGCCCTTGCAGCTGCTACTTAATGTAAGTATGAGTGTGTGTACTCTAATATTACTATGTTGCTCTGCCCAGTCTCACACTTTGCCCAGTTTCACACTCCTTGTCACTTTGTTTCTTATGTTTTGCTTTTTTTCCTTGTAGTCTGTGCGGTGCTGCTGTTCTGCTGTTGTGTTGCTGTCCCGCTGTTGTGCTGCTACCCTGGTGCTGTGCTGCTGTCCCGGTTCTGTGCTGCCTGACTGATGTGCTGTTGGACTACTGCTTGTAATGTAAGTATTTGTGTCCATTGTGTTTTTAATTTTGGCTTTTTTTTGTTTTTATTTGGCTACATTGTTTTTGGCTCTTTTAACAACTTCAATTTTTCTTATCTGTTCTTTTCTGTAGTGTTCCACTTGACTGCTGCCTGTCGTTCCATCATGTCCTCCAGTGAAGACTCTGCTTCCAAGATTGGACATGACACTGATTGCATAATCACATTTGATATACTGATTGGTACGTATTGACTGTCAATACTACACATGTGGTAAATCACGTATTTTCTTTATAGAAACCTTCCAGTGCCAAAGAGCAGGAGCAGTTGAATGGAAATGAATCTTCCCAGTGATGTTGTGCTCAAGTTCCTGAGGAGGAAAGACAGTGTGTAAGTAGTCTTTCATTATCAGAATTGTAAATGAATTTGTTTTTAGTTTTGTATCTTTAAAACTATATGACTTATATAAATATTTTTTATTGTTTGATCTATATCTTCCACAACGTGAGGAAGTCAAACCCGAGATTGACAATGACAAACTCTTTCCTCTTGTGCAGGAGCGAGTAGCGTTGTGGGACACCCGTGATCATCAGCATTCTGACACAGGATTGATTCGATGACTCGGAAGAAGTGGCCAGATTTCTGTTGGCTGATTGGGACCATACAACCCCACAAGACAGAAAGGATTTTCGTAAGTATTGCAATGTGGTCTGATGCGTCTGTTTTCCAGTAAATGTAGGTGCTTTTTTTTTGCAATTTATTTACATTTTTTTCTTCCCTCTTCACACTGAAGAGAGTAAAAGTCTGTTGGCGTTCGATGAAGGATCACTTCAATTAGGATATAAGAGGAAATTCGGGTTCAAATTGGTGCTGCTCCAAAGCTCAAAAAATATAAATACCATTGTATGCTGTTCTTTCTGAGGCCTGCGGTTGCTCAGCGAACTTGAGTAGCTTTTGTCTTGTCTTACTATTATATAAGTTTTTTTTATGTAATGTTTTTCATTTATTTTCTACACAGAACCTGGAGCAGCACAACACAACCTGGATTGTCCTCAGTTGGAGCGGCCCCTCATTGACCAGCCAATGAACAGTTCCAATCATGCTCCAGGTGACGGAGCAACCAGGCAGGCTTCACAGGCTGGGGAACAGGCAGCCAGTCCATCAGGTTTTCCCCTCTCCCAGCCCTCTGCCACTGGTTTTGGTGGGTCATCTCGTCAGTGGCAGAGGGACTGGGAGAGGTCAATCATGCCGAGTTTATTCACTTAAGCTCGATCTTCCAAGATGGGATGAGGGTGGTTGTAGAAAGACTGGATAGTGGGTTCACTCAGATTAGCACACTTTTCCAGGAAGTTCACAGATGCCTTGACCGCCTGGAAGCCGACCTTCAGAGACAGGCACAACATTTTTTTTTCCTCAATAGAGCGGGGCGTGTTGGAAAACCTACCGCCTGATTTCCAGCTCTATGTTATGAAGGCCTGTCAGGCTGCTTACAGCAAAGCCATGCAGCAGTCCCAACTGCAGCCAAGATATCACCAGACGCCAAATATTTAATTTCCTACATGGCAACAAGGGTCAGCACAGCATCAGTGGCAGAATACGCCAGCCCCACAAGGACAACTGACTTCAGCACAAGTGAACTATCCTCTACCACCACCGCTGGACATTACGACAGTTCCAACAGTTCCCAGCTACACCATGCATCTCAGTGCAGCACCTCTGCAGCATGTAGGTCCCACCACACGACCGAGTGCAGCAACCTTGCAGCATGCAGATCCCACCACGCAGCTGAGTGCAGCACCCCTGCAGTATGCAGCTCCCACCACACAGCCAAGGGCAGCACCCTGCAGCATGCAGCTCCTACCACACAGCCAAGTGCAGCACCACTGCAGAATACTTCTTCCACCATGCTGCCAAGTGCAGCACACCCTGAAGAAGAAAGAAAAAAACACCAAGGGAACAGCAAAAAAAGGCACCCACTAAACACCAAAAACAAAAGCCAGGGTGAAGAAAACTTGGCAAAAAATTTACCCACCACCTCCACCCTCACCTCCCAATGTGTCTCTGTTATTCAATCTGTCTGCACCTTCCCTTGTGTCTATCCCTTGCAATGTGTCTATCCCTTCCAATTTATTTTCCCCTCCTAATGTGTCTTCTTCCTCCAATCACCCAATCCTCCATTGTGTTGCCACTTCCCCTGTAACCACTCCCTCACCCACTCCTATCCAACCATCCCAGCCCGACACTCCCCTGGTCCGCAAAGTCATATCGTGGAACAGACCCCGAACCTAAACCCAATTTGTATTTATTGTTTTCAAATTAATGTTTGTTAAACTAAAAATTGTTTTTATTTTTGTTAATAAAAAATCTTTTGTTTTTGCAATCATTTTTGTTTTTTATTTGAAAACGCACACATGTGTGTATTACATAACGGGTGTTACAGTGGAGGTGTTATTATTATTAAAGTCAGCAAGCAATACAGGTACATTTACAAGTTGATTAAACCATTTTGTCTTGCCATGCCACATGTCCAATATCAGAAACAAAGTAAGCAGCAACATTATCACTCATTTGGAGAACTTCCACTGTAGTCCTCAGAGGGTTATCTTGGCAATCCTGGAATGTGCAAACAACAGGTTCCTCGAGTTCTAAGTGGTGATGTTCTTTTACCAGGATGTAATTGTGCAACAACACACGCTTTGACAACATCATCATTTGTCTCAGTTTTTAGATTGATGGCTGTTCCCAAAATGTGCCATTTAGTTGCCAGCAAACCAAAGGCACACTGCACAGTTATTCATGCCCTTGTCAGTTGGTAGTTGTAAATCATTTTGGTGTGGATCAAGTCCTGACTCGAGTACGGTTTTATGAGGTTGCACACATTTGAAATGCCTCATTCCCAATCACAATAAATGGCATTGGCGGTCCTTCAGTGTTCGGAAGAGGACATGGTGTTGGAAAATTTAAATTTTTCCTATACAAATATTGGCCCATGTCAGAGTCTTGGAAAGTCTGAGAGTCATTTCCTCATCCAAATGAGCCAACGTCAACAATTCGACAGTCAGCATCTGCAATTGCCATGAGAACAGTCAAAAAATATTTTTTTGCATTTGAAATCCTCAGATCCACTTCCAGCAGGTTTCATAATCTGAATATGTTTGCCGTCCACAGCCCGCAAACAGTTTGGAAAATTACAAATGTCCTGGAATTTTGCAGCATTTTCCAGCCAGAGTTCAGTTGAGGGTTGGGGGAGGAATTATTCATGCAGAATGTCACATAAAGCATGGCAGGTGTCTGCAACTATTCCATAAAGGGTGTACACTCCAATCCGGAATTGAAAATGTAGAGATCTTAAGGTCTCTCCGGTAACCAGGAATCTGCTGAACAGAAAATGGAAAAAAATAATTAGTACATGGCTTTTATAACAATAATACTAATGGCATGTGTTTCTTTTTCAAAATTATGTACCTCAGGGTCATCAACAGATGTTCCTCAGCAGGAATTGCTTGACGTAGTTGTGTGTCCTGCCTGTTGATGGATCCTCAGACATGTAGCAGCAAGTCATTGAAGCTCTGCTCCGACATCCTCGTGTAGTTGAAAAACTTCTCCAGGTTTTCAAGAAGCTTGGTGTACAACGAGTGGTAGGCTCCATGGCTCTCTCGTAATTCAATGATGGGGTGTTGCCAATAGCAACGACGATGTCTTCTCCGTCATTTTCTTCTTTCTTCTTCACAAGCCACTGCAAAAGCAAAAGCCAATTTCAATGACAATTCAAGATTAAGATTAAAGCTCTCCATGCTAAGATCGATCTTGCAGCCGGATACAGCATCAAAAGATGAGGATTTCATCTGTGCAGTGTATCTATATATATAGAAATCCCATGAGACACCCCCATTGTGTGTGTCTTGTGTCAAGGAAATTCTACAGGAAAAGCTTTGTCCGCATAACCTTTTTCCCCAGGAAATATTGAACGCATGCACATAAACAACGCAAACACATGCCAAAACGCATTTAAATGATTGCACATGCAGCTTTTTTTGGCATCATGCGTAAGCTGATGCAGATAAAAAGCTAGCGTAAGCATGCGTTTAAATGCATTTTGGCATGCGTTTAAATGCATTTTGGCATGCGTTTGCGCATGCGAATGATACACTGTGCACAAATACGCTAATATGAAGTTAGCCTTGGCCAGTAGAGGAATAGAAAGGGATCTTACCGAGATAAACGGATGCTGCAGTCCAATGTGTGTATGTTGAATGTTTGCCAAACAGCTTGAAGGTTCGGTAGAATTAACATTTTAGTGGCTCTAAAACCCATCTGTCCAGGGCTCTATGTTTTGGCCACAGATGGCTGAAGATTTGGTTTGCCCCTTGTGTATTCCCTGGCTGAGTTGTGAAACTTTGAGCCTCAAGAAAATTCTACACCCTTTGTCATGGACTCTGCCCAAAAGGACTGTGTCTTGATCTTGAGGACGAATGTTTGGTGGGAGCAGGAAAGCATGACGAAAAGTCTCAAATGGGTTGAAGAAGGATGGACTGTGCCCTGAACTGTGTGGCCATTGTTATGTTGCTACATTGGCCTGAGAGCCTAAAGTTATAAAGAAGTTCAGCTTTCTGTTCCATGCTCCCAATCACGTTGAACCACTGTACAAATGCTGACCCACTTAGCAGAAGGACCTTACTTGACCAAGAGAATACACAGTTATGTGTGTGATTTTGTGTTTTGCGTTGGTGTCTCCCAGGTACTCGAATAGTTGAGGATAACCATTGTTAAAGAGAGGAGGAATATAAAGGTGGTGTACTGTGATATTGGATTTTTGCCCCTAAAGACATCAATCACATTGTGCTGTATTTTAATGTGTATTATGTCATGCATTCTTGTATATATTGTGACAAGTGAATTGTGTTGTAATATACAGTGTGCAGTATCAATATAAGTAATATACACTGCTCAAAAAAATAAAGGGAACACTTAAACAGCAGAATATAACTCCAAGTAAATCACACTTCTGTGAAATCAAACTGTCCACTTAGGAAGCCACACTGATTGACAATCAATTTCACATGCTACTGTGCAAATGGAATAGACAACAGATGGAAATTATTGGCAATTATCAAGACACCCACAATAAAGGAGTGGTTCTGCAGGTGGAGACCACAGACCACATCTCAGTACCAATGCTTTCTGACTGATGTTTTCATCACTTTTGAATGTTGGTTGTGCTTTCACACTCGTGGTAGCATGAGACGGACTGTACAACCCATACAAGTGGTAGCGCAGCTCATCCAGGATGGCACATCAATGAGAGCTGTGGCAAGAAGGTTTGCTGTGTCTGTCAGCGTAGTGTCCAGAGGCTGGAGGCGCTACCAGGAGACAGGCCAGTACATTAAGAGACGTGGAGGGGCTGTAGGAGGGCCACAACCCTGCAGTGGGACCGCTACCTCCACCTTTGCGCAAGGAGGAACAGGAGGAGCAATGCCAGAGCCCTGCAAAATGACCTCCAGCAGGCCACAAATGTGCATGTGTCTGCACAAACGGTTAGAAACCAAATCCATAAGGATAGTCTGAGTGCCCGACGTCCACAGATGGGGGTGGTGCTCACAGCCCAACACCGTGCAGGATGCTTAGCATTTGCCGCAGAATACCAGGATTGGAAAAATCGCCACTGGTGCCCTGAGCTCTTCATAGATGAAAGCAGGTTTACACTGCGCACATGTGACAGACGTGACAGAGTCTGGAGAGCCCGTGGAGAGTGATCTGCTGCCTGCAACATCCTTCAGTATGACCGGTTTGGCAGTGAGTCAGCAATGGTGTGGGGTGGCATTTCTTTGGAAGGCCGCACAGCCCTCCATGTGCTCGCCAGAGGCAGACCCCTTGTGAGACCATATGCTGGTGTGGATGGCCCTGGGTTCCTCCTAATGCAGGACAATGCCTGACCTCATGTGGCTGGAGTGTGTCAGCAGTTCCTGCAAGATGAAGGCACTGAAGCTATGGACTGGCCCGCCTGTTCCCCAGACCTGAATCCGATTGAGCACATCTGGGACATCATGTCTCACTCCATCCACCAACGTCACGTTGCACCACAGACTGTCCAGGAGTTGATGGATGCTTTGGTCCAGGTCTGGGAGGAGATCCCTCAGGAGACCATCTGCCGCCTCATCAGGAGCATGCCGAGGTGTTGTACAGTACGGAGGTCATACAGGCACGTGGAGGTCACACACAATACTGAGCATCTTTTTCTTGTCATGAGGCATTTCCACTGAAGTTGGATCAGCATGTAATTTGATTTTTCACTTAGATTTTGAGTATCATTCCAAATCCAGATCTATGGGATATTCATTTTGAATTACATTGATTGTTATGTTTTATTGTTCTGAACACATTCCACTATGCAATGAATAAAAATTTGCAACTGGAATATTTCATTCAGAGATATCTAGGATGTCATATTTTAGTGCTCCCTTTATTTTTTTGAGCAGTGTATAATGTAGGATTTGATAATGTAATGCATAGTATATAGTATAGTGTAAGATATAGCTTTAGAAAACAGGTAGTAAAATAATTTAGTTGACTGTAGTATATGTAGTTACATTAGGGTAAGATAAAGTTAATGTTTGAGATTATCCAACAGGGTATGGGGTTAGTGCTAGGGAAGGTGATGGAGTTCCTATTAGTTGTCAGATAGGGTTTGAAGAGTAAAGCAAGCAGAGCTGCATAGAAGGTAAGCATAAGTGAGAGGGGACTAAGGACAAGCTATAGTGTGATCATGCTGAGACCGAGTGGCCTTCTGCAGAGGTGTCCTTGAATAGGACACCAAGTCACAAACCCAGAGCTTGTAAAACAGTAGGTAACGGACCTAAACAGAGCTGGGTTTGACAGACTAGTGTGGGTCTGAGTGCAAGAGATCTAAGGTGCCAGTAGTGGAAGAAATAGGACACGGAACCGAAGAGCAAGTAAGAAGACTTGCTGATCAGGACTGTAGCATTAAAGCTGAGTTGTGGCAGAGTAGGACAAAACACTAGCCCTGGAGGAAGGATATTGAAAGTGGAAATTATTTAGACTGTAAAGGAAACATCCATAAGACTTTGTATCTCCTATCCCCTGTATATAACCTTTACTAAGTTACCACCCAGTAAAGAGTTTGTGTTGGAATGGAAGTCTCATTCATTGAACGGTAAAACACACGGACCTGGCCAGCCTACACCACTGGCTACATGCGGCCTGCACAGACGTAATGCTCATGCAGCACAAGTCCTCACACCCAGCCAGTTGATCGTTAAACAGAATCATGCAGGAAAAACACTTAGATCAATTTCCTATAGTTTATACATGTATTACTACCTTTCACAAAGCTTGTGTTCTTGATTTTCCTCACATCTTTCTTTTTTTAGGAATAATTTTAGATAAATTATGACTCTTGGCTACATACTGTACAAATCACATTCAGTCAATTCAAAGGTGAAATGCAGAAAGGCAATGATGACATTCAGCATTTCCAGGAGCAGATCTTCAAAATATAAATCCCTGTTTTGGAATACACCTGATTTCAACCCACCTTTGTTAGTAAACAAATTTGCCAAAGTGTTTCAATAATATTATCGTATAGCTACTGAATAAAAACCATTGTACAAAGACCAGTGTTACCGCCATACACTGACATATAGCAGTATATATGTACCAGTTTCACACATGAAGTTTGATGATCACATTAATGAATATAGAATACTTAAATTGAATAGGTGACTAATTGTCTGAATGATGTAGTTCACTTTTTCCACATTTTCCCTCTGTCCTAGAGCACCATAAAGACTTCTTTCATCCATGACTTTCAGCAAGGTTTGCTGCCCAGATATCTTCAGCTCCCAACTTTTTCATCACTCTTACAATATTTTCCCCTCTCAGAAATAGTGCACTACAATTGCCACCATTTTTTTATACTTACATAGTTACATAGTTACATAGTTATTAAGGTTGAAGGAAGACTTTAAGTCCATCTAGTTCAACCCATAGCCTAACCTAACATGCCCTAACATGTTGATCCAGGGGAAGGAAAAAAAAAACCCATGTGGCAAACAGTAAGCTCCACCATGGGGAAAAAAATTCCTTCCCGACCCCACATACGGCAATCAGACTAGTTCCCTGGATCAACGCCATATCAAGGAATCTAGTATATATACCCTGTAACATTATACTTTTCCAGAAAGGCATCCAGTCCCCTCTTAAATTTAAGTAATGAATCACTCATTACAACATCATACGGCAGAGAGTTCCATAGTCTCACTGCTCTTACAGTAAAGAATCCACGTCTGTTATTATGCTTAAACCTTTTTTTCTCCAGACGTAGAGGATGCCCCCTTGTCCCTGTCACCGGTCTATGATTAACCCCTTCACCCCCAAGGGTGGTTTGCACGTTAATGACCGGGCCAATTTTTACAATTCTGACCACTGTCCCTTTATGAGGTTATAACTCTGGAACGCTTCAACGGATCCCAGTGATTCTGACACGGTTTTCTCGTGACATATTGTACTTCATGATAGTGGTAAAAATTCTGTGATAGTACCTGCGTTTATTTGTGAAAAAAATGGAAATTTGGCGAAAATTTTGAAAATTTTGCAATTTTCCAAATTTGAATTTTTATGCAATTAAATCACAGAGATCTGTCACACAAAATACTTAATAAGTAACATTTCCCACATGTCTACTTTACATCAGCACAATTTTGGAACCAAATTTTTTTTTTGTTAGGGAGTTATAAGGGTTAAAAGTTGACCAGCAATTTCTCATTTTTACAACACCATTTTTTTTAGGGACCACATCTCATTTGAAGTCATTTTGAGGGGTCTATATGATAGAAAATACCCAAGTGTGACACCATTCTAAAAACTGCACCCCTCAAGGTGCTCAAAACCATATTCAAGAAGTTTATTAACCCTTCTGGTGCTTCACAGGAATTTTTGGAATGTTTAAATAAAAATGAACATTTAACTTTTTTTCACAAAAAATTTACTTCAGCTCCAATTTGTTTTATTTTACCAAGGGTAACAGGATAAAATGGACCCCAAAAGTTGTTGTACAATTTGTCCTGAGTACGCCGATACCCCATATGTGGGGTTTGGGCGCATGACAGAGCTCGGAAGCGAAGGAGCGCCATTTGACTTTTCAATGCAAAATTGACTGGAATTGAGATGGGACGCCATGTTGCGTTTGGGGAGCCCCTGATGTGCCTAAACATTGAAACCCCCCACAAGTGACACCATTTTGGAAAGTAGACCCCCTAAGGAACTTATCTAGAGGTGTGGTGAGCACTTTGACCCACCAAGTGCTTCACAGAAGTTTATAATGCAGAACCGTAAAAATAAAAAATCATATATTTTCACAAATTATGTTTTCACCCCCAATTTTTTATTTTCCCAAGGGTAAGAGAAGAAATTGGACCCCAAAAGTTGTTGCACAATTTGTCCTGAGTACGCTGATACCCCATATGTGGGGGTAAACCACTGTTTGGGCGCATGGGAGACCTCGGAAGGGAAGGAGCGCCGTTTGACTTTTCAATGCAAAATTGACAGGAATTGAGATGGGACGCCATGTTGCGTTTGGAGAGCCACTGATGTGCCTAAACATTGAAACCCCCCACAAGTGACACCATTTTGGAAAGTAGACCCCCTAAGCAACTTATCTAGATGTGTTTTGAGCGCTTTGACCCACCAAGGGCTTCACAGAAGTTTATAATGCAGAGCCATAAAAATAAAACAAAAATTTTTTCCCACAAAAATTATTTTTTTAGCCCCCAGTTTTGTATTTTCCCGAGGGTAGCAGGAGAAATTGGACCCCAAAATTTGTTGTCCAAGTTGTCCTGAGTGCGATGATACACCATATGTGGGGAGAACCACTGTTTGGGCGCATGGGAGGGCTCGGAAAGGAAGGAGCATCATTTGGAATGCAGACTTAGATGGAATCGTCTGCAGGTGTCACATTGCGTTTGCAGAGCCCCTAATGTACCTAAACAGTAGAAACCCCCCACAAGTGACACCATTTTGGAAAGTAGACCCCCTAAGGAACTTATCTAGATGTGTTTTGAGCGCTTTGACCCAACCAAGGGCTTCACAGACGTTTATAATGCAGAGCCGTAAAAATAAAACAAAAATTTTTTCCCACAAAAATTATTTTTTAGCCCCCAGTTTTGTATTTTCCCGAGGGTAACAGGAGAAATTGGACCCCAAAAGTTGTTGTCCAATTTGTCCTGAGTGCGCTGATACCCCATATGTGGGGGGAACCACCGTTTGGACGCATGGAAGGGCTCGGAAGGGAAGGAGCGCTATTTGAAATGCAGACTTAGATGGAATGGTCTGCAGGCGTCACATTGCGTTTGCAGAGCCCCTAATGTACCTAAACAGTAGAAACCCCCCACAAGTGACACCATGTTGGAAAGTAGACCCTCTAAGGAACTTATCTAGATGTGTGTTGAGCGCTTTGACCCACCAAGGGCTTTACAGAAGTTTATAATGCAGAGCCGTAAAAATAAAATAAAATTTTTTTCCCACAAAAATTATTTTTTAGCCCCCAGTTTTGTATTTTCCTGAGGGTAACAGGAGAAATTGGACCCCAAAAGTTGTTGTCCAATTTGTCCTGAGTGCGCTGATACCCCATATGTGGGGGGGGAACCACCGTTTGGATGCATGGAAGGGCTCGGAAGGGAAGGAGCGCCATTTGGAATGCAGACTTAGATGGAATGGTCTGCAGGCGTCACATTGCGTTTGCAGAGCCCCTAATGTACCTAAACAGTAGAAGCCCCGCACAAGTGACCCTATTTTGGAAACTAGACCCCCCAAGGAACTTATCTAGATGTGTTATAAGAACTTTGAACCCCCAAGTGTTTCACTACAGTTTATAACGCAGAGCCGTGAAAATAAAAAATCTTTTTTTTTCCCACAAAAATTATTTTTTAGCCCCCAGTTTTGTATTTTCCCAGGGGTAACAGGAGAAATTGGACCGCAAAGGTTGTTGTCCTATTTGTCCTGAGTACGCTGATACCCCATATGTTGGGGTAAACCCCTGTTTGGGCACACGGGAGAGCTCGGAAGGGAAGGAGCACTGTTTTACTTTTTCAACGCAGAATTGGCTGGAATTAAGATGGGATGCCATGTTGCGTTTGGAGAGCCCCTGATGTGCCGAAACAGTGGAAAACCCCCAATTATAACTGAAACCCTAATCCGAACACACCCCTAACCCTAATCCCAACAGTAACCCTAACCACACCTCTAACCCTGACACACCCCTAATCCCAACCCTATTCCCAACCGTAAATGTAATCTAAACCCTAACCGTAACTTTAGCCCCAACCCTAACCCTAACTTTAGCCCCAACCCTAACTGTAGCCTTAACCCTAGCCCCAACCCTTGCCCTAACCCTAGCCCCAACCCTAGCCCCAACCCTAGCCCCAACCCTAACCCTAGCCCTAACCCTAGACCTAGCACTAACCTTAGCCCTAACCTTAGCCCTAACCCTAGCCCCAACCCTAACCCTATCCCTAGCCCTAACCCTAGACCTAACCCTAACCCTAGCCCTAACCCTAGCCCCAACCCTAACCCTAACCCTAGCCCTAATGGGAAAATGGAAATAAATACATTTTTTTATTTTTCCCTAACTAAGGGGATGATGAAGGGGGGTTGATTTACTTTTATAGCGGGTTTTTTAGTGGATTTTTATGATTGGCAGCCGTCACACAGTGAAAGACGCTTTTTATTGCAAACAATATTTTTTGCGTTACCACATTTTGAGAGCTATAAATTTTCCATATTTTGGTCCACAAAGTCATGTGAGGTCTTGTTTTTTGCGGGACGAGTTGACGTTTTTATTGGTAACATTTTTGGGCACGTCACATTTTTTGATCGCTTTTTATTCCGATTTTTGTGAGGCAGAATGACCAAAAACCAGCTATTCATGAATTTCTTTGGGGGGAGGCATTAATACCGTTCCTCGTTTGGTAAAATTGATAAAGCAGTTTTATTCTTTGGGTCAGTACGATTACAGCGATACCTCATTTATATTATTTTTTTATGTTTTGGCGCTTTTATACGATAAAAACAATTTTATGGAAAAAATAATTATTTTTGCATCGCTTTATTCTCAGGACTATAACTTTTTTTGTTTTTTTGCTGATCATGCTGTATGGCGCTCGTTATTTGCGGGACAAGATGACGCTTTCAGCGGTACCATGGATATTTATATCTGTCTTTTTGATCGCATGTTATTCCACTTTTTGTTCGGCGGTATGATAATAAAGCGTTGTTTTTTGCCTCGTTTTTTTTATTTTTTTCTTACGGTGTTTACTGAAGGGGTTAACTAGTGGGTCAGTTTTATAGGTTGGGTCGTTACGGACGCGGCGATACTAAATATGTGTACTTTTATTGTTTTTTTTATTATTTAGATAAAGAAATGTATTTATGGGAATAATATTTATTTTATTTTTTTTCATTATTTTGGAATTTTTATTTTTATTTTTTTTTACACATTTGGAAATTTTTTTTTAAACTTTTTTACTTTGCCCCAGGGGGGGACAATACAGATCGGTGATCTGCCAGTTTGCATAGCACTCTGACAGATCACCGATCTGAGAGAAGCGCAGGCTGCTTCACAGTGCCTGCTCTGAGCAGGCTTCTGTGAAGCCACCTCCCTCCCTGCAGGACCCGGATCCGCGGCCATCTTGGATCCGGGTCTGGTGCTTCCCTGCACCGCCGGCACATCGCGATCATGTTTGATCGCGGTGTGCCGGGGGTTAATGTGCCGGGGGCGGTCCGTGACCGCTCCTGGCACATAGTGCCGGATGTCAGCTGCGATAGGCAGCTGACACCCGGCCGCGATCGGCCGCGCTTCCCCCGTGAGCACCGCCGATCGCGCTGGACGTACTATCCCGTCCGTGGTCATGGGGGCCCACCCCACCTTGACGGGATAGTACGTCCGATGTCAGAAAGGGGTTAAAAAGATCATCAGAAAGGTCTTTGTACTGTCCCCTCATATATTTATACATTAACATAAGATCACCCCTTAGCCTTCATTTTTCCAAACTAAATAGCCCCAAGTGTAATAACCTATCTTGGTATGGCAGACCCCCCAGTCCTCTAATAACCTTGGTGGCTCTTCTCTGCACCCGCTCTAGTTCAGCTATGTCTTTCTTATACACCGGAGACCAGAACTGTGCACAGTATTCTAAGTGTGGTCGAACTAGTGACTTGTATAGAGGTAGAATTATGTTCTCCTCATGAGCATCTATGCCTCTTTTAATGCATCCCATTATTTTATTTGCCTTTGTAGCAGCGGCCTGACACTGGCCACTGAATATGAGTTTGTCATCCACCCATACACCCAGGTCGTTTTCATTGACGGTTTTGCCCAGAATTTTAGAATTAAGCACATAGTTATACATCATATTACTTCTACCCAAGTGCATGACCTTACATTTATCCCCATTAAAGCTCATTTGCCATTTATCAGCCCAAGCTTCTAGTTTACACAAATCATCCTGTAATATAAAATTGTCCTCCTCTGTATTGATTACCCTGCAGAGTTTAGAGTCATCTGCAAATATTGAAATTCTACTCTGAATGCCCCCTACAAGGTCATTAATAAATATGTTAAAAAGAAGAGGGCCCAATACTGACCCCTGTGGTACCCCACTACTAACCGCGACCCAGTCCGAGTGTACGCCATTAATAACCACCCTTTGTTTCCTATCCCGGAGCCAGCTCTTAACCCACTTGCACATATTTTCCCCTATCCCCATTATTCTCATTTTATGTATCAACCTTTTGTGTGGCACCATATCAAAAGCTTTTGAAAAGTCCATATACACTACATCTACTGGGTTCCCTTGGTCCAGTCCGGAACTTACCTCTTCATAGAAGCTGATCAAATTAGTCTGACATGATCGGTCCCTAGTAAACCCATGCTGATACTGGGTCATGAGTAGTGTTGAGCGATACCGTCCGATACTTGAAAGTATCGGTATCGGAAAGTATCGGCCGATACCGGCAAAGTATCGGATCTAATCCGATACCGATACCCGATACCAATACAAGTCAATGGGACTCATGTATCGGACGGTATTCCTGATGGTTCCCAGGGTCTGAAGGAGAGGAAACTCTCCTTCAGGCCCTGGGAACCATATTAATGTGTAAAATTAAGAATTAAAATAAAAAATATTGCTATACTCACCTCTCCGACGCAGCCTGCACCTTACCGAGGGAACCGGCAGCGTTGTTTGCTTAAAATTCGCGCTTTAACTTCCTTACTTGAAGTCCCGGCTTGTGATTGGTCGCGCGCCGCCCATGTGACCGCGACGCGACCAATCACAGCAAGCCGTGACGTAATTTTAGGTCCTTCAGGATTTTAAAATTACGTTCCGGCGTTGTGATTGGTCGCGTCGCCCATGTGACTGCGACGCAACCAATCACAACGCCGGAACGTAATTTTAAAATCCTGAAGGACCTAAAATTACGTCACGGCTTGCTGTGATTGGTCGCGTCGTGGTCACATGGGCGGCGCGCGACCAATCACAAGCCGGGACTTCAAGTAAGGAAGTTAAAGCGCGAATTTTAAGCAAACAACGCTGCCGGTTCCCTCGCTGAAGTCCAGGCTGCGTCGGAGAGGTGAGTATAGCAATATTTTTTATTTTAATTCTTTATTTTACACATTAATGTTGTTTCGATACCGATACCCGATACCACAAAAGTATCGGATCTCGGTATCGGAATTCCGATACAGCAAATATCGGCCGATACCCGATACTTGCGGTATCGGAATGCTCAACACTAGTCATGAGGTTATTCCTCTTCAGATACTCCAGTATAGCATCCCTTAGAATGCCCTCCAGGATTTTACCCACAGTAGAGGTTAAGCTTACTGGCCTATAATTTCCGAGTTCAGTTTTTGTCCCCTTTTTGAATATTGGCACCACATTTGCTATACGCCAGTCCTGTGGTACAGACCCTGTTATTATGGACTCTTGAAAGATTAAAAATAATGGTCTATCAATGACTGTACTTAATTCCTGCAGGACTCGGGGGTGTATCCCATCCGGGCCCAGAGATTTGTCAATTTTTGTGATTTTTAGACGCTGCCGTACTTCCTGCTGGGTTAAGCAGGTAACATTTAATTGGGAATTTTTATCACTAGTCATATTGGCTGCCATGGGATTTTCTTTTGTAAATACTGATGAAAAAAAGTCATTTAGCATATTGGCTTTTTCCTCATCCTCATCTGTTGTGAACTCTATTTTTGGGCTCCCTCTAGTGGTCACAAGCGGTACTGTGTAGTGTTGTCTTTATGCAGGTTGCAGCATCAGCTGGTTCGTTATCCTTGGTTGGTTTCCTATTTAGCTCACCTGGATACTCAGTTCCTTGCCTGCTAGCAATGTATTCAGTGCTCTTCAGATTCCTTGTGTCTACCTTGCTCCCAGTCTCTCCAAGACAAGCTAAGTTTTTGTTTGATCATTTTTTGATTATCAGTGTTCATTATGTTTTTAGTCCAGCTCGCTAAAATGTGATTTCCTCGCTTGCTGGTTGCTCTAGGGGACTGAGTTTCTCCCCCCACACCGTTAGTTGGTGTGGGGGTTCTTGAAATCTCAGAGTGGATATTTTGTAAGGGTTTTTTACTGACCGCATAGATTCCCTTTTCTATTTTCTGCTATCTAGTATTAGTGGGCCTCATTTGCTGAATCTGCTTTCACCCCTGTGTATGTGCCTTCCTCTTACCTCACCGTTATTATCTGTTGGGGGCTTCTATATCTTTGGGGATTATTTCTCTGGAGGCAAGAGAGGTCTTTTCTTTCTCTCTAGGGGTAGTTAGTTCCTCAGGCTGGCTCGAGACGTCTAGGATTTTTAGGCACGTTCACCGGCTACTTCTAGTGTGTTTGGATAGGTTCAGATTTGCGGTCAGTCCAGTTTGCCACCTCCCTAGAGCTTGTCCTATGTTTGTTACTTAGCTGGAGTAATTTGTGATCCTCAACCACTAAGGATCATAACACTCATCCACCATTTCACCCAGACTATTTTTAAGGGGTCCAACACTATCATTTTTTAGTTTCTTACTATTTATGTAGTTAAAGAATATTTTGGGGTTATTTTTGCTCTCTCTAGCAATGAGTCTCTCTGTCTCAATCTTTGCTGCCTTGATTTGCTTTTTACAGAATTTATTTAATTTTTTGTATTTATTTAATGCCTCCTCACTACCTACTTCCTTTAATTCCCTAAATGCTTCAATTCATTTTCAACCTTACAATCAACAGCAGCATAGTATTTTTTAAATATAGAGTGCACTGAATTGACATAAAATAAGAAGATAAAAACAAACAAAATAAAAAACTGGATGCTCAAGTTTATACATTTATAAATGTAACAAAAGTAAAGAGAGAAATGCACTAGTAAAACACAACATTATGATGAATTGGGCCTTCTTGGTTGAAGTATTCCTTGGATTAGTAATAGCATAATGAAAATACACTCCAGTTGGCAATAAGGTGAAAATTTATTTTTCAACTTTTAGGTCTCCACTGTTAGGATTCTCAAAAGAGCCTTCAAATCATCTATGCTATACCATTCTGTATATGTGAAGGCATGAACAAGACCTTAAAATTCTTCCCTGGAGTAATGGGTCAAAATAAATGTCCTCCATTTCTGAAAGAATTTGCTTTTAGCTCACTCTTTCTGTATCAAGGTCTAAACCAAACCAAAGTTTCAGCTGTGCAATGATAGCTGCTATTTCAGGAGTCTCTTGTCCTAGCCACTGATTAAATAAACAACTTACTGCCACCACTAGCATTATGTGAATCATCTGAGGAACTGACTTATTGCCTTCTGGATCAGCCTCAGGAGGCCTGAGCTGGTGGATCAGAATTTTTTTAATGCTATTACAGTGCCTCTGCATAGTTCCCATTCTCCCTTCATGCAGGGATGCTGGCATGCTCACCGCTCTGGCCCCGTGGTATGGTCCCCGTTTGCTGGCATGACTCTTGCTTGTGCACGTTGCACTTCCTGGTGGCGCACCTAGTGTGCGTACAAAGCTTGTTTCCCTTCTTAAAGGGGCAGTATGCAATATTAAAATTCCCCCAGCCAATAGCTGGGAGACTTTTAGTATCAGAGTTCATCTGCAAGGTAGGTAGCTCCTAGCCAATAGCTATGAGGTATATTGCATAAAAGACTCCCTCCCCTTTAGGGAGTTGCTGAAGCAACAATATTTGTTAGTGTATAGTTTCTCCTACTAGTGAGTTGTGAAGTCCCCTGGTCCTGGTGTGGCTAGTATCCTGAACCTGAATTCCTGGTCTGTGTCTGGCCAACGCCTGAACCTGCTCCCTGATTCATGAATGGCTAGCGCCTGAACATGTTCCCCTGGTCTGTGTTCGACCAGAGCCTGAACCTGATTCTCTGGTCCGTGTGCAGACATTGCCTGAAACCTTTTTTGTATCCAGTCTGCTAAAACCAGTTTCCATGTCAGCCAAGTTTTAATGTAGCTTGAATCCGTGTCAGTAACTACTGTATTCTGTAGAGGAGCCAGAACTTATTATTCTGAAATGAGCCCTAGTCCTTATCAGTATCATCAAACTTGACTCCTTGTGTTAGCAGCTGCATTACTGTGGTATCTGGCGGCTATCTGCAGCACGTCTCCATCATCAGGAGCTCCAGTAAACACCAGGGAGCTGCTTAGCTATGCCCCTTCCTAGCACGGCCAGCCCTGTGGCACAGTGGGTCCATGAACCACGTGCGCCACCTGCTGGCGTGGCAATTGTTCATGAAGTTGGAGACAAACAATCTCCAGTACTGGTGGAAATTTCCTGTGACTTTCTACCAATAGCTTTTAAAGTGAAGACCCTCCCAAACTACATCATAGATTACTAAGCGGGCACTGATATTTTGGACACACTGAGCCTGTCAGGAAAATTAAGTGAGGATAACATATTCAAGCCTTAGAAGGCGTTATGCAATAATGTAAAATGGGTTTCCCTCCAGTGTTCATTTAATTTGCGTTTCCTAACCATGCTAAATCCATCTAATTTATGTTCTGGAATATACATATCTCTAGTTAATTTTGTACAAATTTTGCACAGAGTCTTTGGAACTACCTTTAAAGGTAATTCCCATGGCTATTTTATAATGTAGATAGAGATACTCTCTATAATGGTTTTGACCCAACAGTTTTGGAAGCAACATTTTTTTTTGTTAGGGAATTATAAGGGTTAAAATTTGACCAGCAATTTCTCATTTTTACAACACCATTTTTTTTTAGGGACCACATCTCATTTGAAGTCATTTTGAGGGGTCTATATGATAGAAAATACCCAAGTGTGAAACCATTCTAAAAACTGCACCCCTCAAGGTGCTCAAAACCACATTCAAGAAATGTATTAAACCTTCAGGTGTTTCACAGGAATTTTTGGAATGTTTAAATAAAAATGAGCATTTAACTTTTTTTCACAAAAAATTTACTTCAGCTACAATTTGTTTTATTTTCCCAATGGTAAGAGAAGAAATTGGACCCCAAAAGTTGTTGTACAATTTGTCCTGAGTACGTTGATACCCCATATGTGGGGGTAAACCACTGTTTGGGCGCATGGGAGAGCTTGGAAGGGAAGGAGCGCCGTTTGACTTTTCAATGCAAAATTGACAGGAATTGAGATGGGACGCCATGTTGCGTTTGGAGAGCCCCTGATGTGCCTAAACATTGAAACCCCCCACAAGTGACACCATTTTGGAAATTAGACCCCTAAGGAACTTATCTAGATGTGTGTTGAGAGCTTTGACCCATTAAGTGATTCACAGAAGTTTATAATGCAGAGCCGTAAAAATAAAAAATCATGTTTTTTCACAAAAATGATCTTTTCGCCCCCAATTTTTTATTTTCCCAATGGTAAGAGAAGAAATTGGACCCCAAAAGTTGTTGTACAATTTGTCCTGAGTACGCTGATACCCATATGTGGGGGTAAACCACTGTTTGGGCGCATGGGAGAGCTCGGAAGGGAAGGAGCGCCATTTGACGTTTCAATGCAAAATTGACAGGAATTGAGATGGGACGCCATGTTGCGTTTGGAGAGCCACTGATGTGCCTAAACATTGAAACCCCCCACAAGTGACACCATTTTGAAAACTAGACCCCCTAAGGAACTCATCTAGATGTGTTGTGAGAGCTTTCAACCCCCAAGTGTTTCACTACAGCTCATAATGCAGAGCCGTGAAAATAAAAATTATTTTTTTTTCCACAAAAATTATATTTTAGGTCCCAGTTTTGTATTTTTCCAAAGGTAACAGTTGAAATTAGACCCCAAAAGTTGTTGTCCAATTTGTCCTGAGTACGCTGATACCCCATATGTGGGGGGAAACCACCGTTTGAGTGCATGGCAGAGCTCGGAAGGGAAGGAGCGTCATTTGGACTGCAGACTTAGATGGATTGGTCTGCAGGCATCACATTGCGTTTGCAGAGCCCCTAATGTACCTAAACAGTAGAAACCCCCCAAAAGTGACCCCATATTGGAAACTAGACCCCCCAAGGAACTTATCTAGATGTGTTGTGAGAACTTTGAACCCCCAAGTGTTTCACTACAGTTTTATAAACTATATACTTTATAAAAAATTATATTTTAGGTCCCAGTTTTGTATATTCCCAACGGTAACAGGAGAAATTGGATCTGAAAAGTTGTTGTCCAATGTGTCCTGAGTACGCTGATACCCCACATGTTGGGGTAAACCCCTGTTTGGGTGCATGGGAGAGCTCGGAAGGGAAGGAGCACTGTTTTACTTTTTCAACGCAGAATTGGCTGCAATTAAGATCGGACGCTATGTCGCATTTTAGAGCCCCTGATGTGCCTAAACAGTGAAAACCCCCCAATTATAACTGAAACCCTAATCCAAACACATCCGTAACCCTAATCCCAAAGGTAACCCTAACCACACCCCTTAACCTGACACACCCCTAACCCTAATCCCAACCCTATTCCCAACCGTAAATGTAATCCAAAATCCAACCCTAACTTTAGCCCCAATCCTAACTGTAGCCTTAACCCTAGCCCCGACCCTAACCCTAGCCCTAACCCTAACCCTTGCCCTAACCCTAGCCCTAACCCCAGTCCTGACCCTAACCCTAG
This sequence comes from Ranitomeya variabilis, assembly GCF_051348905.1. Lineage (NCBI taxonomy): Eukaryota > Metazoa > Chordata > Amphibia > Anura > Dendrobatidae > Ranitomeya > Ranitomeya variabilis. Next base: position 186,102,332 of record NC_135237.1, read on the forward strand.
CCCTAACCCTAACCCTAGCCCTAACCCTAACCCTAGCCCTAGCCCTAACCCTAGCCCTAACCCTAGCCCTAACCCTAACCCTAATGGGAAAATGGAAATAAATACATTTTTTTATTTTTTTAATTTTATGCTAACTAAGGGGGTGATGAAGGGGGGTTTGATTTACTTTTATAGCGGGTTTTTTAGCGGATTTTTATGATTGGCAGCCGTCACACACTGAAAGACGCTTTTTATTGCAAACAATATTTTTTGCGTTACCACATTTTGAGAGCTATAATTTTTCCAGATTTTTGTTTACAGAGTCATGTGAGGTCTTGTTTTTTGCGGGACGAGTTGACGTTTTATTTGTAACATTTTCGGGCATGTGACATTTTTTGATCGCTTTTTATTCCAATTTTTGTGAGGCAGAATGACCAAAAAACAGCTATTCATGAATTTCTTTTGGGGGAGGCGTTTATACCGTTCCACGTTTGGTAAAATGGATAAAGCAGTTTTATTCTTCGGTTCAGTACGATTACAGCGATACCTCATTTATATCATTTTTTTATGTTTTGGCGCTTTTATACGATAAAAACTATTTTATAGAAAAAATAATTATTTTTGCATCGCTTTATTCTGAGGACTATAACTTTTTTATTTTTTGTTTGATGATGCTGTATGGTGGCTCGTTTTTTGTGGGACAAGATGACATTTTCAGCGGTACCATGGTTATTTATATCCGTCTTTTTGATCTTGTGTTATTCCACTTTTTATTTGGCGGTATAATATTAAAGCGTTGTTTTTTGCCTCGTTTTTTTTTTACGGTGTTCACTGAAGGCGTTAACTAGTGGGACAGTTTTTTTCGTCGCTACGGACGCGGCGATACTAAATATGTGTACTTTTATTGTTTTTTTTTAAATTTAGATAAAGAAATGTATTTATAGGAACAATATTTTTTTTTTGTGCATTTTTTGGGGAATTTTTTTTTTTTTTTTACTCTTGTGAAAATTTTTTTTATACATTTTTACTTTGTCCCAGGGGGGACATCACAGATCGCTGATCTGACAGTTTGCACAGCACTCTGTCAGATCACCGATCTGACTTACAGCACTGCAGGCTTACCAAGCGCCTGCTCTGAGCAGGCACTCGGTAAGCCACCTCCCTCCCTGCAGGACCCGGATGCCGCGGCCATTTTGGATCCAGGCCTGCTGCAGGGAGGAGAGGTAAGAGACCCTCGGAGCAACGCGATCACATCGCCCCCTCCCTGCGCGATGCTTCCCTGTACCGCCGGCACACCGCGATCATGTTTGATCGTGGTGTGCCAGGGGTTAATGTGCCGGGGGAGGCCCGTGACCGCTCCTTGCACATAGTGCCGGATGTCAGTTGCAATAGTCAGCTGACACCCGGCCGCGATCGGCCGCACTCCCCCCGTGAGCGCGGCCGATCGCGCTGGACGTACTATCCCGTCGGTGGTCATACGGGCCCACCCCACCTCGACGGGATAGTACGTCCAATGTCAGAAAGGGGTTAATATTATAACTGTATGTATACTTCAAATAATGTTTTAATGGATTCTTTTGTGTTCATTTCATTATTAGCAAGGGTGTGCTCTTTATCTTTCCCTATGCATTTGTGTGTATCCTTGCTATCGAAGTGCAATGCTGTGCATGATTTAAAATATATTATAAGGACATTTTTGGTTCATTTACTTAGACACACATCTGTGCCAAGTACATAAATATTATTGCAGAAAAAAAGCATTAAATTTTCTAGGATATGAAATATTTAGAATTGGTAATGCATTATAAACTTACTGTCCTATACTTAATTTTCACTAAACACAAACGGTATACAAATTGTAAAACCAGCACCATTGGTCCATTGATTTCTATCACTCCCTGAATGTCGTCAGCAAATCTTTATAACTACAATAAAGGACTTTCATTTTTGGAACTGGGGAGTACTGCTTTTCCTTTTTCTATGGTATGGAGGGACTACTATTTGTTTTAGCTTTGCACCAGCTGATTCCATTTTTTGATACTGCAAGTTGTACATATACAGGTGACTTTCTGTAATAAATGCCTGGTGCCGCAGACTATCTTTAATAATTTACAAATTCTAAAACTTTGCACGTATATTGTATTTCTTCATTCACATTTTTTAAATTAATAGGTATAATATTTGAAGGGAAATTTCTGATGTGCAATATGTGAACTAGACATGAACTATTGGCATGAACAAGGTACTTTCTAAAAGAATTAATATAATTGAAGTACTTTGACTTTTTCAATGAATTTCAAAACATTGAAATACAAAAAGTCAATTAAGTTAAGTAAGATAACTGAATTCATATTCCCTGATTGCTTGCATATAAAATATTTTTTTATTAAAAACGCAAACACATTTGTTTTCCTCCATTTTTATGTTTTGTTTGTGCAGTATTCTCATCAGATAACAGCAATTATATTGACAGCACTTCCTAACAACTGAAAGAAAGATATAGCCTCCAGCTAGTACATATTTCATTTTCAGTCCAGCAGTTTTAGAGACTTCTTGCCATTATCCAAGACTTTGAAATCAGACAAAGCAAACAATATCGATGAAATCTAGACTGGCAAATTAGAATAAAACAGTTCTATTAAGACAAGTGCAGCTTTACAAATTTGAAGCCTGAACACGTATATTGAAAACACATTCTGCCTGTTGGATAAAAATCACAAAGATTTAGTTGTAAAATTCGTTACTAAGCTGCATATTGTTCAAGGTCAACAACAATAAAATATTTTTTTTAGCATTTCCAATTGCTAAATTGCCGGACAAAAAAAAACAAGGAATTCTCAGAAGTTATGTAATTTAAGAACAAAGCAAACCATATAGCGGTAAAAATGAACTTTAGATGTAACTTAATTTGAAATGATATTATTGTGGCAACAACACATTTAATCTGAATTATCCAGACACATTATTTCAGTAGGCCCAGGGATGTGAGCTAGTGTTCATGTGACAATGACTGTGTGTTGACCCTTATTGTCATTGAATTAATGTGCAGCGGCTGCCATTTGTTGACCGGTTGCTGATTAGCTATTGCATCTGTCCTAGTCTTGCAGTCCTAGTATTGTTCTAGTATCTTTGGGAAAGAAAGGCACAGTGTTTGAATGTTTGATAATATGTTGACCCATTGGTGCTCTGCAATATGAAGGACAATCCTTCCATGTTGTTTGAACACTCCAGCAGTGAGGGATGGCCTCCTTCCACCTTCCCCCAAGCTTGTGGTGGAATGACTGAAAGAGAAGTTGTGACCTATGAAAGGGAGGACCTGCCTATGTTTAAGGCTCCAACTGAAGAAATACAGAGCTGCTACACTGACCATCACTGAACCCTCAAAGATGTTTAGAGAATCCAGGTTGGGACAATCAGGTCACCTGGCCTCGTACATCAATGGACTGTCATCTTCCTAAGATTGTGGTTACCTCCTCACTGTGGGGCCAGTCAAAAGTGGGGTGTAACTGGTGGAAGTTCTCGGCCCTGGGAACAGCTCTAATCCCAGGGAGCAGGGCCGGACTGGGACTAAAATTCAGCCATGGCATTTGAAGTTACACAGGCCCACTTGTCACATGGTGACTGTATAATATCTTTGTACACTTGTAGGCAGGGCCGGTTTTAGGCAAAGTGGGGCCCTAGGTAAAGTTTAAAATGGGGCCCCAAATGCTAACATATTGCACATCACACAAAAGCATTTCGGTTGTATTTACGTGCGCTGAGTTCAGGCCGCTAAATGAGTTTGATCGACAATACGGAAGTTGTTCAACACTTGTTTCCCGGCCTCTTTCCACCAACTGAGGAATAATGATGGGACAGAACGATCACTAATAGATCACTAACAGATCACCATACCGTATCATGTTATCAGCAGCACATCTACAGTTTACGCTGGCGATGTGCTGCTGAGAACAATGATTTTTGTTCCAGCAAGAACAATCTGAATATGCAGCATTTTACTTGTTTAGTAAAATACACCCCATAGTCCTCCATATATTATAATGTGCCCCACAGTCCTCCATATAGTATAATACACTCCCTATAGTCCTACATATTAAAATACACTGCTCAGTCCTCCACATAGTATAATACACTCCTCACAGTGCTCCATATAGTATAATGCACCGCCATAGTCATCCATGTACTACAATTCACTTCCCATAGTATAATGCACCCCATAGTTCTTCATATAGTATAACGTATTCCCCATAGTCCTCGATACAGTATAATGCAGCCCACATATAGTATAATGCAGCCACCCCACAGAGTATAATGTAACCCCCCATAGAATATAATACAGTCCACCTCCCCATCTATATATATAATTGTCTAAGGGTTTTTCCGTCTGTCTGTCTTTCTGTCTGTCTTTCTGTCTGTCTTTCTGTCTGTCTGTCTGTCTGTCTGTCTGTCTGTCCTGGAAATCCTGCGTCTCTGATTGGTCGAGGCCGCCAGAGACGGACACAGCATGGCGACGATGATGTCATAAAGGTTGCCTCGACCAATCAGAGACGCAGGATTTCCAGGACAGACAGACAGACAGACAGACAGAAAGACAGACAGAAAGACAGACAGAAAGACAGACAGACGGAAAAACCCTTAGACAATTACCACCAGGCCTTGACCAATCAGCGACGGGCACAGTATCGACGTAGATGTCATAATGGTTGCCATGGCGACGATGATGTCATAAAGGTTGCCTCGACCAATCAGCGACAGGCACAGTCTGCCGTGAATTCTGGAATCATCATTGTCCATATACTACGGGGACATGATGCATATTCTAGAATACCCGATGCGTTAGAATCGGGCCACAGTCTAGTAATATATAATATAGCCCCCCATAGAATATAATGCAGCCCCCGATAGTATATAACACAGCCTCCCCCATAGTATATAACACAGCCTCCCCCATAATAGTATATAACACAGCCACATAGTACATAACATGGCCTCCCCCATAGAATATAATATACTCCCCATAGTATATAGCAAAGCCCGCATAGTATATAGCACAAACCGTATAGTATATAGCACAGCCTGCATAATATAGCACAGCGCGTGTAGTAGATAACACAGCCCACGCAGTAGTATACAGCACAGACCAAACAGTAGTATACAGCACAGCCCAGAGTACTATATACAGCACAGCCCACAGAGTACTATATACAGCACAGCCCACAGAGCACTATATACAGCACAGCCCACAGAGCACTATATACAGCACAGCCCACAGAGCACTATATACAGCACAGCCCAGAGTAATATATACAGCACAGCCCACACAGTAGTATACAGCACAGACCAAACAGTAGTATACAGCACAGCCCAGAGTACTATATACAGCACAGCCCACAAAGTGCTGTATATAGATACAGCACAGCCCACAGAGCACTACATACATCACAGCCCACAGAGCACTATACACAGCACAGCCCACAGAGCACTATATACAGCACAGCCCACAGAGCACTATATACAGCACAGCCCACAGAGCACTATATACAGCACAGCCCACAGAGCACTATATACAGCACAGCCCACAGAGTACTATATACAGCACAGCCCACATAGTAATATATACAGCACAGCCCACAGAGTAATATATACAGCACAGCCCACAGAGCACTAAATACAGCACAGCCCACAGAGTAATATATATAGCACAGCCCACAGAGCACTATATACAGCACAGCCCACAGAGCACTAAATACAGCACAGCCCACAGAGTAATATATATAGCACAGCCCACACAGTAGTATACAGCACAGAGCACAGCCCGCATCTCTTCTCTTCCTCCACCCCCCCGAGAATGGCCCCACACAGTCCAGTAAAAAAAAAAAAAAAGCTCTCCTCACCTCTCCTCGTGCCCAGCGTTGCTTCCTGGTTCCTGCTCGTGTCTTAGCAGCTGCAGTCTGCCCGGGACACAGCAGGTGCGCGATGATATGACGTCAGAGGCAGAGCGGGGAATGATGGGAGAGGGAGCGTCAGCGGATGCTCTCTCCTCCATCATTGCGTTCAACTGTACCGGCATCTATACGCTGGTATAGTTGAATGCGACGGCGGGGGCGGGGGGAGGCGGATCGAGCGGCCCACTACTGGCACCGGCCCTTCTGACATTTGCCAGAAGTGCCCGATGGCCAGTCCGGCCCTGCCAGGGAGTCAGCGGAAGGGTGAGACTCTGAATTTTGCACCATCTTGGGTATTTGCTGGGACTGTTTTATATGCTATTGTGGAATGAAGAACTTATTATGGAATGTCAAATTGAAAAGCTCAAACATGGGAGTGCTACTCAACACAAATAAGAAAGATATTGATTACCGCCAGGTATGACAGGGACACACTTAAAATGGATGGCGATAAACTGACAATTGCAAAGGATTTCAACCTATCTGGATCAATAATCATTCAAGATGCAGCAACGAACACAGAAGTCAATAGGAGAATAGCTATGGGCAAATCAACAATGAAGTCACTGGACAAGGTCTTCAAATCGATGAACATTTATCTGGCTATGAAAACACAGCTCGTATATAGTTTGGTGTTTTCTGTGATAACATACGCTTCTGAAACCTGGCTGATAAAGAAAAAAGACAAAAGAAGAATAGACATCTTTGAAATGTGGTGCTGGAGAAGGATGTTATCAATACCATGGAGGGTAAAAAGAACAAAACAAGTCAATTTTGGAACAAATTAAGCCAGACATGTCAATCAATCAGTGACGTAGGACATTGTAAGGACTGGCAGGACGCACCGAGTTAATATAGATGTTATAATTGGTGCGTTGACAGCATGGGGTCCACCGTGCAGGAGAGAACCTGCTGCTAAAAGATGACGGCACTATATGGCGGTATAAGTGAACTCAGTTACTTCACGAAGTCGCACTGAAAAGAACACGCTGTGCCCTGTTAGTGTCACAGAGGAAAACAGCTAACTGCTGAGCTGATGGCAGTCAGTGGTCACGCACACAGAGAAGCACACAAACACTCCTCTCCGGTGAACCGGAATTCTAGTGGCTATTAGCCAGCCTTGAATACATACATACAAACTCCTCACCGGAGGTGCCAGTATTCTAGGGGCTTATTTCAGCCAAACCCTATCCACATACAGGCGCAACCACAAATCTCATAACATGAAGCGATACTAGCGCATGGCCGTGCAGCCATGCAAACCTTTCTTAGCTGCAGCAGCTTCAGGACCTTCCTAGAGGACCAATGGAAGCTGCTACAATACCAGAGCAACTTCAGGACCTTCCTAGAGGACCAATGGAAGCTGCAGCAGTACCTGAGCATGTGACCCCTGACCTCCAATGAGAGGTCTTACCTTGGGCATGCTCAGAAGGGAAAAAGCAGGACTGCTTCCGCTGACCAGAACTGGCTACAAAGGCTGAGCCTGGGAAAGCAGCAGAAACCATCCACACAGTATCAGGCTGAGTGCACAGATCTTACCTCAGCATGACCACCCTGAAATTCCTCATTCTAGCTTCAGACGTGTGCAGAGCGGTCATACTGTTGTTCTGACATGAAGTTCTGGGCCTTGTGGTGCAGCAGACTTTTTGAAGCCTGTGCTATCACTGATTCAGGTGTTCCTGCAATTCCCAAAAGAAGAAAGAAGACGTTCCTGATCCCTAGCTTTTTCCTAATCCTCCCCAATCCCCCTCTACCCCTTTTCCCCCCTTTTGCCCCTCTCACTAACTCGTTAAGTCACTGAGCTGCTGATGAGATGCACATCACTGATTGGCACTTGTGCTTGCTTTTGGCCAGGTTTTCTCCCGTCTTTTTTGTATCCCCTTTTTGCACCATATCCGTGTGTGCATCCTACTGCTGTCAAACGCTGGTCGATGACACAAATCACTGATCGGCCTCCAGCTGTTGTTGTTTTTTTTACATGAGAAAATAATTGAATAAAAAATAATTTATATTATTTGATAGGACTAGATTAGGGACAGTAAAAATATACTGCAGTAATCTGTGTCCACTACAGTATTTTTTTTACTGAATTTAATCAGGGTTAGTGTTGGATAGTAAAGCAGAAAAAAAAGAAGGAAAAAAATACAGGACAAGTTACAGCAGGGTTTATGTTTACTTTGCTTCTTGTAAGTTTTATATGCTTTATGGCAAAAGTGAACATGTGTTTATGTGCTACATGTATACCAACTTAAATCAAGCTCAATTTTTGTGTTTTTTCTTAGTAATTTGTGTCTACTACAGTATTTTTTACTGAGTTTAATCAGGGTTAGCGTCAGTTAGTAAAGTGGAAAAAAAGATAAAAAAATAGAGGACTAGATTAGGGACAGTAAAAATATACTGTAGTAATCAGCAATAACTATAGTATTTGTTAACTGAATATAGTCATGGTTAGCACACAATAAAAGAATCACAACCGTGCATGGGTCCTACAGCCACTCTGGATTGATCAGCGGCACATCACTGATGGCTATCCAGTTGTTGATTTTTTTTTGTGAGAAAAAGAATGAAAAATTAAAAATTAGATTACTTGATAAGAACAGATCAGGGACAGTAAAAATATAATGTGGTAATCAGAAATTACTACAGTATTTTTTTTATTGAATATAGCCAGGTTTTGTGTCAGACAGTGTGCGGTCACCACAGGTCAAGCTAAAGTCCTTGAGGGGTATAATTTCCAAAATGGTGTCACTTGTGGGGGGTTTCCACTATTTAGGCACATCAGGGGCTCTACAAACATGACATGAAGCCTGCAGACCATTTAATCAAAGTCTGTGTTCCAAACCTTCACTCCTTCCTTTTCGAACGCTGCCGTGCACCAAAACAGTGTTTTCTCCCACATATGGGGTATAAGCATATTCAGGAGAAATTGCACAACAATTTTTGGGATCCATTTTGTCCTGATACCCCTGTGAATAGTGTTGAGCGATACTGTCCGATACTTGAAAGTATCGGTATCGGAAAGTATCGGCCGATACCGGCAAAGTATCGGATCTGATCCGATACCGATACCCGATACCAATACAAGTCAATGGGACTCAAGTATCGGAAGGTATCCCTGATGGTTCCCAGGGTCTGAAGGAGAGGAAACTCTCCTTCAGGCCCTGGGATCCATATTAATGTGTAAAATAAAGAATTAAAATAAAAAATATTGATATACTCACCTCTCCGACGCAGCCTGGACCTTACCGCTGTGAACTGGCAGGCTTCTTTGCTTAAAATGAGCGCGTTCAGCACCTTCCATGACGTCACAGCTTCTGATTGGTCGCGTGCCGCTCATGTGACCGCCACGCGACCAATCAGAAGCCGTGACGTCATCCCTCAGGTCCTAAATTCCTAGAAGGGAATTTAGGACCTGAGGGATGAAGTCGCGGCTTGTGATTGGTCGCGTGGCGGTCACATGAGCGGCACGCGACCAATCAGAAGCCGTGACGTCATGGTAGGTGCTGAACGCGCTCATTTTAAACAAAGAAGGCTGACGGTTACCAGCGGTGATGTCCAGGGGCCTCCAGACAGGTGAGTATATCAATATTTTTTATTTTAATTCTTTATTTTACACATTCATATGGATCCCAGGGCCTGAAGGAGAGTTTCCTCTCCTTCAGACCCTGGGAACCATACACTGGAAACTTCCGATTCCGATTCCCGATACCACAAAAGTATCGGATCTCGGTATCGGAATTCCGATACCGCAAGTATCGGCCGATACCCGATACTTGCGGTATCGGAATGCTCAACACTACATGTGAACATATTTTTACAACTCAACGTTGTAAATTTCCGTGAAGCACTTGGGGGTTCAAGGTATTAACAACACATTTAGATAAGTTCCTTAAGGCTCTAATTTCCAAAATGAGATCACTTGTGGGTGGTTTCCACTGTTTAGGCACATAAGGAGTAGTGATGAGCGAACGTGCTCACCACTACTCGGTACTCGCTCGAGTATCACTATGCATGGTGTACTTGGCGAGCACCGAGTATTTCTGGGATTATTCGGCAAGATCTCGTGTCTCCGCCCTGCAATTACGGCGCTCTTTAGAGTAGCAATGACCATGCAGGGATTGCCTGCCATGCACTGTAATGCTGTAGCCATCTTTGTTGTGGTATTACAGTGATTGGCTGGTCGCACAGCATCATCAGGTCTATAAGAGAACTGGCGCCGCCCTGCTTGCAGCATTCTGCTCATGACTTAGCTAGTGTAGGGGGAGCTGCTGCTGAGATAGGGTCAGAATCATTCTTTTAATAGTTAGTGTGGGTCTGCTAGTGTTCAGTCCACAAATCCTCAGAAACCAACAGTCCATTTTAGGGCTAATTTTGGGGTCCAGAGATTGCAGCGCTAGGTAGGCAGGGTAGTCTATGTGCACATACACTAAAGCAAATCATAGCCCCCTTTTTTCTACGTTTATTTGCTTGGCCTCACTGCAGACTACGGCCAGGTCATTGCAATAGAACAGCTTGCAAATCTAAGAATTTAATTATTTTTTTTTGTCCCAGGCATAAGATGTGAGTGCGCCAAAAAATCTGCCCTTTTTTTGGTACTATCTAATTTTTTTGTAGTGTCTTGCAACATTTTTGGACACCATTTTGCTGCCCCAAAAATCTGTAACTGGCCCCCAAAAAAATTTGGCTACAGTTCTTATATTTATCACTGTGAGATATACGCCACACGCATTGCGCTAAATATCTTGCAATTTTAGCACTCCATTTTTTTTTATAGCCAAGTATTATAGCCAACTTGTTGACACAATTTTGGTGCACCCAAAAGAATGAAGGCCACATTTTGATCAGTCTGTTATCTCAGGCTGACGCCTGGTGTATCTGTGGTGTAAAAATCTTCGCTTTGCAGGCATACATTGCATAGTTCTGTCTGCTAGCCTTGTTCTACTCAGTATTTAGTGTTATCAAAAAAAATACCAAAAAAACTTAAAAAAAAATATAGTTTATCTCCATCAGATGCCTGGTGTATCTTTGGTGGAAAAAACTTTACTTCGCAGGCATACGTTGCATAGTTCTGTGTGCTAGCCTTGTTCTACTCATTTTTTATTTGTTTCCAAATTTCACAAGCAACAGATTAAAAAAAAAAAAAAATATATATATATATATATATATATATATATATATATATAACATTTTAATTGTCTGCTATCTCTGTCAGACACCTGGTGTATCTGTGCTTGAAAAATCTTGGCTTTGCAGGCACAAATTACGTAGTTCTGCCTGCTAGCCTTGTTCTACTCAGTATTTATTGTTTTCCAAAATTACCAAAAAACATACAAAAAAAGTATAGTCTGTTATCTCTGTCAGAGGAAAGGGTGTATCTGTGTTGGAAAAATCTTTGCTTTGCAGGCATATGTTGCATAGTTCTGTCTGTTAGCCTTGTTCTATTCAGGATTTATTGTTTTCCCAAATTACCAAAAAACATTTAAAAAATGTATACAGTCTGTTATCTCCGTCAGACGCCTGGTGTATCTGTGGTGTAAAAATCTTTGCTTCGCAGGCATACGTTGCATAGTTCTGTCTCCTAGCCTTGTTCTACTCCATATTTTCTGTTTAAAAAATATTTAAAACAAAACATTTTAACTGTCTGTTATCTCCATCAGACGCCTGGTGTATCTGTGGTGGAAAAATCTTGTCTTCGCAGGCATGAATTGCATAGTTCTGTCTGCTAGCCTTGTTCCACTCAGGATTTATTGTTTTCCAAAATTACCAAAACACATTAAAAAAATATATCCTGTCTGTTATCTCCGTTAGCTGCATGGTGTATCTGTGAAGGAAAAATCTTCACTTCGCAGGCATACGTTGCATAGTTCTGTCTGCTAGAATTGTTCTACTCAGTATTTGTTGTTTTTAAAAAATATAAAAAAAACAAAACATTTTAACTGTCTGTTTTCTCAGTCAGACTCCTGGTGTGTCTGTGGTGTAAAAATCTTTGCTTCGCAGGCATACATTGCATTGTTCTACTACCTATATTTTCTTCCAAACAAAATTATAGCTTCTAAAACATCAATAGACGTATAAACATATGAACCTATAGCACTATAGTCCAAATATACGATATAGTAATCGCTTACTTATGTGCAAGACTATATAGTATAAGAGAAGCAGTAGAGATAGAAAAAGTAACAAAATTTATCAACATATATCATTCATTAACAATATCATTTCCAATAAATAAGTGAGATTCACAGAGGAAAAACAGAGGCAAAGAAAAAAAAAGCCGAAGCAGCAAAACTGCACGATTATAGCCACACCACACTGAATCCTATAAAATAGCATATATAGAACGCCTCAGTATGAGGATCCATGAAGAAAAAAGTAAACAAACATGGCCATTAATCATTTATGATTTGATGTACAATAGTAGACAAAAAAGTAAACTAGCCAAAGGTTATTATTATGCTGTAAATTGAAATACTAGAGAATTAACTTTTTTGTTTGTAAACTAGTACTCAAATTCAGACAACAGCCTAAATATAGTGCTGCCAGGCGACTCGACGAGTGTTTCGTTACCCACGTTGCATTGTTCTGTCTGCTAGACTTGGTCTACTCAGTATTTAGTTTTTAAAAAATTACAAAAAAATAAAAAAATGTATACAGTCTGTTATCTCTGTCAGATGCATGGTGTATCTGTGGTGTAAAAACCTTTCACTTCGCAGGCATACGTTGCATTGTTCTGTATGCTAGCATTGGTCTACTCAGTATTTATTTTTTTCAAAAATAAAAAAACACTTTAAAAAATGTATACAATCTGTTATCTCCATCAGACGCCTGGTGTATATGTGGTGGAAAAATCTTGGCTTTGCAGGCATACTGATCACATGTAATTTTTCTCCAAATAAATCCATTTGTATTGAGCTTTTCAAATATTTAAGTAGTCCTTTTAAAATGGGCAAAGCAAGGGGCAAGGGGCGGGAAATTGGATGTGATGCTGATGGTGCATGCAGAGGACGAGGCCGTGACCAAGCTGAAAGTGGGCAACAACAAAGACCCACACCTTCACACTCGACCTTCCTGTCCCAGTTTTTAGGAGACCGCAGAAAACCACTATTGAAGCCAGAGAAGTGTAAAACAGTTGTTGGTTGGAGAGCAGACAACGCTTTCAGTCACTTAGCCACCACCACCATGTTTTCCACACGGTCAAGTCTGAGAAACCGTGTGTGTGGACCGGATATTACTCACCCTGATCCTCCTTCCTCCCACCATGCTGAGTGCCCTGAGACAACTGATCCCACACATGGACACTCCGAAAAGCTGTTCAGTTTTCCCTTTAAAGATTCCCGACCCTCAGCCGGTCAACTTGAAGTGGGGCCAGATGAGATCGCATGTAGCGATGCCTAAAGATTTGAACAGCCACGGTCACATGAAGGCGATGGTGGGAAAGTGTCACGAAAGGTGGATGATGATGAAGCACAATTGCCAGAAAGTCAGTAGGAGGAGCAGGGTGCTGATGTAGAAGACAAGGTGGTGGATGACATAGTGACTGAACCAACCTGGCAGTAGGACATTCAGAGCGAGGACAGCAGCACACATGGGGAAGAAGGCACATCACCCCAACAGGCAGGAAGAAGCAGTGTGGTGGTCAAAGACAGAAGGCGTGCATCCGTTCCCCATAACACCAACGTGAGGGAAGTTACCATTCCAACTGTTAGATTTTCCCGAGTCTGGTTATTTTTTAAAGACTCTGCCTTTAACCCCAAACACGCCATTTGCAGCATCTGCCATGCCTGCATCAGCAGGGGTAGCAAAACTGCCAGCCTGACCACCACCAGCATGATTAGGCACATGGCAGCAAAGCACCCAACATTGTGGGCCAAACCCCAGGCTCCAGGAACACTGTCTGTATTTGACACCACTGCTTCTTCCACTGTTTTGCATAGAAGCTAATCCCCAGTCCACCATGCATGTATAGATGCCTCTGGCCCTGCACCTGTTGTTGCCCACAGTCAAGCAGCACCATCATTAAGCCCATCCACATCCTTGTCTCAGCGCAGCCTTCAGTTGTCTATACCCCTGTCACTGGAACGCAAGTGGAAATACCCAGCCAATGACACACAGGCCACAGTACTAAATTTGAATATTTCTTGTCTGCGCTCGAAATGTTGTTTTTAGGCTCTTTGAGATGGAAGCTTTCCGCACCTTGATGGCGGCGGCCGTCCCAAGGTACTCGGTCCCCAGTCGCCACTATTTCTCCTGGTGTCGTACCGGCATTAAACCAGCATGTGTCCCACAACATTACCCGTGCCCTCAACAATGCTGTTACAGGGAAAGTGCACCTAACCACGGACACATGGACAAGTGCTTGTGGACAGGAACACTACATCTCACTGTCAGCACACTGGGTTAACATAGTGGAAGCCAGGACCCAGTCAGACCTTGGGATGGAACACATCTTCCCCACACTGAGGATTGCTGGCCCTACATCAATCAGGGTTGACCTCAAAGTCTACAGCTCCTGCACCTCTTCCTCCTCCTCTTCAGCCTCCATCTCTGAAATGAACACATCAGTGAGAAGCACTTTCAGCACTGCCTCAGCCAAGCGACAACAGGCTGTGCTGAAGCTAATGTGCTTAGGTGACAAACCGCACAATGCTGAATAGTTGTGGACAGCGCTCTGAGGCAAGGTGAGCTCACACATGTACCTTGCCTGGCCCATGTGGTTTACCTCGTGGTTCAACGCTTTCTGAAAAGCTACCAACAGCTGCCAGATCTGCTAGTGAAAGCACGCCATCTGTCTGCCTATTTTAGAAAGTCAGCTATAGCTTCAGCCGCCCTTGCCGTGCTTCAGCAGCGTTTGCAGTTTCTGGCTCACCGACTGGTGTATGATGTCCCCACACATTGGAACTCTACACTGTATATGTTGGAAATGATTTCTGAGCAGAAGAGGGCAGTTATTGACTACCAGCATCAACAAGGCCGTCTGTTGTGAATTCCGTTCTCGGGCTCCCTCCTGTGGTCATGAGTGGTACTGTGTGAGTTTGGTCTTGGGCTCCCTCTGGTGGCCTTTAGCGATATGGCTGGTCTTGGCTGGGCTCAGCTGTTTCATCTCCTGCTAGGCTGGGCCTATTTATCTCACCTGGACCTTTACTTGTCGCCTGCTGTTGGTGTATTCAGCCCTGATCCTGTGCTCTCCTGAATATTCCTTGTGACCAGTCTCCTGCTATGAGAAGCTAAGTTTGCTTGTTCAGTTTCTCATTATTTCCTTGAAAACGTTTCTCATTATATTATGAGTTCAGCCCAGCTTGCTTTTATGTGATTTTTTGCTTGCTGGTTAGTTCTGGGGTGCAGAGTGTGCCCCTCACATCGTGAGTCGGTGTGGGGGTTCTTATGTTGGAAATGATTTCTGAGCAGAAGAGGGCAGTTATTGACTACCAGCATCAACAAGGCCGTCTGTTGTGAATTCCGTTCTCGGGCTCCCTCCTGTGGTCATGAGTGGTACTGTGTGAGTTTGGTCTTGGGCTCCCTCTGGTGGCCTTTAGCGATATGGCTGGTCTTGGCTGGGCTCAGCTGTTTCATCTCCTGCTAGGCTGGGCCTATTTATCTCACCTGGACCTTTACTTGTCGCCTGCTGTTGGTGTATTCAGCCCTGATCCTGTGCTCTCCTGAATATTCCTTGTGACCAGTCTCCTGCTATGAGAAGCTAAGTTTGCTTGTTCAGTTTCTCATTATTTCCTTGAAAACTTTTCTCATTATATTATGAGTTCAGCCCAGCTTGCTTTTATGTGATTTTTTGCTTGCTGGTTAGTTCTGGGGTGCAGAGTGTGCCCCTCACATCGTGAGTCGGTGTGGGGGTTCTTGTATTCTCTGCGTGGTTTACTTTTGATAGTTTTTGTACTGACCGCACAGACACCTATCTATTTTCTGCCTATCTAGTATTAGCGGGCCTCATTTGCTAAATCTGTTTCATCTCTACGTTTGTGTTTTCCCCTTTACTCACCGTTATTATTTGTGGGGGGCTATCTAAAACTTTGGGGTATATTTCTCTGAGGCAAGTGAGGTCTTTGCTTTCTTTCTAGGGGTAGTCAGTTTCTCAGGCTGTGACGAGACATCTAGGTTTTCAGGTAACGTTCCACAGCTGCCTTTCGTGTGTTTGGATAGGATCAGGATTGCGGTCAGTATAGCTTCCACATCCCCAGAACTTGTCCTATATACTCAGGGTATATTTGTCAGGTCAGTTTGAGATCCTACCACCAGGATCATAACAGTACAGCAGGCCCGAAAGTGTTAATGCAGCTAAAGAGGGAGAAGAGAAATCTTAAGGTCATTTTTATTTTTTTTTTCCTCTGCACTGTGTTTTGCCTCTCTCTCCTCCCCTTAATCTCTGGGTGGTTCTGTATGCAGCTACTAATATGGACATTCAGAGTCTGTCTTCTAGTGTGGATCATCTCACTGCAAGGGTACAGGGCATTCAGGATTATGTAGTCCGCAGTCCTATGTCAGAGCCTAAAATACCTATTCCTGAGCTGTTCTCCGGAGATAGATCTAGGTTTTTGAACTTTAAGAATAATTGTAAGTTATTTCTTTCTCTGAGACCTCGCTCATCTGGCGACTCTGTTCAGCAAGTCAAAATTGTTATTTCTTTGTTGTGAGGTGACCCTCAAGATTGGGCATTCTCTTTGGCGCCAGGAGATCCGGCACTGCTAAATGTTGATGCGTTTTTTCTGGCACTTGGAGTGCTTTATGAGGAACCAAATCTGGTAGACCAAGCAGAGAAGGTTTTGCTGGCTCTCTCTCAGGGTCGGGATGAAGCAGAGGTTTATTGTCAGAAGTTTAGGAAGTGGTCAGTGCTCACTCAGTGGAATGAGTGCGCCCTGGTGGCTATTTTCAGAAAGGGTCTTTCTGAAGCCCTTAAAGATGTTATGGTGGGGTTCCCCACGCCGACGGGTCTGAATGAGTCAATGTCTTTGGCCATTCAGATTGATCGGCGTTTGCGGGAGCGCAAACCTGTGCACCCTCTGGCGGTATTTTCTGAGCAGAAACCTGAGCCTATGCAATGTGACAGGATTCTGACCAGAGTTGAACGGCAAAACCACAGACGTCAGAATGGGTTGTGCTTTTACTGTGGTGATTCTGCTCATGTTATCTCAGCATACTCTAAGCGCACAAAAAGGGTTGCCAAGTTTGTCACCATTGGTACTGTACAACCTAAATTCATTTTGTCTGTTACTTTGATTTGCTCTCTGTCATCCTACCTAGTTATGGCTTTTGTGGATTCAGGTGCTACCCTGAATTTGATGGATTTGTCATTTGCCAGTAGCTGTGGTTTTATCTTGGAGCCTTGACAATTCCCTATTCCGCTAAAGGGAATTGATGCTACACCATTGGCCAAGAATAAACCTCAGTACTGGACTCAATTGACCATGTGCATGGCTCCTGTACATCAGGAGGTAATTCGCTTTCTGGTGCTACATAATTTGCATGATGTTGTCGTGTTGGGTCTGCCATGGCTGCAGGCTCATAATCCAGTCCTGGATTGGAAAGCAATGTCTGTGTCAAGTTGGTGGTGCCAGGGGATTCATGGCGATGCTCCTTTGGTGTCAATTGCTTCTTCTACTCCTTCTGAAGTCCATGAATTTTTGTCGGACTACAAGGATGTATTTGATGAGCCCAAATCCAGTGCCCTACCTCCTCATAGGGATTGTGATTGTGCCATAAATCTGATTCCTGGTAGTAAGTTCCCTAAGGGACGACTTTTTAATTTGTCTGTAACAGAACATACCGCTATGCGGAGTTATATAAAGGAGTCCTTGGAGAAGGGACATATTCGCCCGTCCTCGTCCCCTTTGGGTGCGGGGTTCTTTTTTGTGGCCAAGAAGGATGGTTCTCTGAGACCCTGTATAGATTATCGCCTTCTAAATAACATCACGGTCAAATTTCAGTATCCCTTGCCACTAGGGTTGAGCGAAACGGGTCGTTCATTTTCAAAAGTCGCCGACTTTTGGCAAAGTCGGGTTTCATGAAACCCAATCCGACCCCTGTGCGGGGTCGGCCATGCGGTATGCGACTTTCGCGCCAAAGTCGCGTTTCAATGACGTGAAAAGCGCCATTTCTCAGCCAATGAAGGTGAACGCAGAGTGTGGGCAGCGTGATGACATAGGTCCTGGTCCCCACCATCTTAGAGAAGGGCATTGCAGTGATTGGCTTGCTTTCTGCAGCGTCACAGGGGCTATAAAGGGGCGTTCCCACCGACCGCCATCTTACTGCTGCTGATCTGAGCGTAGGGAGAGGTTGCTGCCGCTTCTTCAGAAGCAGGGATAGTGATAGGCAGGGTACATAAAGCTGCAAACCGCTTGTGCTGTAGCGATTTCCACTGTCCAACACCACCTTTTTTTTGCAGGGACAGTGGAAGCTACATTTTTTTTTCCTCAGCGCTGTCGCTCATTGGGCTGCCCTAGAAGGCTCCCTGACCCTGATAGCTGCGTTGCTGTGCCTGTGTGTGTACGACGCTGTGCAAACAAACTGCTTTTTTCAAAGCCCAAATCCTCTTGTTCCTTCCTTTCTGCACAGCTATCTTTTTTGTTTGTCCACACTTTTTATTTAATTTGTGCATCAGTCCACTCCTTATTGCTGCCTGCCATACCTGGCTGAGATTACTGCAGGGAGATAGTAATTGTAGGACAGTCCCTGTTTTTTTTTTTTTTTGTGGGAGATTAAGATTGGCATTTCTGCTAGAGTGCCATCCCTGTGTGTGCCATCTCTCACTCAGTGGGCCATAGAAAGCCTATTAATTATTTTGCTTGATTTGGGTTCTAAAATCTACCTGAAAAAAAATCACTACATCAATCAGTGGGAGAAAAATATTGGCCTCAGGACTTGTGTGCCACTCCTGACTCCTGTGTGTGCCATCTCTCACTCAGTGGGCCATAGAAAGCCTTTTTTTGTTTTATTATTTGGTTTCTAAAGTCTCCCTGAAAAAAAAAAAAAATTCAAACAGTGGGAGATTAATGTTGCCCTTTCTGCTTGTGTGCCAGTCTTGACTCCTGGGTGTGCCATCTCTCTCTCTCAAATTGTGGGCCATAGAAAGCCTATTAATTTTTTTGTTTGATTTGGGTTCTAAAATCTACCTGAAAAAAAATCACTACATCAATCAGTGGGAGAAAAATATTGGCCTCAGGGCTTGTGTGCCACTCCTGACTCCTGTGTGTGCCATCTCTCACTCATTGGGCCATAGAAAGCCTATTAATTTTTTTGCTTGATTTGGGTTCTAAAATCTACCTGAAAAAAAATCACTACACCAATCAGTGGGAGAAAAATATTGGCCTCAGGGCTTGTGTGCCACTCCTGACTCCTGTGTGTGCCATCTCTCACTCAGTGGGCCATAGAAAGCCTATTAATTTTTTTGCTTGATTTGGGTTCTAAAATCTACCTGAAAAAAAATCACTACACCAATCAGTGGGAGAAAAATATTGGCCTCAGGGCTTGTGTGCCACTCCTGACTCCTGTGTGTGCCATCTCTCACTCAGTGGGCCATAGAAAGCCTATTAATTTTTTTGCTTGATTTGGGTTCTAAAATCTACCTGAAAAAAATCACTACATCAATCAGTGGGAGAAAAATATTGGCCTCAGGGCTTGTGTGCCACTCCTGACTCCTGTGTGTGCCATCTCTCACTCAGTGGGCCATAGAAAGCCTATTAATTTTTTTGCTTGATTTGGGTTCAAAAATCTACCTGAAAAAAAATCACTACATCAATCAGTGGGAGAAAAATATTGGCCTCAGGGATTGTGTGCCACTCCTGACTCCTGTGTGTGCCATCTCTCACTCAGTGGGCCATAGAAAGCCTATTAATTTTTTTGCTTGATTTGGGTTCTAAAATCTACCTGAAAAAAAATCACTACATCAATCAGTGTGAGAAAAATATTGGCCTCAGGGCTTGTGTGCCACTCCTGACTCCTGTGTGTGCCATCTCTCACTCATTGGGCCATAGAAAGCCTAATAATTTTTTTGCTTGATTTGGGTTCTAAAATCTACCTGAAAAAAAATCACTACATCAATCAGTGGGAGAAAAATATTGGCCTCAGGGCTTGTGTGCCACTCCTGACTCCTGTGTGTGCCATCTCTCACTCATTGGGCCATATAAAGCCTATTAATTTTTTTGCTTGATTTGGGTTCTAAAATCTACCTGAAAAAAAATCACTACACCAATCAGTGGGAGAAAAATATTGGCCTCAGGGCTTGTGTGCCACTCCTGACTCCTGTGTGTGCCATCTCTCACTCAGTGGGCCATAGAAAGCCTATTAATTTTTTTGCTTGATTTGGGTTCTAAAATCTACCTGAAAAAAAATCACTACATCAATCAGTGGGAGAAAAATATTGGCCTCAGGGCTTGTGTGCCACTCCTGACTCCTGTGTGTGCCATCTCTCACTCAGTGGGCCATAGAAAGCCTATTAATTTTTTTGCTTGATTTGGGTTCTAAAATCTACCTGAAAAAAAATCACTACATCAATCAGTGGGAGAAAAATATTGGCCTCAGGGCTTGTGTGCCACTCTTGACTCCTGTGTGTGCCATCTCTCACTCAGTGGGCCATAGAAAGCCTATTCATTTTTTTGCTTGATTTGGGTTCTAAAATCAACCTGAAAAAAAATCACTACATCAATCAGTGGGAGAAAAATATTGGCCTCAGGGCTTGTGTGCCACTCCTGACTCCTGTGTGTGCCATCTCTCACTCAGTGGGCCATAGAAAGCCTATTAATTTTTTTGCTTGATTTGGGTTCTAAAATCTACCTGAAAAAAAAATCACTACAACAATCAGTGGGAGAAAAATATTGGCCTCAGGGCTTGTGTGCCACTCCTGACTCCTGTGTGTGCCATCTCTCACTCAGTGGGCCATAGAAAGCCTTTTTTTTTTTTTCATTATTTGGTTTCTAAAGTCTCCCTGAAAAAAAAAAAAAATTCAAACAGTGGGAGATTAATATTGCCCTTTCTGCTTGTGTGCCAGTCTTGACTCCTGGGTGTGCCATCTCTCTCTCTCAAATTGTGGGCCATAGAAAGCCTATTAATTTTTTTTGCTTGATTTGGGTTCTAAAATCTACCTGAAAAAAAATCACTACATCAATCAGTGGGAGAAAAATATTGGCCTCAGGGCTTGTGTGCCACTCCTGACTCCTGTGTGTGCCATCTCTCACTCAGTGGGCCATAGAAAGCCTATTAATTTTTTTGCTTGATTTGGGTTCTAAAATCTACCTGAAAAAAAATCACTACATCAATCAGTGGGAGAAAAATATTGGCCTCAGGGCTTGTATGCCACTCCTGACTCCTGTGTGTGCCATCTCTCACTCATTGGGCCATAGAAAGCCTATTAATTTTTTTGCTTGATTTGGGTTCTAAAATCTACCTGAAAAAAAATCACTACATCAATCAGTGGGAGAAAAATATTGGCCTCAGGGCTTGTGTGCCACTCCTGACTCCTGTGTGTGCCATCTCTCACTCAGTGGGCCATAGAAAGCCTATTAATTTTTTTGCTTGATTTGGGTTCTAAAATCTACCTGAAAAAAAATCACTACATCAATGAGTGGGAGAAAAATATTGGCCTCAGGGCTTGTGTGCCACTCCTGACTCCTGTGTGTGCCATCTCTCACTCAGTGGGCCATAGAAAGCCTATTAATTTTTTTGCTTGATTTGGGTTCTAAAATCTACCTGAAAAAAAATCACTACATCAATCAGTGGGAGAAAAATATTGGCCTCAGGGCTTGTATGCCACTCCTGACTCCTGTGTGTGCCATCTCTCACTCATTGGGCCATAGAAAGCCTATTAATTTTTTTGCTTGATTTGGGTTCTAAAATCTACCTGAAAAAAAATCACTACATCAATCAGTGGGAGAAAAATATTGGCCTCAGGGCTTGTGTGCCACTCCTGACTCCTGTGTGTGCCATCTCTCACTCAGTGGGCCATAGAAAGCCTATTAATTTTTTTGCTTGATTTGGGTTCTAAAATCTACCTGAAAAAAAATCACTACATCAATGAGTGGGAGAAAAATATTGGCCTCAGGGCTTGTGTGCCACTCCTGACTCCTGTGTGTGCCATCTCTCACTCAGTGGGCCATAGAAAGCCTATTTATTTTTTTGCTTGATTTGGGTTCTAAAATCTACCTGAAAAAAAATCACTACATCAATCAGTGGGAGAAAAATATTGGCCTCAGGGCTTGTGTGCCACTCCTGACTCCTGTGTGTGCCATCTCTCACTCAGTGGGCCATAGAAAGCCTATTAATTTTTTTGCTTGATTTGGGTTCTAAAATCTACCTGAAAAAAAATCACTACATCAATCAGTGTGAGAAATATATTGGCTTCAGGGCTTGTGTGCCACTCCTGACTCCTGTGTGTGCCATCTCTCACTCATTGGGCCATAGAAAGCCTATTAATTTTTTTGCTTGATTTGGGTTCTAAAATCTACCTGAAAAAAAATCACTACATCAATCAGTGGGAGAACAATATTGGCCTCAGGGCTTGTGTGCCACTCCTGACTCCTGTGTGTGCCATCTCTCACTCAGTGGGCCATAGAAAGCCTATTAATTTTTTTGCTTGATTTGGGTTCTAAAATCTACCTGAAAAAAAATCACTACATCAATCAGTGTGAGAAAAATATTGGCCTCAGGGCTTGTGTGCCACTCCTGACTCCTGTGTGTGCCATCTCTCACTCATTGGGCCATAGAAAGCCTAATAATTTTTTTGCTTGATTTGGGTTCTAAAATCTACCTGAAAAAAAATCACTACATCAATCAGTGGGAGAAAAATATTGGCCTCAGGGCTTGTGTGCCACTCCTGACTCCTGTGTGTGCCATCTCTCACTCAGTGGGCCATAGAAAGCCTATTAATTTTTTTGCTTGATTTGGGTTCTAAAATCTACCTGAAAAAAAATCACTACATCAATCAGTGTGAGAAAAATATTGGCCTCAGGGCTTGTGTGCCACTCCTGACTCCTGTGTGTGCCATCTCTCACTCATTGGGCCATAGAAAGCCTAATAATTTTTTTGCTTGATTTGGGTTCTAAAATCTACCTGAAAAAAAATCACTACATCAATCAGTGGGAGAAAAATATTGGCCTCAGGGCTTGTGTGCCACTCCTGACTCCTGTGTGTGCCATCTCTCACTCATTGGGCCATATAAAGCCTATTAATTTTTTTGCTTGATTTGGGTTCTAAAATCTACCTGAAAAAAAATCACTACACCAATCAGTGGGAGAAAAATATTGGCCTCAGGGCTTGTGTGCCACTCCTGACTCCTGTGTGTGCCATCTCTCACTCAGTGGGCCATAGAAAGCCTATTAATTTTTTTGCTTGATTTGGGTTCTAAAATCTACCTGAAAAAAAATCACTACATCAATCAGTGGGAGAAAAATATTGGCCTCAGGGCTTGTGTGCCACTCCTGACTCCTGTGTGTGCCATCTCTCACTCAGTGGGCCATAGAAAGCCTATTAATTTTTTTGTGTGATTTGGGTTCTAAAATCTACCTGAAAAAAAATCACTACATCAATCAGTGGGAGAAAAATATTGGCCTCAGGGCTTGTGTGCCACTCCTGACTCCTGTGTGTGCCATCTCTCACTCAGTGGGCCATAGAAAGCCTATTAAATTTTTTGCTTGATTTGGGTTCGAAAATCTACCTGAAAAAAAATCACTACATCAATCAGTGGGAGAAAAATATTGGCCTCAGGGCTTGTGTGCCACTCCTGACTCCTGTGTGTGCCATCTCTCACTCATTGGGCCATAGAAAGCCTATTAATTTTTTTGCTTGATTTGGGTTCTAAAATGTACCTGAAAAAAAATCACTACATCAATCAGTGGGAGAAAAATATTGGCCTCAGGGCTTGTGTGCCACTCTTGACTCCTGTGTGTGCCATCTCTCACTCAGTGGGCCATAGAAAGCCTATTCATTTTTTTGCTTGATTTGGGTTCTAAAATCTACCTGAAAAAAAATCACTACATCAATCAGTGGGAGAAAAATATTGGCCTCAGGGCTTGTGTGCCACTCCTGACTCCTGTGTGTGCCATCTCTCACTCAGTGGGCCATAGAAAGCCTATTAATTTTTTTGCTTGATTTGGGTTCTAAAATCAACCTGAAAAAAAAATCACTACATCAATCAGTGGGAGAAAAATATTGGCCTCAGGGCTTGTGTGCCACTCCTGACTCCTGTGTGTGCCATCTCTCACTCATTGGGCCATAGAAAGCCTATTAATTTTTTTGCTTGATTTGGGTTCTAAAATCTACCTGAAAAAAAATCACTACATCAATCAGTGGGAGAAAAATATTGGCCTCAGGGCTTGTGTGCCACTCCTGACTCCTGTGTGTGCCATCTCTCACTCAGTGGGCCATAGAAAGCCTATTAATTTTTTTGCTTGATTTGGGTTCTAAAATCTACCTGAAAAAAAATCACTACATCAATCAGTGGGAGAAAAATATTGGCCTCAGGGCTTGTGTGCCACTCCTGACTCCTGTGTGTGCCATCTCTCACTTAGTGGGCCATAGAAAGCCTATTAATTTTTTTGCTTGATTTGGGTTCTAAAATCTAACTGAAAAAAAATCACTACATCAATCAGTGGGAGAAAAATATTGGCCTCAGGGCTTGTGTGCCACTCCTGACTCCTGTGTGTGCCATCTCTCTCTCAGTGGGCCACAGAAAGCCTTTTTTTATTATTTGGTTTCTAAAGTCTCCCTGAAAAAAAAAAAAATTCAAACAGTGGGAGATTAATATTGCCCTTTCTGCTTGTGTGCCAGTCTTGACTCCTGGGTGTGCCATCTCTCTCTCTCAAATTGTGGGCCATAGAAAGCCTATTATTTTTTTTTGCTTGATTTGGGTTCTAAAATCTACCTGAAAAAAAATCACTACATCAATCAGTGGAAGAACAATATTGGCCTCAGGGCTTGTGTGCCACTCCTGACTCCTGTGTGTGCCATCTCTCACTCAGTGGGCCATAGAAAGCCTATTAATTTTTTTGCTTGATTTGGTTTCTAAAATCTACCTGAAAAAAAATCACTACATCAATCAGTGGGAGAAAAATATTGGCCTCAGGGCTTGTATGCCACTCCTGACTCCTGTGTGTGCCATCTCTCACTCATTGGGCCATAGAAAGCCTATTAATTTTTTTGCTTGATTTGGGTTCTAAAATCTACCTGAAAAAAAATCACTACATCAATCAGTGGGAGAAAAATATTGGCCTCAGGGCTTGTGTGCCACTCCTGACTCCTGTGTGTGCCATCTCTCACTCAGTGGGCCATAGAAAGCCTATTAATTTTTTTGCTTGATTTGGGTTCTAAAATCTACCTGAAAAAAAATCACTACATCAATGAGTGGGAGAAAAATATTGGCCTCAGGGCTTGTGTGCCACTCCTGACTCCTGTGTGTGCCATCTCTCACTCAGTGGGCCATAGAAAGCCTATTTATTTTTTTGCTTGATTTGGGTTCTAAAATCTACCTGAAAAAAAATCACTACATCAATCAGTGGGAGAAAAATATTGGCCTCAGGGCTTGTGTGCCACTCCTGACTCCTGTGTGTGCCATCTCTCACTCAGTGGGCCATAGAAAGCCTATTAATTTTTTTGCTTGATTTGGGTTCTAAAATCTACCTGAAAAAAAATCACTACATCAATCAGTGTGAGAAATATATTGGCTTCAGGGCTTGTGTGCCACTCCTGACTCCTGTGTGTGCCATCTCTCACTCATTGGGCCATAGAAAGCCTATTAATTTTTTTGCTTGATTTGGGTTCTAAAATCTACCTGAAAAAAAATCACTACATCAATCAGTGGGAGAACAATATTGGCCTCAGGGCTTGTGTGCCACTCCTGACTCCTGTGTGTGCCATCTCTCACTCAGTGGGCCATAGAAAGCCTATTAATTTTTTTGCTTGATTTGGGTTCTAAAATCTACCTGAAAAAAAAACACTACATCAATCAGTGGGAGAAAAATATTGGCCTCACTGCTTGTGTGACACTCCTGACTCCTGTGTGTGCCATCTCTCACTCAGTGGGCCATAGAAAGCCTATTAATTTTTCTGCTTGATTTGGGTTCTACAAATCTACCTGAAAAAAAATCACTACATCAATCAGTGGGAGAAAAATATTAGCCTCAGGGCTTGTGTGCCACTCCTGACTCATTTGTGTGCCATCTCTCACTCAGTGGGCCATAGAAAGCCTATTAATTTTTTTGCTTGATTTGGGTTCTACAAATCTACCTGAAAAAAATTCACTACATCAATCAGTGGGAGAAAAATATTGGCCTCAGGGCTTGTGTGCCACTCCTGACTCCTGTGTGTGCCATCTCTCACTCAGTGGGCCATAGAAAGCCTTTTTATTATTATTTGGTGTCTAAAGTCTCCCTTAAAAAAAAAAAAATTCAAACAGTGGGAGATTAATATTGCCCTTTCTGCTTGTGTGCCAGTCTTGACTCCTGGGTGTGCCATCTCTCTCTCTCAAATTGTGGGCCATAGAAAGCCTATCAATTATTTTGCTTGATTTGGGTTCAAAAATCTACCTGAAAAAAAATCACTACATCAATCAGTGTGAGAAATATATTGGCTTCAGGGCTTGTGTGCCACTCCTGACTCCTGTGTGTGCCATCTCTCACTCATTGGGCCATGGAAAGCTTATTAATTTTTTTGCTTGATTTGGGTTCTAAAATCTACCTGAAAAAAAATCACTACATCAATCAGTGGGAGAACAATTTTGGCCTCAGGGCTTGTGTGCCACTCCTGACTCCTGTGTGTGCCATCTCTCACTCAGTGGGCCATAGAAAGCCTATTAATTTTTTTGCTTGATTTGGGTTCTAAAATCTACCTGAAAAAAAATCACTACATCAATCAGTGGGAGAAAAATATTGGCCTCAAGGCTTGTGTGCCACTCCTGACTCCTGTGTGTGCCATCTCTCACTCATTGGGCCACAGAAAGCCTATTAATTTTTTTGCTTGATTTGGGTTCTAAAATCTACCTGAAAAAAAAAACACTACATCAATCAGTGGGAGAAAAATATTGGCCTCACTGCTTGTGTGACACTCCTGACTCCTGTGTGTGCCATCTCTCACTCAGTGGGCCATAGAAAGCCTATTAATTTTTCTGCTTGATTTGGGTTCTACAAATCTACCTGAAAAAAATTCACTACATCAATCAGTGGGAGAAAAATATTGGCCTCAGGGCTTGTGTGCCACTCCTGACTCCTGTGTGTGCCATCTCTCACTCATTGGGCCATAGAAAGCCTATTAATTTTTTTGCTTGATTTGGGTTCTAAAATCTACCTGAAAAAAAATCACTACATCAATCAGTGGGAGAAAAATATTAGCCTCAGGGCTTGTGTGCCACTCCTGACTCATTTGTGTGCCATCTCTCACTCAGTGGGCCATAGAAAGCCTAGTAATTTTTTTGCTTGATTTGGGTTCTACAAATCTACCTGAAAAACATTCACTACATCAATCAGTGGGAGAAAAATATTGGCCTCAGGGCTTGTGTGCCACTCCTGACTCCTGTGTGTGCCATCTCTCACTCATTGGGCCATAGAAAGCCTATTAATTTTTTTGCTTGATTTGGGTTCTAAAATCTACCTGAAAAAAATTCACTACATCAATCAGTGGGAGAAAAATATTGGCCTCAGGACTTGTGTGCCACTCCTGACTCCTGTGTGTGCCATCTCTCACTCAGTGGGCCATAGAAAGCCTTTTTTTATTATTTGGTGTCTAAAGTCTCCCTTAAAATAAAAAAAATTCAAACAGTGGGAGATTAATATTGCCCTTTCTGCTTGTGTGCCAGTCTTGACTCCTGGGTGTGCCATCTCTCTCTCTCAAATTGTGGGCCATAGAAAGCCTATCAATTTTTTTGCTTGATTTGGGTTCTAAAATCTACCTGAAAAAATATCACTACATCAATCAGTGTGAGAAAAATATTGGCCTCAGGGCTTGTGTGCCACTCCTGACTCCTGTGTGTGCCATCTCTCACTCATTGGGCCATAGAAAGCCTATTAATTTTTTTGCTTCATTTGGGTTCTAAAATCTACCTGAAAAAAAAATCACTACATCAATCAGTGGGAGAAAAATATTTGCCTCAGGGCTTGTGTGCCACTCCTGACTCCTGTGTGTGCCATCTCTCACTCAGTGGGCCATAGAAAGCCTTTTTTTTATTATTTGGTGTCTAAAGTCTCCCTTAAAAAAAAAAAAATTCAAACAGTGGGAGATTAATATTGCCCTTTCTGCTTGTGTGCCAGTCTTGACTCCTGGGTGTGCCATCTCTCTCTCTCAAATTGTGGGCCATAGAAAGCCTATCAATTTTTTTGCTTGATTTGGGTTCTAAAATCTACCTGAAAAAATATCACTACATCAATCAGTGTGAGAAAAATATTGGCCTCAGGGCTTGTGTGCCACTCCTGACTCTTGTGTGTGCCATCTCTCACTCATTGGGCCATAGAAAGCCTATTAATTTTTTTGCTTCATTTGGGTTCTAAAATCTACCTGAAAAAAAATCACTACATCAATCAGTGGGAGAAAAATATTGGCCTCAGGGCTTGTGTGCCACTCCTGACTCCTGTGTGTGCCATCTCTCACTCAGTGGGCCATAGAAAGCCTATTAATTTTTTTGCTTGATTTGGGTTCTAAAATCTACCTGAAAAAAAATCACTACATCAATCAGTGTGAGAAAAATATTGGCCTCAGGGCTTGTGTGCCACTCCTGACTCCTGTGTGTGCCATCTCTCACTCATTGGGCCATAGAAAGCCTATTAATTTTTTGCTTGATTTGGGTTCTAAAATCTACCTGAAAAAAAATCACTACATCAATCAGTGGGAGAAAAATATTGGCCTCAGGGCTTGTGTGCCACTCCTGACTCCTGTGTGTGCCATCTCTCACTCAGTGGGCCATAGAAAGCCTATTAATTTTTTTGCTTGATTTGGTTCTAAAATCTACCTGAAAAAAAATCACTACATCAATCAGTGGGACAAAAATATTGGCCTCAGGGCTTGTGTGCCACTCCTGACTCCTGTGTGTGCCATCTCTCACTCATTGGGCCATAGAAAGCCTATTAATTTTTTTGCTTGATTTGGGTTCTAAAATCTACCTGAAAAAAAATCACTACATCAATCAGTGGGACAAAAATATTGGCCTCAGGGCTTGTGTGCCACTCCTGACTCCTGTGTGTGCCATCTCTCACTCAGTGGGCCATAGAAAGCCTTTTTTTTTTATTAATTGGTTTCTAAAGTCCCCCTGAAAAAAAAAAAAAATTCAAACAGTGGGAGATTAATATTGCCCTTTCTGCTTGTGTGCCAGTCTTGACTCCTGGGTGTGCCATCTCTCTCTCAAATTGTGGGCCATAGAAAGCCTATTATTTTTTTTGCTTGATTTGGGTTCTAAAATCTACCTGAAAAAAAATCACTACATCAATCAGTTGGGGAACAATATTGGCCTCAGGGCTTGTTTGCCACTCCTGACTCCTGTGTGTGCCATCTCTCACTCAGTGGGCCATAGAAAGCCTCTTAATTTTTTTGCTTGATTTGGGTTCTAAAATCTACCTGAAAAAAAATCACTACATCAATCAGTGGGAGAAAAATATTGGCCTCAGGGCTTGTGTGCCACTCCTGACTCCTGTGTGTGCCATCTCTCACTCAGTAGGCCATAGAAAGCCTTTTTTTATTATTATTTGGTTTCTAAAGTCTCCCTGAAAAAAAAAAATAAATTCAAACAGTGGGAGATTAATATTGCCCTTTCTGCTTGTGTGCCAGTCTTGACTCCTGGGTGTGCCATCTCTCTCTCTCAAATTGTGGGCCATAGAAAGCCTATTAATTTTTTTGCTTGATTCGGGTTCTAAAATCTACCTGAAAAAAAATCACTACATCAATCAGTGTGAGAAAATAATTGGCCTCAGGGCTTGTGTGCCACTCCTGACTCCTGTGTGTGCCATCTCTCACTCAGCGGGCCATAGAAAGCCTATTAATTTTTTTGCTTGATTTGGGTTCTAAAATCTACCTGAAAAAAAATCACTACATCAATCAGTGGGAGAAAAATATTGGCCTCAGGGCTTGTGTGCCACTCCTGACTCCTGTGTGTGCCATCTCTCACTCAGTGGGCCATAGAAAGCCTATTAATTTTTTTGCTTGATTTGGGTTCTAAAATCTACCTGAAAAAAAATCACTACATCAATCAGTGGGAGAAAAATATTGGCCTCAGGGCTTGTGTGCCACTCCTGACTCCTGTGTGTGCCATCTCTCACTCATTGGGCCATAGAAAGCCTATTAATTTTTTTGCTTGATTTGGGTTCTAAAATCTACCTGAAAAAAAATCACTACATCAATCAGTGGGAGAAAAATATTGGCCTCAGGGCTTGTGTGCCACTCCTGACTCCTGTGTGTGCCATCTCTCACTCAGTGGGCCATAGAAAGCCTTTTTTTTATTATTATTATTTGGTTTCTAAAGTCTCCCTGAAAAAAAAAAAAAAATTTCAAACAGTGGGAGATTAATATTGCCCTTTCTGCTTGTGTGCCAGTCTTGACTCCTGGGTGTGCCATCTCTCTCTCTCAAATTGTGGGCCATAGAAAGCCTATTATTTTTTTTTGCTTGATTTGGGTTCTAAAATCTACCTGAAAAAAAATCACTACATCAATCAGTGGGAGAACAATATTGGCCTCAGGGCTTGTGTGCCACTCCTGACTCCTGTGTGTGCCATCTCTCACTCAGTGGGCCATAGAAAGCCTATTAATTTTTTTGCTTGATTTGGGTTCTAAAATCTACCTGAAAAAAAATCACTACATCAATCAGTGGGAGAAAAATATTGGCCTCAGGGCTTGTGTGCCACTCCTGACTCCTGTGTGTGCCATCTCTCACTCAGTGGGCCATAGAAAGCCTATTACTTTTTTTGCTTGATTTGGGTTCTAAAATCTACCTGAAAAAAAAGTCACTACATCAATCAGTGGGAGAAAAATATTGGCCTCAGGGCTTGTGTGCCACTCCTGACTCCTGTGTGTGCCATCTCTCACTCAGTGGGCCATAGAAAGCCTTTTTTTTATTATTATTATTTGGTTTCTAAAGTCTCCCTGAAAAAAAAAAAAAATTCAAACAGTGGGAGATTAATATTGCCCTTTCTGCTTGTGTGCCAGTCTTGACTCCTGGGTGTGCCATCTCTCTCTCTCAAATTGTGGGCCATAGAAAGCCTATTAATTTTTTTTGCTTGATTTGGGTTCTAAAATCTACCTGAAAAAAAATCACTACATCAATCAGTGGGAGAACAATATTGGCCTCAGGGCTTGTGTGCCACTCCTGACTCCTGTGTGTGCCATCTCTCACTCAGTGGGCCATAGAAAGCCTATTAATTTTTTTGCTTGATTTGGGTTCTAAAATCTACCTGAAAAAAAATCACTACATCAATCAGTGGGAGAAAAATATTGGCCTCAGGGCTTGTGTGCCACTCCTGACTCCTGTGTGTGCCATCTCTCACTCAGTGGGCCATAGAAAGCCTATTACTTTTTTTGCTTGATTTGGGTTCTAAAATCTACCTGAAAAAAAATCACTACATCAATCAGTGGGAGAAAAATATTGGCCTCAGGGCTTGTGTGCCACTCCTGACTCCTGTGTGTGCCATCTCTCACTCAGTGGGCCATAGAAAGCCTTTTTTTTTATTATTATTATTTGGTTTCTAAAGTCTCCCTGAAAAAAAAAAAAAAATTCAAACAGTGGGAGATTAATATTGCCCTTTCTGCTTGTGTGCCAGTCTTGACTCCTGGGTGTGCCATCTCTCTCTCTCAAATTGTGGGCCATAGAAAGCCTATTAATTTTTTTTGCTTGATTTGGGTTCTAAAATCTACCTGAAAAAAAATCACTACATCAATCAGTGGGAGAACAATATTGGCCTCAGGGCTTGTGTGCCACTCCTGACTCCTGTGTGTGCCATCTCTCACTCAGTGGGCCATAGAAAGCCTTTTTTTTAATTATTATTATTTGGTTTCTAAAGTCTCCCTGAAAAAAAAAAAAAAATTCAAACAGTGGGAGATTAATATTGCCCTTTCTGCTTGTGTGCCAGTCTTGACTCCTGGGTGTGCCATCTCTCTCTCTCAAATTGTGGGCCATAGAAAGCCTATTAATTTTTTTTGCTTGATTTGGGTTCTAAAATCTACCTGAAAAAAAATCACTACATCAATCAGTGGGAGAACAATATTGGCCTCAGGGCTTGTGTGCCACTCCTGACTCCTGTGTGTGCCATCTCTCACTCAGTGGGCCATAGAAAGCCTATTAATTTTTTTGCTTGATTTGGGTTCTAAAATCTACCTGAAAAAAAATCACTACATCAATCAGTGGGAGAAAAATATTGGCCTCAGGGCTTGTGTGCCACTCCTGACTCCTGTGTGTGCCATCTCTCACTCAGTGGGCCATAGAAAGCCTATTACTTTTTTTGCTTGATTTGGGTTCTAAAATCTACCTGAAAAAAAATCACTACATCAATCAGTGGGAGAAAAATATTGGCCTCAGGGCTTGTGTGCCACTCCTGACTCCTGTGTGTGCCATCTCTCACTCAGTGGGCCATAGAAAGCCTTTTTTTTATTATTATTATTTGGTTTCTAAAGTCTCCCTGAAAAAAAAAAAATTCAAACAGTGGGAGATTAATATTGCCCTTTCTGCTTGTGTGCCAGTCTTGACTCCTGGGTGTGCCATCTCTCTCTCTCAAATTGTGGGCCATAGAAAGCCTATTAATTTTTTTTGCTTGATTTGGGTTCTAAAATCTACCTGAAAAAAAATCACTACATCAATCAGTGGGAGAACAATATTGGCCTCAGGGCTTGTGTGCCACTCCTGACTCCTGTGTGTGCCATCTCTCACTCAGTGGGCCATAGAAAGCCTATTAATTTTTTTGCTTGATTTGGGTTCTAAAATCTACCTGAAAAAAAATCACTACATCAATCAGTGGGAGAAAAATATTGGCCTCAGGGCTTGTGTGCCACTCCTGACTCCTGTGTGTGCCATCTCTCACTCAGTGGGCCATAGAAAGCCTTTTTTTTATTATTTGGTTTCTAAAGTCTCCCTGAAAAAAAAAAAAATTAAAACAGTGGGAGATTAATATTGCCCTTTCTGCTTGTGTGCCAGTCTTGACTCCTGGGTGTGCCATCTCTCTCTCAAATTGTGGGCTGTTGTGGCTTTTTGGGCTCCCCTGGTGGTTGCTGGTGGTACTGGTGACTTGTTTGCACTTTGCTTCTTCTGTTCACCTGCTTCCATCAGTGTTTGGGAGTTTCCTATTTAGCCTTGCTCTCCAGTCATTTCCTTGCCGGTCATCATTGTAACCAGAGCCTTCGGTTGCATGTTCCTGCTACTAGTCTGCTGATCAGCTAAGTGGACTTTGTCCTTTTGTTTTGTACCTTTTGTCCAGTTTGCAGTTTTTGTAATTCTCTGTAGCTGGAAGCTCTTGCGGGCTGAAATTGCCACTCCTGTGTCATGAGTTGACACAGGAGTCTTAAAGTAATTTCAGGATGGTTTTTGAAAGGGTTTTCAGTTGACCGTGAAGTCCTCTTTTGTATCCTTCTGCTATCTAGTAAGTGGACCTCTCTTTGCTAAATCTACTTTCATACTGTGTATGTCTTTTCCTCTTAATTCACCGTTATTACATGTGGGGGGCTGCTATCATCTTTTGGGGTATTTCACTAGAGGTAAGCCAGGTCTGTTTCTTCCTCTACCAGGCGTAGTTAGTCCTCCGGCTGGCGCGTGGCATATAGGAAGCCGTAGGTATGCTCCCTGGCTACTGTTAGTTGTGTGGAAGATTTAGCTCACGGTCAACTCGAGTTTCCATCACCCGAGAGCTCGTTCGTTACTTATGTGTTTTTTACGTTCCCTTGCCATTGGGAACCATGACAGTATGACCGGACTACAAAGTGTTAATTGTTTGGGCTGAAGCAGGAGAAAAAGAAGTGTTGAAGGGAAATTTTTTTTTTTTTTCTTTCCCTCAGAGTTTTGCTGCCTAGCCCTTGATTGCTGTCTAGCTGCTTCTTACCTCCTCTAAACCCTTGAATGGCTCTGACCTTAGCTGTTTAACATGGATGTCCAGAGTTTGGCTGCAGGTTTAAATAATCTTGCTACGAAGGTTCAAAATTTACAAGATTTTGTTATATATGCTCCTATTTCTGAACCTAAAATCCCTACACCAGAGGTGTTTTCCGGAGATAGATCTTGGTTTTTGAATTTCAAATATAATTGTAAATTATTCCTTTCTCTCAGACCTCACTCCTCAGGAGATCCTGTCCAGCAGGTTAAGATTGTAATCTCTTTGCTGCGAGGTGACCCTCAAAATTGGGCATTTTCATTGGCACCAGGGGATCCTGCGTTGCTCAATGTGGATGCATTTTTCCTGGCTTTAGGGTTGCTTTATGAGGAACCTAATTTGGAGATTCAAGCTGAAAAAGCTTTGATAGCCCTATCTCAAGGGCAAGATGAAGCGGAGATATACTGCCAAAAATTTCGTAGGTGGTCTGTGCTTACTCAGTGGAATGAGTGCGCCTTAGCGGCAAATTTCAGAGAGGGCCTTTCTGATGCCGTTAAAGATGTTATGGTCGGGTTCCCTGCGCCTACAGGTCTGAATGAGTCCATGACAATGGCTATTCAGATTGATCGGCGTTTGCGGGAGCGCAAACCCGTGCACCATTTGGCGGTATCGTCTGAAGAGACGCCAGAGAAAATGCAATGTGACAGAGTTATGTCTAGAAGCGAGCGGCAGAATTATAGGCGTAAAAATGGGTTATGCTTCTATTGTGGTGATTCTGCTCATGTTATATCGGCATGCTCTAAGCGTACTAGGAAGGTTGACAAGTCCATTTCAATTGGCACTTTACAGTCCAAATTTATTTTGTCTGTAACCTTGATTTGTTCATTATCAGTTATTACCGTGGATGCCTATGTGGACTCGGGCGCCGCTCTGAGTCTTATGGACTGGTCCTTTGCCAGGCGCTGTGGGTTTGATTTAGAGCCTCTGGAAGTTCCTATACCTCTGAAGGGTATTGATTCTACACCTTTGGCTTGTAATAAACCACAGTTCTGGACGCAAGTGACTATGCGTATGACTCCAGACCATCAGGAGGTGATTCGCTTCCTTGTGTTGTACAATTTACATGATGTGTTGGTGCTTGGATTACCATGGTTACTGTCTCATAATCCAGTCCTTGACTGGAAGGCTATGTCTGTGTTAAGCTGCGGATGTCGGGGGGCTCATGG
Organism: Ranitomeya variabilis; assembly: GCF_051348905.1. NCBI lineage: Eukaryota > Metazoa > Chordata > Amphibia > Anura > Dendrobatidae > Ranitomeya > Ranitomeya variabilis. The sequence goes on from NC_135237.1 coordinate 186,137,459, forward strand.
GGATACTCCTATGGTGTCCATTTCGTCATCTATTCCATCTGAGATTCTGGCATTTTTGTCTGATTATCGTGATATTTTTGAAGAGCCTAAGATTGGTTCACTCCCTCCTCACAGGGATTGTGATTGCGCCATAGATCTGATTCCTGGCAGTAAATTTCCAAAGGGTCGTTTGTTTAACCTATCTGTACCTGAACATGCTGCTATGCGCGAGTATATTAAGGAGTCCCTGGAAAAGGGACATATTCGTCCTTCTTCATCACCTTTAGGAGCCGGTTTTTTCTTTGTCTCTAAAAAGGATGGCTCTCTGAGGCCTTGTATTGATTATCGTCTCCTGAATAAAATTACAGTCAAATATCAGTATCCGTTGCCTTTGCTGACTGATTTGTTTGCTCGCATAAGGGGGGCTAAGTGGTTCTCTAAGATTGATCTTCGTGGGGCGTATAATTTGGTGCGAATTAAGCAGGGGGATGAGTGGAAGACCGCATTTAATACGCCTGAGGGCCATTTTGAGTATTTGGTAATGCCTTTCGGCCTTTCTAATGCACCTTCTGTCTTTCAGTCCTTAATGCATGATATTTTCCGGGAATATTTGGATAAATTTATGATTGTGTACTTGGATGATATTTTGATTTTTTCGGATGACTGGGAGTCTCATGTTCAGCAGGTCAGGAGGGTTTTTCAGGTTTTGCGGGAGAATTCTTTGTGTGTAAAGGGTTCAAAGTGTGTTTTTGGGGTTCAAAAAATTTCATTTTTGGGGTATATTTTTTCCCCTTCTTCTATTGAGATGGACCCTGTCAAGGTTCGGGCTATTTACGACTGGACACAGCCTACTTCTCTGAAGAGTCTCCAGAAATTCTTGGGCTTTGCTAATTTTTATCGTCGATTTATAGCTGGTTTTTCTGGCGTTGCTAAACCTCTGACGGATTTGACTAAAAAGGGTGCTGATGTTGCCAATTGGTCCCCTGCTGCCGTGGAGGCCTTTTGGGAGCTTAAGCGCCGCTTTTTGTCTGCCCCTGTGTTGCGCCAGCCTGATGTTTCTCTTCCCTTTCAGGTTGAGGTCGATGCTTCCGAGATCGGAGCGGGGGCGGTTTTGTCGCAGAAAAGTTCCGACTGCTCAGTGATGAGACCTTGTGCGTTCTTTTCGCGAAAATTTTCGGCCGCTGAGCGAAACTATGATGTTGGTAATCGGGAGCTTTTGGCCATGAAGTGGGCATTTGAGGAGTGGCGTCATTGGCTTGAGGGTGCCAGACATCAGGTGGTAGTTTTGACTGATCACAAGAATTTAATTTATTTGGAGTCTGCCAGGCGCCTGAATCCTAGACAGGCACGTTGGTCGTTGTTCTTTTCCCGGTTTAATTTTGTGGTCTCGTACTTACCGGGTTCTAGGAATGTGAAAGCAGATGCTCTTTCTAGGAGTTTTGAGCCTGACTCTCCTGGGAATTCTGAACCTGCTGGTGTCCTTAAGGATGGAGTGGTTTTGTCTGCTGTCTCTCCAGATTTGCGACGTGCTTTGCAAGAATTTCAGGCGGATAGACCTGATCGTTGTCCGTCTGGTAGACTGTTTGTTCCTGACGAGTGGACCACTAGAGTCATCTCGGAAGTTCATTCTTCTACTCTGGCAGGTCATCCGGGAATTTTTGGCACCAGAGAAGTGGTGGCTAGATCCTTCTGGTGGCCTTCCCTGTCTCGAGATGTGCGTGTTTTTGTGCAGTCTTGCGATGTGTGTGCTCGGGCCAAGCCTTGTTGTTCTAGGGCTAGTGGGTTGTTCTTGCCCTTGCCTATTCCGAAGAGGCCTTGGACGCACATCTCTATGGACTTTATTTCGGATCTCCCTGTTTCTCAGAAGATGTCTGTCATCTGGGTGGTGTGTGACCGTTTTTCTAAAATGGTTCATTTGGTGCCATTGCCTAAGTTGCCTTCCTCATCTGAGTTGGTCCCTCTGTTTTTTCAAAATGTGGTTCGCTTGCATGGTATTCCGGAAAACATCGTTTCTGACAGGGGTACCCAGTTCGTGTCTAGATTTTGGCGGGCAGTCTGTGCCAGGTTGGGCATTGATTTGTCCTTTTCGTCTGCATTCCATCCTCAGACCAATGGCCAGACGGAGCGAACTAATCAAACTTTGGAGACTTATTTGAGGTGTTTTGTGTCTGCGGATCAGGATGATTGGGTTGCCTTTCTGCCGTTGGCGGAGTTTGCTCTTAATAATCGGGCTAGTTCTGCCACTTTGGTTTCTCCTTTCTTTTGCAATTCAGGGTTTCATCCGCGTTTTTCATCTGGTCAGGTTGAATCTTCGGATTGTCCTGGAGTGGATGCGGTGGTGGATCGGTTGCATCGGATTTGGGGACAAGTGGTGGATAATTTGGAATTGTCCCAGGAGAGGACTCAGCAGTTTGCTAACCGTCGTCGTCGTGTTGGTCCCCACCTTCGCGTTGGGGACTTGGTGTGGTTGTCTTCCCGTTTTGTCCCTATGAGGGTTTCTTCTCCCAAATTTAAGCCTCGGTTCATCAGTCCTTATAGGATTTTTGAGATTCTTAACCCTGTTTCCTTTTGTTTGGACCTCCCGGCATCTTTCGCTATCCATAATGTGTTCCATCGGTCGTTGTTGGGGAGATATGAGGTACCGGTGGTCCCTTCTACTGAACCTCCTGCTCCTGTGCTGGTGGAGGGTGAATTGGAGTACGTCGTGGAGAAGATCTTGGACTCCCGTATTTCCAGACGGAGACTTCAATATCTGGTTAAATGGAAAGGCTATGGTCAGGAAGATAATTCTTGGGTAACTGCCTCTGATGTTCATGCCTCGGATTTGGTTTGTGCCTTTCATAGGGCTCATCCAGATCGCCCTGGCGGCTCTTGTGAGGGTTCGGTGCCCCCTCCTTAAGGGGAGGGTACTGTTGTGTATCCGCTTTTTGGGCTCCCCTGGTGGTTGCTGGTGGTACTGGTGACTTGTTTGCACTTTGCTTCTTCTGTTCACCTGCTTCCATCAGTGTTTGGGAGTTTCCTATTTAGCCTTGCTCTCCAGTCATTTCCTTGCCGGTCATCATTGTAACCAGAGCCTTCGGTTGCATGTTCCTGCTACTAGTCTGCTGATCAGCTAAGTGGACTTTGTCCTTTTGTTTTGTACCTTTTGTCCAGTTTGCAGTTTTTGTAATTCTCTGTAGCTGGAAGCTCTTGCGGGCTGAAATTGCCACTCCTGTGTCATGAGTTGACACAGGAGTCTTAAAGTAATTTCAGGATGGTTTTTGAAAGGGTTTTCAGTTGACCGTGAAGTCCTCTTTTGTATCCTTCTGCTATCTAGTAAGTGGACCTCTCTTTGCTAAATCTACTTTCATACTGTGTATGTCTTTTCCTCTTAATTCACCGTTATTACATGTGGGGGGCTGCTATCATCTTTTGGGGTATTTCCCTAGAGGTAAGCCAGGTCTGTTTCTTCCTCTACCAGGCGTAGTTAGTCCTCCGGCTGGCGCGTGGCATATAGGAAGCCGTAGGTATGCTCTCTGGCTACTGTTAGTTGTGTGGTAGATTTAGCTCACGGTCAACTCGAGTTTCCATCACCCGAGAGCTCGTTCGTTACTTATGTGTTTTTTACGTTCCCTTGCCATTGGGAACCATGACAGTATGACCGGACTACAAAGTGTTAATTGTTTGGGCTGAAGCAGGAGAAAAAGAAGTGTTGAAGGGAAATTTTTATTTTTTTTTCTTTCCCTCAGAGTTTTGCTGCCTAGCCCTTGATTGCTGTCTAGCTGCTTCTTACCTCCTCTTAACCCTTGAATGGCTCTGACCTTAGCTGTTTAACATGGATGTCCAGAGTTTGGCTGCAGGTTTAAATAATCTTGCTACGAAGGTTCAAAATTTACAAGATTTTGTTATATATGCTCCTATTTCTGAACCTAAAATCCCTACACCAGAGGTGTTTTCCGGAGATAGATCTTGGTTTTTGAATTTCAAATATAATTGTAAATTATTCCTTTCTCTCAGACCTCACTCCTCAGGAGATCCTGTCCAGCAGGTTAAGATTGTAATCTCTTTGCTGCGAGGTGACCCTCAAAATTGGGCATTTTCATTGGCACCAGGGGATCCTGCGTTGCTCAATGTGGATGCATTTTTCCTGGCTTTAGGGTTGCTTTATGAGGAACCTAATTTGGAGATTCAAGCTGAAAAAGCTTTGATAGCCCTATCTCAAGGGCAAGATGAAGCGGAGATATACTGCCAAAAATTTCGTAGGTGGTCTGTGCTTACTCAGTGGAATGAGTGCGCCTTAGCGGCAAATTTCAGAGAGGGCCTTTCTGATGCCGTTAAAGATGTTATGGTCGGGTTCCCTGCGCCTACAGGTCTGAATGAGTCCATGACAATGGCTATTCAGATTGATCGGCGTTTGCGGGAGCGCAAACCCGTGCACCATTTGGCGGTATCGTCTGAAGAGACGCCAGAGAAAATGCAATGTGACAGAGTTATGTCTAGAAGCGAGCGGCAGAATTATAGGCGTAAAAATGGGTTATGCTTCTATTGTGGTGATTCTGCTCATGTTATATCGGCATGCTCTAAGCGTACTAGGAAGGTTGACAAGTCCATTTCAATTGGCACTTTACAGTCCAAATTTATTTTGTCTGTAACCTTGATTTGTTCATTATCAGTTATTACCGTGGATGCCTATGTGGACTCGGGCGCCGCTCTGAGTCTTATGGACTGGTCCTTTGCCAGGCGCTGTGGGTTTGATTTAGAGCCTCTGGAAGTTCCTATACCTCTGAAGGGTATTGATTCTACACCTTTGGCTTGTAATAAACCACAGTTCTGGACGCAAGTGACTATGCGTATGACTCCAGACCATCAGGAGGTGATTCGCTTCCTTGTGTTGTACAATTTACATGATGTGTTGGTGCTTGGATTACCATGGTTACTGTCTCATAATCCAGTCCTTGACTGGAAGGCTATGTCTGTGTTAAGCTGCGGATGTCGGGGGGCTCATGGGGATACTCCTATGGTGTCCATTTCGTCATCTATTCCATCTGAGATTCCGGCATTTTTGTCTGATTATCGTGATAAAATTTCCCCATTAAATGTCACCTGCTTAACCCAGCAGGAAGTACAGCGGCGTCTAAAAATCACTAAAATTGACAAATCTCCGGGCCCGGATGGGATACACCCCCGAGTACTGCAGGAACTAAGTACAGTCATTGATAGACCATTATTTTTAATCTTTAAAGAGTCCATAATAACAGGGTCTGTACCACAGGACTGGCGTATAGCAAATGTGGTGCCAATATTCAAAAAAGGGGCAAAAACTGAACTCGGTAATTATAGGCCAGTAAGTTTAACCTCTACTGTGGGTAAAATCCTGGAGGGCATTCTAAGGGATGCTATACTGGAGTATCTGAAGAGGAATAACCTCATGACCCAGTATCAGCACGGGTTTACTAGGGACCGCTCATGTCAGACTAATTTGATCAGCTTCTATGAAGAGGTAAGTTCCGGACTGGACCAAGGGAACCCAGTGGACGTAGTGTATATGGACTTTTCCAAAGCTTTTGATACGGTGCCACACAAAAGGTTGATACATAAAATGAGAGTAATGGGGATAGGGGAAAATATGTGTAAGTGGGTTGAGAGCTGGCTCAGGGATAGGAAACAAAGGGTGGTTATTAATGGAGCACACTCGGACTGGGTCGCGGTTAGCAGTGGGGTACCACAGGGGTCAGTATTGGGCCCTCTTCTTTTTAACATATTTATTAATGACCTTGTAGGGGGCATTCAGAGTAGAATTTCAATATTTGCAGATGACACTAAACTCTGTAGGGTAATCAATACAGAGGAGGACAATTTTATATTACAGGATGATTTATGTAAACTAGAAGCTTGGGCTGATAAATGGCAAATGAGCTTTAATGGGGATAAATGTAAGGTCATGCACTTGGGTAGAAGTAATAAGATGTATAACTATGTGCTTAATTCTAAAACTCTGGGCAAAACCATCAATGAAAAAGACCTGGGTGTATGGGTGGATGACAGACTCATATTCAGTGGCCAGTGTCAGGCAGCTGCTACAAAGGCAAATAAAATAATGGGATGTATTAAAAGAGGCATAGATGCTCATGAGGAGAACATAATTTTACCTCTATACAAGTCACTAGTTCGACCACACTTAGAATACTGTGCACAGTTCTGGTCTCCGGTGTATAAGAAAGACATAGCTGAACTAGAGCGGGTGCAGAGAAGAGCGACCAAGGTTATTAGAGGACTGGGGGGTCTGCAATACCAAGATAGGTTATTACACTTGGGGCTATTTAGTTTGGAAAAACGAAGGCTAAGGGGTGATCTTATGTTAATGTATAAATATATGAGGGGACAGTACAAAGACCTTTCTGATGATCTTTTTGATCATAGACCTGAGACAGGGACAAGGGGGCATCCTCTACGTCTGGAGGAAAGAAGGTTTAAGCATAATAACAGACGCGGATTCTTTACTGTAAGAGCAGTGAGACTATGGAACTCTCTGCCGTATGATGTTGTAATGAGTGATTCATTAATTAAATTTAAGAGGGGACTGGATACCTTTCTGGAAAAGTATAATATTACAGGGTATATACACTAGATTCCTTGATAAGGCGTTGATCCAGGGAACTAGTCTGATTGCCGTATGTGGAGTCGGGAAGGAATTTTTTTCCCCATGGTGGAGTTACTCTTTGCCACATGGGGTTTTTTTGCCTTCCTCTGGATCAACATGTTAGGGCATGTTAGGTTAGGCTATGGGTTGAACTAGATGGACTTAAAGTCTTCCTTCAACCTCAATAACTATGTAACTATGTAACTATGTGATATTTTTGAAGAGCCTAAGATTGGTTCACTCCCTCCTCACAGGGATTGTGATTGCGCCATAGATCTGATTCCTGGCAGTAAATTTCCAAAGGGTCGTTTGTTTAACCTATCTGTACCTGAACATGCTGCTATGCGCGAGTATATTAAGGAGTCCCTGGAAAAGGGACATATTCGTCCTTCTTCATCACCTTTAGGAGCCGGTTTTTTCTTTGTCTCTAAAAAGGATGGCTCTCTGAGGCCTTGTATTGATTATCGTCTCCTGAATAAAATTACAGTCAAATATCAGTATCCATTGCCTTTGCTGACTGATTTGTTTGCTCGCATAAGGGGGGCTAAGTGGTTCTCTAAGATTGATCTTCGTGGGGCGTATAATTTGGTGCGAATTAAGCAGGGGGATGAGTGGAAGACCGCATTTAATACGCCTGAGGGCCATTTTGAGTATTTGGTAATGCCTTTCGGCCTTTCTAATGCACCTTCTGTCTTTCAGTCCTTAATGCATGATATTTTCCGGGAATATTTGGATAAATTTATGATTGTGTACTTGGATGATATTTTGATTTTTTCGGATGACTGGGAGTCTCATGTTCAGCAGGTCAGGAGGGTTTTTCAGGTTTTGCGGGAGAATTCTTTGTGTGTAAAGGGTTCAAAGTGTGCTTTTGGGGTTCAAAAAATTTCATTTTTGGGTATATTTTTTCCCCTTCTTCTATTGAGATGGACCCTGTCAAGGTTCGGGCTATTTACGACTGGACACAGCCTACTTCTCTGAAGAGTCTCCAGAAATTCTTGGGCTTTGCTAATTTTTATCGTCGATTTATAGCTGGTTTTTCTGGCGTTGCTAAACCTCTGACGGATTTGACTAAAAAGGGTGCTGATGTTGCCAATTGGTCCCCTGCTGCCGTGGAGGCCTTTTGGGAGCTTAAGCGCCGCTTTTTGTCTGCCCCTGTGTTGCGCCAGCCTGATGTTTCTCTTCCCTTTCAGGTTGAGGTCGATGCTTCCGAGATCGGAGCGGGGGCGGTTTTGTCGCAGAAAAGTTCCGACTGCTCAGTGATGAGACCTTGTGCGTTCTTTTCGCGAAAATTTTCGGCCGCTGAGCGAAACTATGATGTTGGTAATCGGGAGCTTTTGGCCATGAAGTGGGCATTTGAGGAGTGGCGTCATTGGCTTGAGGGTGCCAGACATCAGGTGGTAGTTTTGACTGATCACAAGAATTTAATTTATTTGGAGTCTGCCAGGCGCCTGAATCCTAGACAGGCACGTTGGTCGTTGTTCTTTTCCCGGTTTAATTTTGTGGTCTCGTACTTACCGGGTTCTAGGAATGTGAAAGCAGATGCTCTTTCTAGGAGTTTTGAGCCTGACTCTCCTGGGAATTCTGAACCTGCTGGTGTCCTTAAGGATGGAGTGGTTTTGTCTGCTGTCTCTCCAGATTTGCGACGTGCTTTGCAAGAATTTCAGGCGGATAGACCTGATCGTTGTCCGTCTGGTAGACTGTTTGTTCCTGACGAGTGGACCACTAGAGTCATCTCGGAAGTTCATTCTTCTACTCTGGCAGGTCATCCGGGAATTTTTGGCACCAGAGAATTGGTGGCTAGATCCTTCTGGTGGCCTTCCCTGTCTCGAGATGTGCGTGTTTTTGTGCAGTCTTGCGATGTGTGTGCTCGGGCCAAGCCTTGTTGTTCTAGGGCTAGTGGGTTGTTCTTGCCCTTGCCTATTCCGAAGAGGCCTTGGACGCACATCTCTATGGACTTTATTTCGGATCTCCCTGTTTCTCAGAAGATGTCTGTCATCTGGGTGGTGTGTGACCGTTTTTCTAAAATGGTTCATTTGGTGCCATTGCCTAAGTTGCCTTCCTCATCTGAGTTGGTCCCTCTGTTTTTTCAAAATGTGGTTCGCTTGCATGGTATTCCGGAAAACATCGTTTCTGACAGGGGTACCCAGTTCGTGTCTAGATTTTGGCGGGCAGTCTGTGCCAGGTTGGGCATTGATTTGTCCTTTTCGTCTGCATTCCATCCTCAGACCAATGGCCAGACGGAGCGAACTAATCAAACTTTGGAGACTTATTTGAGGTGTTTTGTGTCTGCGGATCAGGATGATTGGGTTGCCTTTCTGCCGTTGGCGGAGTTTGCTCTTAATAATCGGGCTAGTTCTGCCACTTTGGTTTCTCCTTTCTTTTGCAATTCAGGGTTTCATCCGCGTTTTTCATCTGGTCAGGTTGAATCTTCGGATTGTCCTGGAGTGGATGCGGTGGTGGATCGGTTGCATCGGATTTGGGGACAAGTGGTGGATAATTTGGAATTGTCCCAGGAGAGGACTCAGCAGTTTGCTAACCGTCGTCGTCGTGTTGGTCCCCACCTTCGCGTTGGGGACTTGGTGTGGTTGTCTTCCCGTTTTGTCCCTATGAGGGTTTCTTCTCCCAAATTTAAGCCTCGGTTCATCAGTCCTTATAGGATTTTTGAGATTCTTAACCCTGTTTCCTTTTGTTTGGACCTCCCGGCATCTTTCGCTATCCATAATGTGTTCCATCGGTCGTTGTTGGGGAGATATGAGGTACCGGTGGTCCCTTCTACTGAACCTCCTGCTCCTGTGCTGGTGGAGGGTGAATTGGAGTACGTCGTGGAGAAGATCTTGGACTCCCGTATTTCCAGACGGAGACTTCAATATCTGGTTAAATGGAAAGGCTATGGTCAGGAAGATAATTCTTGGGTAACTGCCTCTGATGTTCATGCCTCGGATTTGGTTTGTGCCTTTCATAGGGCTCATCCAGATCGCCCTGGCGGCTCTTGTGAGGGTTCGGTGCCCCCTCCTTAAGGGGAGGGTACTGTTGTGTATCCGCTTTTTGGGCTCCCCTGGTGGTTGCTGGTGGTACTGGTGACTTGTTTGCACTTTGCTTCTTCTGTTCACCTGCTTCCATCAGTGTTTGGGAGTTTCCTATTTAGCCTTGCTCTCCAGTCATTTCCTTGCCGGTCATCATTGTAACCAGAGCCTTCGGTTGCATGTTCCTGCTACTAGTCTGCTGATCAGCTAAGTGGACTTTGTCCTTTTGTTTTGTACCTTTTGTCCAGTTTGCAGTTTTTGTAATTCTCTGTAGCTGGAAGCTCTTGCGGGCTGAAATTGCCACTCCTGTGTCATGAGTTGACACAGGAGTCTTAAAGTAATTTCAGGATGGTTTTTGAAAGGGTTTTCAGTTGACCGTGAAGTCCTCTTTTGTATCCTTCTGCTATCTAGTAAGTGGACCTCTCTTTGCTAAATCTACTTTCATACTGTGTATGTCTTTTCCTCTTAATTCACCGTTATTACATGTGGGGGGCTGCTATCATCTTTTGGGGTATTTCCCTAGAGGTAAGCCAGGTCTGTTTCTTCCTCTACCAGGCGTAGTTAGTCCTCCGGCTGGCGCGTGGCATATAGGAAGCCGTAGGTATGCTCTCTGGCTACTGTTAGTTGTGTGGTAGATTTAGCTCACGGTCAACTCGAGTTTCCATCACCCGAGAGCTCGTTCGTTACTTATGTGTTTTTTACGTTCCCTTGCCATTGGGAACCATGACAGTATGACCGGACTACAAAGTGTTAATTGTTTGGGCTGAAACAGGAGAAAAAGAAGTGTTGAAGGGAAATTTTTTTTTTTTTTTCTTTCCCTCAGAGTTTTGCTGCCTAGCCCTTGATTGCTGTCTAGCTGCTTCTTACCTCCTCTTAACCCTTGAATGGCTCTGACCTTAGCTGTTTAACATGGATGTCCAGAGTTTGGCTGCAGGTTTAAATAATCTTGCTACGAAGGTTCAAAATTTACAAGATTTTGTTATATATGCTCCTATTTCTGAACCTAAAATCCCTACACCAGAGGTGTTTTCCGGAGATAGATCTTGGTTTTTGAATTTCAAATATAATTGTAAATTATTCCTTTCTCTCAGACCTCACTCCTCAGGAGATCCTGTCCAGCAGGTTAAGATTGTAATCTCTTTGCTGCGAGGTGACCCTCAAAATTGGGCATTTTCATTGGCACCAGGGGATCCTGCGTTGCTCAATGTGGATGCATTTTTCCTGGCTTTAGGGTTGCTTTATGAGGAACCTAATTTGGAGATTCAAGCTGAAAAAGCTTTGATAGCCCTATCTCAAGGGCAAGATGAAGCGGAGATACAGTGCCTACAAGTAGTATTCAACCCCCTGCAGATTTAGCAGGTTTACACATTTGGAATTAACTTGGCATTGTGACATTTGAACTGTAGATCAGCCTGGAAGTGTGAAATGCACTGCAGCAAAAAAGAATGTTATTTCTTTGTTTATTTTTTTTTTAAATTGTGAAAAGTTGTTTCAGAAAGTCATGTATTATTCAACCCCTCAACCCACCAGAATTCTGTTTGGTTCCCCTAAAGTATTAAGAAGTAGTATAGGCACAAAGAACAATGAGCTTCACATGTTTGGATTAATTATCTCTTTTTCCAGCCTTTTCTGACTATTTAAGACCCTCCCCAAACTTGTGAACAGCACTCATACATGGTCAACATGGGAAAGACAAAGGAGCATTCCAAGGCCATCAGAGACAAGATCGTGGAGGGTCACAAGGCTGGCAAGGGTTACAAAACCCTTTCTAAGGAGTTGGGCCTACCTGTCTCCACTGTTGGGAGCATCATCCGGAAGTGGAAGGCTTATGGAACTACTGTTAGCCTTCCACGGCCTGGACAGCCTTTGAAAGTTTCCTCCCGTGCCGAGGCCAGGCTTGTCCGAAGAGTCAAGGCAAACCCAAGGACAACAAGGACGGAGCTCTGGGAAGATCTCATGACAGTGGGGACATTGGTTTCAGTCAATACCATAAGTAACGTACTCCAACGCAATGGTCTCCGTTCCAGACGAGCCCGTAAGGTACCTTTACTTTCAAAGCGTCATGTCAAGGCTCGTCTACAGTTTGCTCATGATCACTTGGAGGACTCTGAGACTGACTGGTTCAAGGTTCTCTGGTCTGATGAGACCAAGATCGAGATCTTTGGTGCCAACCACACACGTGATATTTGGAGACTGGATGGCACTGCATAAGACCCCAAGAATACCATCCCTACAGTCAAGCATGGTGGTGGCAGCATCATGCTGTGGGGCTGTTTCTCAGCCAAGGGGCCTGGCCATCTGGTCCGCATCCATGGGAAGATGGATAGCACGGCCTACCTGGAGATTTTGGCCAAGAACCTCCGCTCCTCCATCAAGGATCTTAAGATGGGTTGTCATTTCATCTTCCAACAAGACAACGACCCAAAGCACACAGCCAAGAAAACCAAGGCCTGGTTCAAGAGGCAAAAAATCAAGGTGTTGCAGTGGCCTAGTCAGTCTCCTGACCTTAACCCAATTGAAAACTTGTGGAAGGAGCTCAAGATTAAAGTCCACATGAGACACCCAAAGAACCTAGATAACTTGGAGAAGATCTGCTTGGAGGAGTGGGCCAAGATAACTCCAGAGACCTGTGCCGGCCTGATCAGGTCTTATAAAGGATGATTATTAGCTGTAATTGCAAACAAAGGTTATTCCACAAAATATTAAACCTAGGGGTTGAATAATAATTGACCCACACTTTTATGTTTAAAATTTATAAAAATTTAACTGAGCAGCAAAACTTTTTGGTTTGTAAGATTTATGCATCTGTTAATAAATCCTGCTCTTGTTTGAAGTTTGAAGGCTCTAACTTATTTGCATCTTATTAAACCTGCTAAATCTGCAGGGGGTTGAATACTACTTGTAGGCACTGTATACTGCCAAAAATTTCGTAGGTGGTCTGTGCTTACTCAGTGGAATGAGTGCGCCTTAGCGGCAAATTTCAGAGAGGGCCTTTCTGATGCCGTTAAAGATGTTATGGTCGGGTTCCCTGCGCCTACAGGTCTGAATGAGTCCATGACAATGGCTATTCAGATTGATCGGCGTTTGCGGGAGCGCAAACCCGTGCACCATTTGGCGGTATCGTCTGAAGAGACGCCAGAGAAAATGCAATGTGACAGAGTTATGTCTAGAAGCGAGCGGCAGAATTATAGGCGTAAAAATGGGTTATGCTTCTATTGTGGTGATTCTGCTCATGTTATATCGGCATGCTCTAAGCGTACTAGGAAGGTTGACAAGTCCATTTCAATTGGCACTTTACAGTCCAAATTTATTTTGTCTGTAACCTTGATTTGTTCATTATCAGTTATTACCGTGGATGCCTATGTGGACTCGGGCGCCGCTCTGAGTCTTATGGACTGGTCCTTTGCCAGGCGCTGTGGGTTTGATTTAGAGCCTCTGGAAGTTCCTATACCTCTGAAGGGTATTGATTCTACACCTTTGGCTTGTAATAAACCACAGTTCTGGACGCAAGTGACTATGCGTATGACTCCAGACCATCAGGAGGTGATTCGCTTCCTTGTGTTGTACAATTTACATGATGTGTTGGTGCTTGGATTACCATGGTTACTGTCTCATAATCCAGTCCTTGACTGGAAGGCTATGTCTGTGTTAAGCTGCGGATGTCGGGGGGCTCATGGGGATACTCCTATGGTGTCCATTTCGTCATCTATTCCATCTGAGATTCCGGCATTTTTGTCTGATTATCGTGATATTTTTGAAGAGCCTAAGATTGGTTCACTCCCTCCTCACAGGGATTGTGATTGCGCCATAGATCTGATTCCTGGCAGTAAATTTCCAAAGGGTCGTTTGTTTAACCTATCTGTACCTGAACATGCTGCTATGCGCGAGTATATTAAGGAGTCCCTGGAAAAGGGACATATTCGTCCTTCTTCATCACCTTTAGGAGCCGGTTTTTTCTTTGTCTCTAAAAAGGATGGCTCTCTGAGGCCTTGTATTGATTATCGTCTCCTGAATAAAATTACAGTCAAATATCAGTATCCGTTGCCTT